>NC_059343.1:14095800-14398900 GCF_018350155.1 Leopardus geoffroyi
GGCCCCCTTCCCCTAATACTATCCTTTGACTCCTCCCAATCGTGCCACTTACAAGCTTATAACTAACCTCTTACAAGCCTATCTCCACTCTTAATCCATGAGCAACTGAAGAGCTAGGATGAGATCTTATTCATTTTTATTCAAAGCACTTAGCATGAACCTGACACAAAGTAGGTCCTCAATGAATGTGTAAGTAAATCAAATTCTGTAAAAAACTGGTTGAGCATAGAGGGCATAGAATGATGACAGGGGAGTCTGATCATTCTCACTAAATACTTTCTCTGATCCCATCATCAGAGAGCTTGAGTTGTGGTAGCCCTTTAGACACAATTATTTTTATCCCTTTATTATTATTCATAAGTCATCCCTGATTAGATTTTCCCAGATTCAACCAGATAACATCAAGCTGCTTGTACACTATCCCATTTCACTGTGTTGTCAGCTTTGGACTCAATGACAGAACTGAGGAACAGCCAGTGCCAATATCAGTTTTCTCAGAACTTCCTCCTGGGGACTGAGAGGGATACAGGGCCTCCTGGGGTTTTGGAAGAAGACCTCAGAGCTGTGTCTCGCCCTCCCAGACTGGCTTTCTTTGAGGTTGTCTCAACAGCAAATCTTGGGTGTAGTAGTTTTAATAGCACTGCAGAGAGCCATAAACAGGAATTATAGGCATCATAGAATTAAAAACATGCAGTGTGGAATTAAAATTAGAAAGTGACTTTTTTTTTTAACCTTGTCCGGGAAACATAGTAGCTTAGCACTGCATTCATCAGAATACCACTTCTGCCATCTGGTGGCCGTGACTAATAGCTAGCCGACAAGGGCCTTGCTCCGCAGACGCCGGAGTAAGCTCCCTGTAGGTTCTCTATTTGGACAGCCCAAAGGTCCTGGCTTCCACCAGCAGTGAGTGGATAATGAAGCAGAGACAAGTGAAGCTGTGGTGGCGGCAGCACTGTGCTCCTTTTGGAGATGAGGCTGTAAGGAGGGAGCTGATGGGACTGAGATCAGAACCTTAGAAATTGGCTGCTTTTGAGATCTGCTCAATAGCAGTCCCTTCAACAAAGTCTACTGAGCTCCAAGCATTGTGCTAAACCTAGGATGCAGTGGGTAATAACTAACATTTGGGCCCTGTCCACAAGGAATGCCTGTCTAGTGAGGTAGTAAACAGGGAATTCAACAGGGATGTGGGTGCTCAGAGGAAAGGACCGATCATGCCATGGAGCTTCAGAGAAGGCTTCCCAGAGCAAGTTGCACCTCAATGCATTTCAAATTATTTAGAACCTGAGTCTTCTCCCCCCCCCCCCCCCACTTTTTTCTTGGCAGTTCTTTATGCTCAGAGCCAAATGGCTTAAAGTAATGCCACTGTTTGTTTCTAAGAAGAGAGAAGGAGAAATTACTAAGTGGCTATAAAGAGAGATTTATATTTTATATTTCCTTCCTTTCAAGGTTCAGGGCTGAGGTCTAAGTTCCATTAGCCTAAGGGAATAACGACCAAGAGTCTACTGCAGTTTCAGACTCCAGTAGATGAATGTTCTCCCCACCCCACCGCCAGAAAAAAAAGTATTATTAGGGAGTCATTAATCTAGCCTGCCTCTTCCCAGCCTCGGGCAAATGAAAGAGAGAGATTTAAGAAAGTGTAGGAAGGGAGCAACTGAATGGGAAATTGAGTTGATGTGTCCCTCCTGACTCCCTTCCTGACCTTTTCCTAACCAGTGACAACACCTGTATTCTACTCGTTATGAATTTTAAAATGTACCTTTTTCTTTGTGCTGCCCGTTTAGAAAAGCCCACTGCTTGCTTGCAGAGAAAAACAGGTGGTGGCAGTGGAAAGACATTTATTTCAAAAGGTCTTTCTGATGAACACTGGCTGTGGCGGCAGTTTAGCAAAGACTACCAGTATGTGACTTTGTACCTTGGACTTGTGAGGGGTCATAAGATTTCAGGCCCTGGGCAGGAGTGTAGGCTGGATTGGGCAGGCAGGGTGGCTGTTAGTGTGGTGTGTTGGGCAGGGTGTGCTTTGGAGCTCGCTGAGACACCCAGAGAACAAAACTGTGCTCTTGATGCCTCAGTGATTCTTGTTAAGAAGCCAGGAGCACTTCATCCCACGCATGGAAATTTCTTGGCTTTCCCCAGAGGTAGCTTTACTCCTAAATCGGCCAACTGTCCTCATTGGAATTCCTATACTTTCTCTAGGAGCCCAGGATTTCAAAGCCCTTTGAGTGTTATACATGATGGGGCTTAGATGGCTGCAATGGTGTGGTCACAGGTTTTCTAGAAAAGAAAATGTAGATACATAAATAATTGCATGATAGAAAGATAAAAGCCCTGATGTGTAGTACCCACTAATTTCTGTGATGTAAATACTCCCACCGTGGCCCACTTCTAAGCCACCAGTAGTTTCAAAACTGGTTTGCAAAATTCCTGAACACCTAGCAATCAGCACTCCTGAGCCAGCGTGAGCTGGCTCCACCACCTACTGGATGGCTGGGAGTGTGTGTTTCTGGCACTCCCCAGGAGACTCTGGCACGTCTGTGCCTACTGTCCACTCCAGCATCAATGTCACCAAATCTTCCCCTGTTGTTCTAGACTTTTTTGTTTGTTTGTTTTGCTCACGATGTTTTGAAATGAGGCATGTTGAAAAATGTACTGCTTTTTCCAGACTCAGAGTGAGCCATCTTGTAGAAAGATTAAAAGATGGACCCACTAAAATGTAAGCGCCAGTCTTCATATTAATGTGAAGTGAACGTTTAGTTTGGAACCATTCTAAGAATCTTACTTGGTATACAGATGAGCTAGATTAGCAAAAACTTTTTTCTAGCCTTTTGCTCATCCTCCCAAAGGGGAAAGAGAAATGGAAAATGCCAAGGATGTTTCTGTATCGTTGCTTTTTCTGCCCCTAGAACACCGCAGCCGGAGCGATCGCCGGGAGCAGAGAGCCGCTGTCCCCCTTTCTGTAGTGGCTCCTCCACTGCCAGCCTACCCCCCAGCTCACAGCCAGAGGAGGCGCGAAGTAAAGGACCGGCACTTCTTAACGGTGAGCTTGGCGGCCAGCCAGCAGCCCTGTCCTTGCTCATCAGAAAGCATGAGTGGGTCTTGGGAGTCACAGTGGATGAAGCTGGGCCGCGTGAGAGAGCAAATCATGGGCATTTGAGAGCAACTGGAGTTTCTTCTCCCCTCTTTCATTCATGCGTCTTTTGGAGAATAGAGTGGGGATTCAGAAGTATTTTTTTAGTTAACTGGTTGCACAATGCAGCAAAGCAATAATTAAGGACTCTAACGTCGGAGGGAAAAACTTGCTTCAAACACCAGATTTCCTGCATACAAGCTAAAAGACGTAGGGCAGGTTCCTTCTTAGCCCTCAGTTCCCTCCTCTCTAAGATGGGGATATTAACAGCATCTACCTCTTAAAGTTTGAGGGTGAAATGAGATAAGACATGGAAAGAATGTAGCACAGTGCCAGGCACAGAGTAAGACCTCGATATCTGTTAACTGTTACTGTTGAATGTTAAGCGCTAACTGGCAGGCGATCGTGTGGATGACTCGGTGGGGGTGGGCTGAGAAAAAAATGATGTGAAAACTTAACATATGAAGATGAACCATTTCATCATTTTATGCTTCCCCATTCTATAAGGGAGGCTAGTTCTGCAGGGTAACCAGTTACCAGAGGGCCCCCCTCACTGCTAGTGATTTCAGCTTTGCCTGGGTGGGTGTGGCTATAATGCAGCCCAAGCCCCAAGGATGGACCACAGATGAGCCCAGAACACCTACAAAGTCCATCACCCTGGGTGTGCTTTCTAAGGCCTCGGTGGGGATAAGTGCTTACCTATAGAATTGATCTCCCATTCAAGTTCTACCCCTCAGACCTGGAGGGGACACAGAACACAGATCTATGCATTAGGCTCACAAGGGCTGCACATTGCTGCAAGAGAAAAGGCTGCAGGGACTGGGACCGGACCCTCTGAGGAGGGGCGATGACTTCTGTGACCCAGTCAGCCCACATGGCTGCCAGAGTGGGTGGATCCCTGCTCCTTTGTCATTCTGGTTTGAGGCCAAAATCTAAAGAAGTTACAAGTGTGGGTCCAAGTTGAGGTTTTCACATGAAATGAAGTTTGTATGTAGGATAATACACCCCGCACCTTTATGGTTTTTACACTATGCAAAATAGATGCGAAATATTTGGACCACATGACACCAAACATGCAGCTGAGAAGAGACTTCATCTAAATGAATCTGCATGATGTACCATATCCGGATAAAACAGTGAGTGATAGCGAACAACACACAGACATTAGGCTTCACAGACTTCAGGTTCACCGAGTCTACTCGGTGCCATAGCACACTCAACTACACTGCTGCGGTGCAGCCCAGGGGTAAGAAAGGAAGGTGACAGACTCTTAGGGCTTCCTAGGTCTTTATATAGAGCAGTTACACATGCTAGTGATTTGTCACAAAAGCCCCTGCTCGACAAAAGTTCTTATTAAGCTCAAATCTGCTTGCTAAAGCATTTGCTTTTAATGAGGCATTTTCTGCATAAAAATGCTAAAAATATTTTTCCATTCATTATAACATGTTTTGTGGCTCATTAAGTTGTTTTTTCCAGGGGGGCGGGTGAGAGAGAAGAATGTTGAACATTTACAGAAATGACATAAAAATATCACCATTTGTCATAATCTGCATAATTTTTAATAAAGTCTAAATACCAAAGTAAGGCTCTAGGAAAAGGCCTAAAATCATGAATAACAATGAAGGTGCTTCATTGACCCAACAAACATTAATAAGAGAAGAGGTCTAGATCATACTTATGTAAACCAGGAAGTGTACCCACCTCAAATGATAATACTTAGTATTTCCAAGTAATTGGGGAAATTTTAACTGTTTCATTTCTCTGAGTTTGGGTCACCAAGTTCACTGGAAGATCTTCCATTCAAGTTCTACCCCTCAGACCTGGAGGGGACGCAGAATACAGAACACAGATCTATGCATTAGGCTCACAAGGGCTGCACATTGCTGCAAGAGAAAAGGCTGCGGGGACAGGGACCGGACATTTGCAGCCAAACTGCTAGATAGACCTTTTCTTACATAGCAAATTGCTGGATACACGTTTTCTTAGACAGTAACTCTCCTTTCATCTATGAGACTTTAGTTGAGCCATTTTTTTTCTTCCTTTAAAAAAGCATTCCTAATGAGATTCTGATACATGATCTTCCACAACCCTGCACCCTACACACTGTAGTTTGCTCATTAGTGGTATAGACTGTGAAGTCAAACTGCCTGGATGTGAGCACCAGCTCTACTGTTTGTTAGCTAGCTGTGTGACCCTGGACAAGTTAATCATTTCAGTGTCTCAGGGTTAATAGTACACAGTACCTCACAGGTGTGAAACAAAGATTGAATGTCTTAGTACACGCGAATAGTACCTGATACACAATAAGTACTCAATATGTATTGGACATCACCATCATTAATAGCCAATCAAGTTCGTGAAGTATCAGTGATATACAGTAATAAGATTATGGGTCTAACTAGATTTAAATCCCAGCCCTACCATTTTCTCAGTTGTGTGATATTGAAAAAGTTACATCTTTCTGAGTCCCAGTTTCTTGTCTGTAAAATGGGGATAATAACTTCAATTTTAGAATGTTGTTAAGAAGACTTAATACAATGTTATATAAATACAATTAAATTGTATATGAAAAAGTTCCCAGCATAGTGCCTAAAACAAACAAATATCTGAAACTATATTCATAATCAGGATAAACTCTAACATATAGTCACATATAAGACTGGAGGGAGTATAAGTTGTTACACTTTTTCTAGAGGGCAATTTCCCAATAATTGTCAAGACTATAAGATACTAAATTATGCTAAGTGAAGTCAGACAAATACCATATGATTTTACTTCTATGTGGAATCTAAAAACCAAAACAAATGAATGAACAGAAAACAGACCCATAAATACAGAGAACAAACTGGTGGTTGCCAGGGATGGGTGAAGGGCAGTGGGAGGTACAGGCTTCCAGTTATAGAATAACTCATGAGGATAAAAGATACAGTACAGGGAATAAAATCAATGGTATTATAACAGTGTTGTATGATGTCAGATGGTAGCTACACTTGGGGTGAGCATAGCATAATGCAGCATAGACTTGTCACGTCACTGTTGTACCCCTGAAACTAATGTAACATTGTGTCTCAATTATACTTCAATAAAAAGTAAATAAAAGTGGCCAAAAAAAAAAAAACAACCTGTAAGATGGGGCACCTGGCTGGCTCAGTCAGTGGAGTGTGCAACTCTCGATTTTGGGGTTGTGGGTTCAGGCTCTACGTTGGGTATAGAGATTAGTTAAAAAAATAAAATCTTTAAAAAAAATACTCTTTGAGTCAGCAATTCTATGTGTAGGAATTTATCCCCAGGCAATAATGGGACTGTATGCAAAGATGTATTCACTAACGTGTTCATCAAAGCACTGTTTCGAACAGGAAAAATAGTTATGTTAAATGTCCACGGTAGATACTTAATTCTGATATATTCTAGGATAGAATACAATATCAAAAATAGTGTTATAAAAGAACACTCAATGGGGCGCCTGGGTGGCTCAGTCAGTTAAGCATCCGACTTCGGCCCAGGTCATGATCTCATGGTTTGTGAGTTCGAGCCCCGCATCAGGCTCTGTGCTGATAGCTTGGAGCCTGGAGCCTGCTTCGGAGTCTGTGTCTCCCTCTCTCTCTCTGCCCCTCCCCAGCTCATGCTCGCTCTCTGTTAAAAATAAATAAACTTAAAAAAAATTAAAAAAAAAAAAAGCACTCAATGAAATGGAAAATGTATATATTTTATCAGAGATTTTTAAACAGTGTATAAAACTGTGTATAGTATGAGCTCAAAAAATATGAGTGTATATGTGTGTGTGTGTATACACACACACACACACACACACACACACGTGTAAGAAAAAGACGGGAAGGCTTACATACCTGTGGTTCCCAAACTGTGTGCTGAGGTACTCCAGGGCACTGTAGTGAGCTCCTAAGGGTGCACTGGGATACTGTAAATTTTCAAGAGCTACAGTGTCCTCTGTTTGTATCTGGTGATGGCTCCAAAGCAGCCTCATAGCTCTTACAAGTGGAAAGAGGGGGTGCCTGGTTTCTTGACATGTGATTTAAATAAAAGTTCTCCAAGGGGAATGCACAGGAAACTGACCACACAATTTAGCTTTTTAAAAAAAACCCTCTGTCAGCTGAAGAGTCAAGGTTTGTTTCCCAACTTTAAAGTCCATCTGGGAGTCCTCCTTCTTCAAGGGTGGCAAAGGAGATAATCTCAGGCCGCCAGATGGTTTTCCAGAGGAATTCTACTAAACCTTCCAAGTTTAGATAATCCCAATGCCCTACAAATTGTTTCAGAGCACTGAAAATAAAGTAGATCTTCCCCATTTCTTTTATAAATCTTTTATGAAGGTTTGATACCTAAACCTGGTAAAGACTGGGAGGAAGGGAGGGGGAGGGAACCATAGACCAATATCACTCATGATTATTAATGCAGAAATACTAAACTAAATGTTGGCAAACAGAATACCACATTAAGAAATTAATATACCATGACCAAATGGGATTTATTCTAGGAATGGAAGGTTGGTTTAATATTAAGAAATCTATTAGTATCATATACCATATTAATTGATCTAAAGGAAAAAAAACCCATATGATTATCTCCATAGATGCTGGAGAGGCCTTAAATAAAATTTAACACCTATTTTTATAAAAAGACTTGAGAAAATAGGAATTGAGTGGTACTTCATTAACACAATAAAATATGTACACCTTAGTCCTAAAGCCAGTATCTTAATGGGGAAACACTACAGGCATTTCCACTAAAATCAGGAACAAGGCAAAGATGCTCACTATCTCTGCTACTAATTAGCATTTTACTAGAGAGATTAATCAATGAATTAGACAAAATAAATCAATTACAGGCATAAGAATTAGGAAGGAAGAAGTAAAGCTATATCTAGTTGCAGATGATATGATACTATAGGATTTTCCTGGTAGACAATCAATGATAAAACTCAAACAGTAAAAGAATTCAGTAAGGTAGTAGGATACAAACACACAAAAATCAATACCCTTCATTTACACAAATGATAGCCAATTAAAAGACCTAATAGTAGAGAAAACTCCGTGTATAGCAATAACAAAGACTAAACACTTAGGAATTAATTTACCAGAAATGTGCAAAACCTATATAAGAAAAACTATAAAGCATTCCTAAAAGACACAAAATTAGACTTTCTCAAATGGAAGGATGTCCCTTGTCCTTGGATAGAACTATTCAGCATTATAAGCAAGTCAGTTCTAAGTTAATTCATAAATTTAATCCAATCCCAATAAAAATACCAATAAGCTTCCTTTTAAATGGAGTTAGACCCATTGATACTAAAGTTCTCATGGAAAAACAAACATACAAGAATAGCCAGGAAAACAGTGACAAAGGAAACCAATAAGGGTGAGTAGCTCTACCAGGCATTAAAATATCTTTAAAGCCTTTATAATTACGATAGTGTGGTACTGATACATGAGTAGAAAAACATACCAGTAGAAAAGAATACAAAATCCAGAAATCAACCCAAGTATATATGAAAATATAATCTACGATAAAGGCAGTATCTCAAAACACTGAGGCAAAAGATGGGAGCTTTTTTTTAATGATGGTAGAACAACTGGTAGAAAAATTTCACCAGAGTTTCTCAGTCTCATCACTACTGATGTTTCAAGTCAGATAATTCTTTGCTGTGGGGGCTGTCCTGTGCATTGTGATGTTTAGCAGCATGCTGGGCCCCTACCCAAAAGATGCCAGGAGCACTCTTCCCCCTCGTTGTGACAACCCACAATGTCTCCAGACAGTGCCACCAAACGTCCCCTGGGAAGACAAAATTGCCCCTGGTTGAGAGCCATGTAATGAGATCCATACCTCACACCATACACAAGATTAAGTTCCTAATGGATGAGGGACCTAAACATAAAAAATGAAACCATACAAGTACTGGAGCAAAATAGGGGTGAGTTATTCTTTTTTTTTAAGGTTTTATTTTTAAGTAACCTCTACACCCAACGTGGGGCTCGAACTTACGACCCCAAGGTCAACAGTTGCATGTTCGATGGACTGAGCCACCCAAGCACCCTGAGGTGAATTATTCTCTAACCTCAGTCTAGGAAAAGGCTTTCTAACTCTGACTCAAAATACAGGGGCAGTAAAAGATTGATGAACAGTAAATATTTTTGCATGCTCAAACACCAGAAACAAAAGATAAGCAAAAACTGGTAGAAAATATATGCACTTTGTACCACAGATAAAAGATTATTATCACTAATAGATAAATACCTCCTCAAAATTGAGGGACAAAGAAAGGAACAAAAACCTAGTAGAAAAATGGGGGAAAGCCTTGAACAGACAATTCAAAAAACACAAAAATGTTGCTTAAACTTAAGAAAAACTGTTCAAACTCACAATGAGAGAAATGCAAACACTGACAATTTATCACCTAATTAGATCGGCAAAAATTAAACAATATGACAACATATAAATTTTATTGGTGAAACTGGGGGCGGGTAGGTGCGGACAGGCACTCACAAACAGTGCTGGTGGAAATGCAAACTTGGTACAACCTATCTGGAGGGGAATAAAACTACACCTCTGATAATACAAAAAGATCAATCACTGTAGTGTTGTTTAAAATCACAAGCTATCGGAAATGACCAAGATGTCTATACATAGATGGATGTATTTAAGAAGTATTTATTTATTAGTGATATTAGCCCTTCTTCTGAGGCTCATGTACCTGTAGTGATGGAATAAACTACAGGACATCCACACAGTGGAGGAGCACTGTGCAGGTGTAAAAAAAAAAAAAAAAAAAAAAAGAGGAAGATCTTTCTGAACTAATAAGGAGTGACTTCCAGGACATATTCTTAAGTGAAAAAGGCAAAGCCCAAGGTTCCAGGCACAAGATGACCAATGTAGGAAGGCCCTGAACTAACCTCCTCCATGGAACACACACCGAATTGCACCTATTAATAGAACAATTTCTCCTGAAGAAGTGAGAGCTGACTGGACAGCTTCTGAACAACCAAAGATGGAGAGAACAGCAAGAGAGAGAAGAGTCACAGTAACAAAGGGAACCCCTGTACCCACGCTGGGAACAGCAGTGGGGAGGGACAGTACTGAGCAACCAAGAACAGATCCCTCTGTCCTTGGGCAAAGAAAAAAAACAGCCACAGCTTTAAAGAGCAACTAGCATATAAAAGACACAACACTAGAACTCTGCTAAGCAGTGCAGGAGCTGTGGGAATGTTCTCCAGGTCAGAGGGACTGGAGAATGCACAGTTGATGTTTCCACACCACCTTAAAAGCCTAGAATGGAGCAGGGTCCAGACACGGGAACAGGTTGGTCTGGTCCTCAGAGTGGGCTTGCAGCTTCAGTGAGCCCAGGGTCTGCAAGCCCACACCAGCCTCAGTTGCACTGAAGCACAGAAAAACAGCCAGGTTTAAAAGGGCTAAGTAGCTGCGGGTGCACTCTCTCCCCCGCTACCTTAAAAGCCCAGACAGGAATGGCATACCTGGTAGGTCTGGATGCTGTAACTGGGATGTATGGTTATCACCAGGAGCTTTTGACCTCAGCAAGCCCAGGGTATGTAAGACCACACCAACCCTGGTCACAATGGGACACAGAAAAAAAGTCATGGTTTCAAAGGGTCAGAGAACAGCTGGGATGCTCTCTCCCACTCTACCTTTTTTAAAAGCCCAGACCAGAACAGGGCTTGGCTCACAGTGAGCTTGTGACCTCAGCTAACCCAGGGCTACACAACCACCTTGTGTGCTGGAGCACAGAAATTAAGCCACATTTTTGTTTTTAATTGAAAAAATTATTTTATTTTTTTTTTAATTTGTCTTGTTTGATTTTTATTTTTGTTCTTTTTGGTTTTTTCTTTTCCTCTTAGTTCTTTAAAATTTTTAATTTTATTATTTTTTCTTCTTTCTATAAAAAGCCATGGTTTAAAAGAGTAACTAACATATGCAGCCACAGCTCCAGCCAGCCAGCAAAAGTAACCAAGCACACACACAGTCTACAGAGGGGACAACATATACAAGACCACTCCTTCAAGTTTAGGAGAACTAGCCTTTCTGCCTAATCCATAGAAACACTAAAAGTCAAGCAAAATGGGGAGAGAGAGGAATATGTTCCAAAAGAAAGAACAAGAAAAAAACCTCAGAAAAAGAACTAAATGAAAGAGATAAGCAATATGCCTGATAAACAATTTAAAATAATGATCATAAAGATACTGGGCTGGAGAAAAGAAGGGAAGAATTCAGTAAGTCCTTCAATAAAGGAATAGAAAATATTTTCAAAAACCAGAGTTGCAGAATACAGTAACTGAAATAAAAACCACACTAGAGAGAGTGGACAGCAGATCAGCAGATGCAGAAGAACGTATCAGCAATCTGGAAGACAGGGCGATGGAAAGCACACAAACTGAACAGCAAAAAGAGAAAAGAATTTTTAAAAATGAGGCTAGATTAAGAAATCTCTTGGACAACATCAAGAGAACAAACATTCACATCATAAGGGACCTAGAAGAAAAGAGAGAGAAAGGTGTAGAAAACGTACTCAAAGAAATCATAACTGAAAACTTTCCTGACCTAGGGAAGGAAACAGACATCCAAATCCAAAGGACACAGAATTCCAAACAAGATGAACCCAAGGAGGTCCACACCACGGGTACACAATATTTAAAATGTAAACGTTAAAGAGAGAATCTTAAAGCAGCAAGAGAAACAAAAAGTTACCTACAAGGGAAAAGCCTATAGGCTATCAGCTCATTTCTCAGCAGATACTTTGCAGGCCAGAAGGGAGTGCATGATATTTTAAAGTGCTTAGGAGAAAACCTGCAACCAAGAATACTTTACTGGCAAGGTTGTCATTTAGATTTGAAGGAGAGATAAAGTTTCCCAGACAAGTGAAAGATAAAGGAGTTTATCACCACTAAACCACTTTCACAAGCAATGTTTTTTTTTTTTTAATTTTTTTTTCCCAACGTTTATTTATTTTTGGGACAGAGAGAGACAGAGCATGAACGGGGGAGGGGCAGAGAGAGAGGGAGACACAGAATCGGAAACAGGCTCCAGGCTCTGAGCCATCAGCCCAGAGCCCGACGCGGGGCTCGAACTCACGGACCGCGAGATCGTGACCTGGCTGAAGTCGGACGCTTAACTGACTGCACCACCCAGGCGCCCCTCACAAGCAATGTTAAAGAGACTTCAAGTGGGAAAGAAATGGCTATAATTAGACATAAAAAATTATGAATAAAAAGAGGTAAAATGTGACAACATACACATTAAGTGTGGAGAAGGGAGTAAAAAAGGGAAAAGAATGGAAAAAAAAGTTTTTTTTTCCTTTCCTCTTTTTTTAGAATGTATTTGAACTGAAATGACCAAACCTCATAACCACAAACCCAAAACTGATGATATATAAAAAATAAAAAGAAAGCCAAACACAACACTGTAGAAACTCATCAAACACAAAAAAGGAGAACAAGGGATGCATGGCTTGTTCAGTCAGTGGGGCATTCGACTCTTGATCTCAGGGTTGTTGGTTTGAGCCCTACATTGGGTGTAGAGATTACTTAAAAATAAAATCTTGGGGCCCCTGGGTGGCTCAGTTGAGCGTCAGACTTTGGCTCAGGTCATGATCTCGCAGTTCATGAGTTCCAGCCTCACGTGGGGCTCACTGCACAGCCTACTTCAGATCCTCTGTCCCCCCTCTCTCTGTCCCTCCCCTGCTTGTGCTCTGTCGCAAAAATAAACAAACATTAAAAAAAATAAAAAGTAAAATCTTAAAAAAGAGAGCGAGAGAAGAAGGAACAATGAAGAACTAAAAAAAGAAACACAGGAAACAAATTTAAAAATGGCAATAAGTACATACCTTATTTCATACCTTACTTTAAATCTAAATGGCCTAACTGCTGCAATCGAGAGAGGCAGGGTAGCAGAATGGATGAAAAAATAAAAAGGACCCATCTAGACTTCAGGAAAGATGGTGGAAGAGGAGGATCCTGGGCTCATCTGTCCCACGGACACAACTAGAAAACACCCACATCAGTGTAAATAATCCAGGAAACAACTAGAAGACTGGCAGAACAGACTATCACAGCTAAATGTAGAAAAGAGGCCATATCAAAGAGAAGAAGAAGGGCTGAGACTTGGTGGGGAGCCAAACAGACTGGCAGGACTGTCCACAGGAGGGACCTGCAAGCCCAAGAGGGGAGAGAAGAGGACCCTGCACCGGGCACCCCACCCACAGGGACCGCACTGTAAAAAAGAATCCCCATAACATTTGGCTTTGAAGGCTAGAGGATCCTGGCTTCACACATTTTTATGATCAGTAAGACTTTAAAAATCAGCAGGCTCAGCTCTGCAGGAGCTGGGAACACAATAGGAAACTGAGTCCCCGCCCTTAAAGAGACAGTATAAAGAACAGCCCCACAGAGATACAACATAGAAGGAGCAGTTTGAAAACCACGTGCGGTATTCTGAAAGGAGATGTATTTGGTCATTTCAGAGCAGGTACTGGAGGGGCAAGGAACTTTGGGAGACTTGTCCAAGAACAAAAGAGCTGGTAGGCCCCATTTCCCTCCCCAATCCCCCATCCCTGGCTTGGACGCACAGGTACCTGCAGGAACCACAGCATGCAGCACTCTCCACCCAGCTTGCTAACAGCTTGCGACCCACCCCCTGCACTCTTTTGTGGATCTGGCCCCTCCAACCCAGCAGGATTCCACAGAAGTTTTCCAGGGCACCTGCAGCTCCCCACCCACAGCACTGGCTCAAATCTTGTTGGCGCTACATGCCCAGCCCCTGCATTCTCCTACGGACCTGCCCCCTCCAATATACCCTTGGCTGGAGCACATCCAAGGCAGTGCCAAAGCCTGGGTGTGTGCAAGCAGCCCAGAGAAGGGCCAGCACCACTCCAAAGTGACTCCTGGGGAAGATAACCACACACACCAGTCACTGCAGCCCCAGCAGCGGGCTGGGGCCAGACAATGCATCTCACTACAAGCCCCACCCACTAATGAAAGCTTCTCAGGGAGCAACATTGGGAAAATGCCCCACAGTTTGGTGCTCCTGCAGCCCTGACAAAAGCCTGATCTAACTTAACTAAAACCCAAAGTGGCCCCAGACTGGCCCACTAACAACACAGGAACCAAACCCTGCTCAGCCACAACAGTAGGGCACATACAACACACATAGGAGATACCCCTGAAGTGCCAGGTTCTGGTGAACAGAGGATTTTGCACTGCAGGGCACTACAGAACCTCTGCATCATAAGGACACTACTTTCAAAAGCAGGAAACATAGCTGACTTTCCTAACACAGAGAAACAAACACAGAGAGTCAGACAAAATGGGAAGACCCAGGAAAATGTCCTGAATGAAAGAACAGGACAAAATCACAGCAAGAGAGCTAGATAAAATGGAGATAAGTAGTATCCAGAATAGAGCATATATTAGGCCACATAACAAGTGTCAACAAATTCAAAAAGACTGAAGTCATACCATGCATCTTTTCCAACCACAGCACTATGAAACTAGAAATCAACCAAAAGAAAAAATCTGGAACTAGCACAAATACATGGAGGTTAAATAACATGCTACTAACCAATGATTGGGTCAACCACAAGTCAAAGAGGAACTCAAAAAGTACATGGAGACAAATGAAAATGAAAACACAACAGTCCAAAATCTACGGGATGCAGAAAAAGCTGTTCTAAGAGGGAAATGTATAGCAATTCAGGCCTACATACAGAAGAAAAATCTCAAATTAACAACCTAACCTTACACCTAAAAGAGCTAGAAAAAGAACAAACAAAACCCAAAACCAGGAGAAGGAAGGAAAAAATAAAGACCAGAGCAAAAATAAATAGAAACTAAAAGAACAATAGGGCAGATTGATGAAACCAGGAGCTAGTTCTTTGAAAAGATAAACAAAATTAATAAACGTTTAGTCAGACTCATCAAAAAGAAAAAAAGAGTGAGAGAGAGAGAAACAGAGGACTCAAACAAAATCAGAAATGAAAAGGAGGAAATAACAACCAACACCACAGAAATACAAAGGATTATAAGAGAATATTATGAAAAAGTATATGACAACAAACTGGACAACCTGTAAGTAATAGATAAATTCCTAGAAACATATAACCTACCAAAACTGAATCAGGAAGAAATAGAAAGTTTGAACAGACTGATCACCAGCAATGAAATTGAATCCATAATAAAAAAAAAATCTGAACAAACCAAGGTCTGGCATCAGATGGCTTCATAGGTAAATTCTACCCTATATTTAAAAAAGAGTTAATACTTATACTCCTCAAACTATTCCAAAAAATAGAAGAGGAAGGAACGTTTCCTAATTCATTCTATGAGGCCAGCATTACCCTGATACCAAAACCAGATAAAGAAACCACAAAAAAAGAGAACTATAGGCCAACATCTCCGATGAACATAGATGCAACAATACCTGACAAAAAAATTAGGAAACTGAATCCAGCAATACATTAAAAAATCATTCACCATGATCAAGTGGGATTTAGTCTAGGGATGCATAGATAGCTCAATATTCACAAAATCAATATGACACATGAAAAAGGAAAAAAAACCTTATGATCATTTGAATAAATGCAGAAAAAGCATCTGACAAACTACAACATTCATTCATTCAACAAAATAGGTTTAGAGGAAATACTTCAATATAATAAAGGCTATATATGAAAAACCCACAGCTAACATCATATGCAATGGGGAAAATTTAGAGCTTTTCCCCTAAGGTCAAGAACAAGACAAGAATGTCCACTCTCCGCCACTATTATTCAACACAGTACTGGAAGTCCTAGCCATAGCAATCAGGCAACAAAAAGAAATAAAAGGGATCCAAACTGGTAAGAAAGAAGTGAAACTTGCACTATTTACAGATGACATGATACTACATACAGAAAAGCCTAAAGACTCCATCAAAAAAACTACTAGAACTGATGAGTGAATTCAGTAAGGTTTCAGGATGCAAAATCAATATACAGAAATCCATTGCATTTCTATACACTGATAAGAAAGTAAGAGAAATAGAAATTAAGAACTCACTTGGATGTAAATTTAAAAATTAAATTATATTAAATTTAAAAAATTAAGAAAACAATCCCATTTACAATGACACAAAAAATAATAAAATACCTAGGAATAAAGTTAACTAAGGAGGTGAAAGAGCTCTACTCTGAAAACTATAAAGCATTAATGTAAGAAATTAAAGATGACACAAATGGAAAGATATTCCATTCCCATGGACTGGAAGAACAAACATTATTAAAATGTCTATACTACTCAAAGCACTCTACAGATTTAATACAAATCCCTATCAAACTACCAACAGCATTTTTTCACAAAGCTAGAACAAACAATCCTAAAATGTGTATGGAACCACAAAAGACCCCAAATAGTCAAAAGCAATCCTGAAAAGAACAGAACCAGAGGTATCACAATCCCAGATTTCAAGATATGCTGCAACGCTATAGTAATCAAAAGAGCATGGTACTGGCAAAAAAAAAAAAAAAAAAAAAAAATAGACACATGGATCAACAGAACAGAACAGAGAGCCCAGCAATAAACCCACAATTATATGGTCAATTAATCTTCCAACAAAATAGGAAAGAAAATGCAATTGGAAAAAGTCTCTTCAACAAATGGTGTTAGGAAAACTGGACAGCTATATGCAAAAAGATGAAACTGGACCATACACAAAAATAAACTGAAATGGATTAAGGACCTAAATATGAGACTTAGAACCATAACCATAAAAATCCTAGAAGACAGCACAAGCAGTAACTTCTCTGACACTGGCCATAGAAACATTTTCCTAGATTTGTCTCTTGAGGAAAGGGAAACAAAGGAAAAATAAACTATTGGGATTATAAAAATAAAAATCTTCTGCACAGCAAAAGAAACAATCATCAAAACTAAAAGACAATCTACTGAACATATTTGTAAATGGCATATCCAATAAAGGGCTAGTATCCAAAATACATAAAGAACTTATACAGTTCAATACCAAAAAACAAATAATCCAATTAAAAATGGGCAGAAGACATGAACAAACATTTCTCCAAAGAAGACATACAGATGGCTGGCACAGGAAAAGATGTGCAACATCACTAATCATCAGGGAAATTCAAATCAAAAAACCACAATGTGATATCACATCATACCTTTCAGAATGTCTTAAAGCACAAAAGACAAGTGGAGAAAAAGGAACCCTCATGCACTGTTGGGAATACAAACTGATGCAGCCACTGTGGAAAAAAGTATGGAGGTTCCTCAAAACATTAAAATAGAATTACCATATAATCCAGTAATGCCACTACTGGATATTTACCCAAAGAATATGAAAACACTAATATGAAGAGATACATGCACCCTATGTTTACTGCAGCATTACATACGATACCAAATTATGTAAGCAACCAATTGTCCATCGATAGATGAATGGATAGAGATGGTGTGTGTGTGTGTGTGTGTGTGTGTGTGTGTATTACTCAGCCATAAAAAAGAGTGAAATTGCCATTTGCAACAACATAGATAGACTGAGAGGGTATAATGTCAAATGAAATAAATGAGAGAAAGACAAATACCATATGATTTCACTCATATGTAGAATTTAAGAAATGAAACAAAGAAAAAAAGAGACAAACCAAAAAATAGACTCTTCACCATAGGGAACTGATGGTTACCAGAGGGGAGGTGGGTGGGGATGGGTAAAACAGGTGATGGGGATTAAAGAGTATCCTTATGATGAGCAGTGAGTAATGTACACCTGAAACTAATACAACACTGTATGTTAATTATACTGGAATTAAAATAAATTTAAAAATAAACTTAAAAAATAAGAGCATGCATATTTTTTAAAAAGGACACATCTGTATGGAATATTACACAGCCACAAAAAAGGATGACATCATGCCATTTGAGACATGGACCTACAGGATCCGTGTATTACACTTATGCTAAGTGTAATAAGACAAAGAAAGACAAATACCATAAGTGGAATCTTAAAAAAAAAAAAAGTCAATAAATGAAGAAAGAAACAAAAAGCAGAATCAGACCTATAAATACAGAGAACAAACTGATGGTTGCCAGAGGGGAGGGCTGTGGGGGGTTGGGCAAAATGGGTGAAGAGGCGAGGAAAAAAACAGGCTTCCAGTTATGGAATGAATAAGTCATTGGAATCAAAGGGACAGCCTAAGGAATACAGTCAATGATGTTGCAATGGCAGCATAACAATATGACAGATAGTAGCTACACTTGTAGTGAACACAGCATAATGAATATACTGATCAAATCACTAAATTGTATGCCCAAAACCAATGTAACATTTTGTGTCAACTATATGCAAATAAATAATTAAAAACTAAAGTTAAGTATCTTCAAAAAAAAAAAAAAGCCAAAGCCCCAAAAAAGTGGCTACAGTATGCTACCCTTCATGTTAGAAAGAAGAGTATGTAAGAAAATATACAGGTATCCACTTACTTGTGTAAAAGAAATAGTCAATTCTGCTATAACACCATATACTCATCCCTAAAAACTTCCCCACTATGCAAAATTGCATGATAAAAACCAGTTTATGGGGCACATAGGGCACAACACTCAAACAACTTCCTCTATGATACACATACACAAAAAGTTAGGAACCTAATAAGAAAAAGCAGTAGCACAATTTTACAGGTTAAATACTTAAGAACTATAATATGATAAACGTGTCACTTTACCTAGAAAAAGCCCTGAAGTCTGCTTATGGAATGAACATTGGGAGGGCTGTAGCTCTGTGCGCTGGTGCAAAAGAGGCAGAAGGCTGTAGCCCCAGGCATGGATAAGTGTGGCTTCTAACACACGGGGTAAAGCAGGGAAACTCAGAGATGTCTGAGGTATGTGCATTTTATGTATTCTTACCCAGCTCAGGTCAGCTGGGTGCAGTTTCTGGGTTGACCTAGAATTTCTCATGCATGAAACTGTCCATAAGCAAACACAAAATTCGCATGAAGCTCAGACCGTTCTCCAAGATATATCAATCATGTTGGAGCAAACTCACTTTTTCACAGCAAGCATTACTGCGAAACTAACTACACAGGAAGGACAAATCAGAAACTCATGAGACTGGTTTACCAACAGTAAGCAGAAACAGGCTAGAAAGAATGGGGGGCGGGAAGGAGGCAGTCGAGTCTAGGAAGAGTGCCACTTCTGAGTAGATTTTTGGGTAGGTCTAACTCTTGGAACCCAGGTAATGTTTTATGTACCAGCCCACCCAATAAATAAAATCAACCAGAATGTGAGCAGAACCCAAAATGGAAAACAAAGAGTAACAAATAAACCTAACTATATTTCAAATGAATATCACACTGAAGGAGGTGGGGAAGAAAGTAGCTAAACCTAAGTAACTTTGGAAAGAAGTATTTTTGCTTTGTTTCATTTTAACCACAAATATTTATTGATGGATTGATATAATTTTTAATAGGATAATAAGGCATAACCATGGATTCAAACAGTTCAAACACCAAAAGAGAGAAAAGCCATTAACTTAGGAGCTTTAAACATTCAAGTCAAAGACCTTCTGATACTGAATAGATGAGTATCAGACAGCTCTTCCCTTTTGTATGATTCCTATATTACATCACATGATCACAAGGCCAAAATGATTACTTCTTACGGAATTCCTCATTTATTTATACTTGAGCCATCCCACCCGGCTGCTCCTCTGTTCCCCAGTCCTCTCTCCTTCCTTTGCAGTGATGTTCTACAGCCATTCCCTTCCTAAGGAACTGTGTGCACATCTTCCTTCCAAAGCAAGAAAGCAAACAAGCAAGCTAGGAGTCACAGAAAGTTAGCCACAGGCAGATACATAAAGGAACAGACTTGGACATTAGGATGGCAACTGCCTAATTCAGTGAGGCCTAAACTCAGCTGACTTGGGCAAATAAGCTGCTGTGGCTTGCAGAAATGTCTAAAATGCCACACCATATCATGCCACCAATGTCAGATCCCACGTTTCTAGGGGATTAACAGTGGTCTACACAGGGAGGGAGGTAGTCAACGTAACCAGGCAGCTAATGTGACAATACAGTCAATGCTTTGGACTTCCACTGGGAGTGGACTACAGCTTCCAGCATGATCATTTGCCAAGTGCAAAAACCTTTAGGACACTAGGATGATCTTTAAATCTCTTGGACAGATAAATTAGGCACCTCTGTAACTCTAACCCTTCTACTTGGAAATGTGAAGTGAAAAACATCTCAGGGCATGCAACACTGAGGCATAAACCATGCAGCACAGGTGGGAATAAAGGAGGCTTTTAGGGTGTCCTGCCTCCTTTCTAAAAATCCATGAGAAGGTCCCCAAGCATATTGTGAGAGCAGCCATTCTGGTGGCGACAGTGGCCCAAAGCTGAGCAAACCTGCAGGCATATGGCTATTTTCTGAAGAACAAGAGTAGCCACATATAGGTACTCTCTGTGTGAAGAATCAGAGGCCATTGAGTGACCTGGGCAAGCCACCTAGAAGATTGGGCTCGACATCTTTCACCTTTTAAGAAGAACATCTCCATCCAGCAGCCCTTTGATGACGGAGCAGAGTGCAGAGGATCACGAGATGGTCAAATTTTCTGAGAGAAGTGCTGATTCCCAAAAAGCTCCTGAGGATACAACATCCCAGAGGCTCATTTGCGAGCAAAGGCAGATAAAGCCGCCAGACCACGGAACCGCCTTGTCAAGTTAGATCTACATTTAACAGGCATGACTTGGGGTGCCAGGTAAAACAGAGGGAACTTGGAAGCATAATAAAAAGCAGGAAGACTGAAAGATCAAGTGAATGGCATGTTGGGTGACAGAGAAGCAGGAAGCAAAGGACATATGGAAAAGGTTGCAGGAGCATGCTGAAACCCAGGTGAAGGGAAGGCTACATCCAGTGAAAGCTTGCTTGGCCAGTTCTTGGCATGAGTCCCTCTCTCACTTTCTCAGACAGGAGTGGCCTGTGGCATTTGGCTGCGTAACTGGGGGGAGATGATATTTATAAATGGGGAACAGGTGAATGGATACTGAAGAGAAACAGGGTGGGTGGGCCGTTTTGTAATGCCTTGTTTACACCAAAAGCAGGTTTGTGTTAACAGAACACACATGGGGTTGTCACACAACAGCTGTGGCATCCTGGGAGAAAAGAGATGATAGGGTAGAGGTGGGGCTGGGAGATAGGAGGACTCTCGAGTTCCAATATTTAAATACTAGAAGGCAAGGAACAGTTTGGTCTCAGCTTTTTAGTCAAGAAATCGGATGCTCACTTTCTGTTACATGTTCACCTTCTCCAAAACCTTAACAAATTTTGCGAAAGATATGGCACCATCTGCACCCTGACCAGCCTCCTGGACGGTCCTGTGATGCTGCTCAGTTGCTCATGTGAGATAACCATTCCGACCATCATGCATAGCACCTGGGACAGCTTATTGCAGGTGATCTTGTCATCTTTATCCAAATCATAGAGCTGAAAAGCAAAGTATAATACGTTGCTTCAGCTGTTCTGTGGTTCTGGTTCATTCTTACCTTCGCTCCTTGCACTATATTCAGTGGATTGGAAATGAGCCAAAGTTTTTATGAATCAGTGGAAGTTGACCTGGTCTTCCCCCTCTGAAAAGAAGGCACCAGTGAGCCAGTCCCCTGGTGGGTGGATGACAAGTTCTGGAGTCAGCTGGGAAAATTTCCAGGGCCCCATTTTTGCCTTTGTCCAGGCTGGTGAGCCCGCTATAGAGGTGGGTGGTCTGACTGTGGGAAAAGCTGGTTTACTTGATCTCCTCTAGTTCTTTCCTTCACAGTAACGTGGAGGCCTGAGGCCCCATTCCCATATGGGAGTTTCTCTAGGAGCAGCCGCACCTGAAGCAACAGCGTAAAGATAAAGACAAGAGGAACTGTACACAAATACTGTACTCTAGTTGGTAAATTTGTTCTTCACAAGAGAATGAGCTAGAAAATTCTGAAACTATGTGGATAATAGGACTGAGCAAATATGTTGTGGATAATGATAATCAGTTGGTCACTGTTAGGGAAAGGAGTTACAAATAGGAAAAGGGAAGTCTAGAATGGATCCTTTGGTATTGGATTACATCTAAAGTATCAGTATAAAGTCATACATATGTTTTCAAAAAGAGATATAGACATGTATAAGCAGATGGATAGGCATAAAATAAGTATGTGTATATGTGCATGTAGGAGTATACAAACATATTTCTTAGCTCTCTCATCTGAGACAGCCTTAGAAGCAATGATACTCTGGCAACATTGAGCACATCTACTGCCCAGTTCTTCTTTGTAAATACCATTCTCTAAAAAAGAAAAATAAGCCAGGGATCCTTGGAGAAATTATTTATTCTAGGGCTGGGCCAGGGGAAATATATGAGTCTAGACTATCTTGAGATGTTGGAAAGAGAGTCCTCAAAAAATTAATAGGAGGCCTGTCAAAAGGGCACAGAAGCCAACTTGAAGGAGCTCCCAATGTCTAACTATGGGACACCTGGAGCACTAAAATAATGATAGTAATGGATTATAACACAGAATAAAATGAAAAAGCCATGAGTCTATACTGACATAATTGGGATAAATATATACATACATACATGGGAGTGAGGTATCTCTTCCTTACCAAAGAATTCTAATTAATAAATGTAGAAGTATTGAGATAAATTTTAAAAATCACCATTAGCCAAATATGAAAGTAACAATTTTACAGGGGAAAATCACTGATGAATGCTAAAATTAGTTGGGTGACATTATGTTGAGAAATAGGATGTGTGCATAGTCTCAAAGTTTCTCCCCACAATATATTTGTTGATTACAAACAGAAAACAGTAACTTTAGCTGCAGAAAGCTGACAGACACCATCTTAACCAAATGATCAAAATTAACATCACCAGTAAAAGGGCACAGCTATATATGAACCTCCTGATATAATACAGTGAGATGGCACTTCTGTGGGATTCTTGACAAAAATGTGTAACTACAATCTAATCAGAAGAAAATGTCAGACAATCCTAAATTGAGGAACATTCTAGAAAATAGTTGGCCAGTACTCTCTGAAGGTGTCAAGATCACGAAAGACAAAGATTAAGGGATTACCACAAACTGAAGGACACTAAGGAGATCTGACAACTAAATGCAATATGGGATCTTGGACCAGAAAAAGGGCAGTAGTGGGAAAACTGGAAAAAGCCAAATAAAGAGATTAGTAAATAATATTTACCAATGTTAATTTCCTGCTTTCAATACATGTAGTATGGTTATGTAAGATTGTAACATTAGGAAAAGCTGCATAAAGAATATATGGAAGGGGTGCCAGGGTGTCCCAATCAGTTAAGCATCTGAATTCGGCTCAGGTCATGATCTCACAGTTTGTGACTACAAGCCCCATGTTGGGCTCTGTACTGACAACTCGGATCCCGGAGCCTGCTTCAGAATCTGTGTCTCCCTCTCTCTCTGTCCCTCCCCTGCTCATGCTCTGTCTCTCTGTCTCTCTCTCTCTCAAAAATAAACGTTAAAAAATTGTTTTAATTAAAAAAAAAGAGTATATGGGAATCCTCTCTATTAATTTTTGCAACTTCTCTGTATTCGATTATTTCAAAATAAAAAATAAATATATATCTATATGTATACACATGTATGTATATACACATACACTCAGCCATAAATATTACGCAGTTACTGGGTTGGGACTTATGCCCCAGTACCTATGACAGATATATGGCTTCTCAAGAAAGTAAGTTCAACCAGGACATGCTTAGTTCATAATTTCTTTAAATAGCAAAATTCAGGGGTGCCTGGGTGGCTCAGAGCACCCAACTCTTGATTTTGGCTCAGGTCATGATCCCAGGGTTATTGGATCAAGCCCTGCACCAGGCAGAAGATTCTCTCTCTCTCCCCCCCCGTCTGCCCCTCTCCCTGGCTCATTCTCTCTCGCTCTCAATTAAATACATACATACATAGCAAAATTCAGAAGACCAAGAGAATCAAATCTAAGATGATTAGACGCTGCTATGATATATGACACCCTGGCCACTAGGGCACCCTCAGGGCACAGATTCCCATTTCAGAGTGTGGAGACAGTCTGTCATAGCAGTGCACCCTTGTCCTCTGCTGAATGAGATGTCCAGCTCATCTGTTGTCATCAGTAAGGTCCCTCGGTCCAGGCCTAGATGTGCCAATACTTGAGACATTGGTCTGCTCTTCCCCTGTGCAAGCTGAAGCCAGGCATTATCAATAGATCACAGCACTTTCCTGAGTAGGCCAGACAGCCACTACTGATCAGAGTCATTGGCACTTGAGCTGAAACATCTCCTATTGCTGCATTCAACTTGCAGTCAGGTCCATGGGGACCCTTGGAGTCTAAGTCCCTGCTTAGATTCTGATGTCTAGACATATAGGCATGGAAATCATCCTTCCTCAAATGTGGTAAGAGACTCCAGCAATCTCACCAAGTGTCCCTCTCCAAGCTTCATCAGTGATCCAGGGGTAGAATATCTAATGGTCTCTGTGGTAGCAGATGACAGAGCTTGACATGAGATGGAGCCCTATGGCAAAAGCTGATCAGGTCCCTGGGGAACACTGAGGCCTAAATCCTTATCAACAGGATTGACAGTTAACTCTTCCAACATATCGTGTTCACAGTTAGACTCTTTGTCAGACTTCATACAATTAGCCTGGGAAGAATATCAGGGATTCTTTATCATTTCATAGCATGATAGTACTTTTCTAACTTATTACACTGTGGCATCCAGGGATTTTAACAGAAAATTGTGTCAAATCATACTTTTCTTCTTACCAAGGAGGTGCATCTTAAGGATAGGGGACATTCCAACAGCTTTGCTGGGATGTAAATGAAGGAAATTACTCAAACTAGGACTCAGACCTCCTTGGTCATAGCCCAGATATAAACAATGACCATGTTCACTCTCATTTTCTATCAAGAAGAAGAAAATAGGTCTTAGGAGAAAGCAGCTTCTGAGAAAAACTAAACTGGCTTACAGAAGAATTAGAAGACTGGGAGTGGAGATCCAAGCCAAGGGAGGGCTTCAAGACTAGAGCTGGTAGGAGGGGCATTTCAACAGTATTTGACCCACCCTGGGATAAAGACCTTCTCACGGTCTCACTCTCTCTCCCATCCCCAGCTATGTCTCCTCTCATCCAGCCTCTCCCTTCCTTCCCTTTTTCCATGAGTTCTTGTTAGAGATTTCTGATATTCTCTTGGTTTACAAGATTGGGACTGAGAAATGCTGACCAAGCCATTCCTTTGTTATAAAAGAATTACACCTACTGGGGCGCCTGGGTGGCTCAGTCGGTTAAGCGTACAACTTCAGCTCAGTTCATGATCTCACAGATCATGAGTTCAAACCCCACAATGGGCTGTCTGCTGTCAGCACGGAGCCCGCTTCAGATCCTCCGTCCCCCCGCCCGCCCCTCCCCTACTCACGTGCACTCTCTCTCTCAAAAATAAACATTAAAAAAAAAAAGAATTACACATACCACAATGTCCTAGACAGGTGTTCTGCTTTTATAAAACATCTTCATAGTTTTCTCTCAGAAATATTCTGTTGTTTTATGACCTGTCTCAAAATGGTTCTGTCCACCTAAATTAAATCCCTCTTGCTGCAGTTTAAGTGTTTTCCATTATCTCACCCAGTTTGCTCCTTTAAGCCAATTAAGAAAAATTCTAATGTTGGTATGAGAATCTTTGACATAAAAATTCTTCCCTAATCCTAAACCTTCAATTCCTCCATTCTGCCTAGAGAAATAAGTTCAAATCTTTCACCCAACTCTCCATCCTCTGTACAATCTGGTCCTAACTTGCCTTTCCAGACGGATTTCTCGAAAGTCCTTTGTACAGGCCTTAGACCTCAGCCAAACCAAACCACATGTGCTTCTTGAGATAATATCCTGCACTCTCAAAGCAGTATCCCCACTTGGAATGCCCTCTCTCCCATCACGGCCTCTTACTTATTCCTTCATTTTGAAAAAATTAATGGATATAAAAATGAGACATAATCTCTGCCATGCAGAGTACCTGGATATTATCAAGTATAAGGTGTTAACACCTAACACCTGTGGTGTGGTGTTAGCATGGGGTTGGGTGTTAGGATTAAACTTCATGATAAAGGAACTGAAAAGGCCTTGAAGGATGGGGTAGAATTTGGATATGAATGCTGGCAGGAGAAGGATTATAGGCTGAGGAAACCATGAGAGCAAGCTCACACAGGCAGGAGAAGATGAAGTGCGTATACATAAATTCAAATACTTTGGTTTGGCTGCAACGCTTCAATTGACCAGATCTTGAAGGATCTTGAATGTCAGACTAAAAAGTATAACTCTATTCCATAGACATAGGAAATTATTGAAGAGTTCTGAGCACAGAAATAACATGATCAGAAAGAGCGGTGCTTTATAAAGATACCAGACTGTGCATGTATAGGATTAACTTCCTCAATTTCTAGAGGTTCCTTCTTGGTATAGTAGGGAGAGAGGAGCCTGAAGTTAGTTTCAAATCTAAGATCACAGGAGTGGTGATGCCTATCACACTCTCCATTTAATTCAGGTGTCTGGTCTTGCAAAAGGTAGACAGATCTAGGAGACTGGCTAAAAGTAGCTTGTGACTTTACTTGTAGCCGTTGTTGTGATACAGGATTTTTCTTGGAGCAAATCAGCACAGCACCTAGGACGTGGAACTATACAGCTACTGACACCAGTAAATACTTTTTCCCTCTATACCCATGTTCGAGAATCACCAGAAGCAGTTTGCTTTTGAGACATTAGTTCTCCTGTTCTCTGCCATAAGTTGCAGAGATTATTATCATGCTGACACCCCACGGACCATCACACCAGTTCCTATTTTCCTCATGGACTAAGGAACCAGAATTAGCCCACTACTTTAGATGCCTTAGACATTAAGTAAGCCAGGGGTGAAAGCCTGGTACCACATACTTGATCAGTCAGGGTCCAGCCAGGAAAAAAGAATCCACACCAGTTGTTTTAACAGAGAGAGTTCAGCATAGGGAAGGTACCATAAAGCAGACACAGCACATGGGAAACTGAGGTGACACAGAGATAGTAACTGCAGAAAGGAGCTCACACTCCTAGGGCAGAACCTCACAGGGAGCAGCTGGTGAAGAAGGGTTATTTGCAGGGTCCCAGCATAACAGAGCATGGAAGAAGAGATTTGCAGCTGACAGATGACAGCTTAATAGGCAGCACAATAGCTAATGAAAGCATTAGCCAATAAGTGTAGTTAACAACAAATATTATGAGAAATAAAGAAAATTCCTTGTTGCAGGTTTTAGCGTTGGAATTCTTTCTTTCTTTTTAAAACATTAGCCTGGCTGTGGAACAGCGAATAAAATTACTTGTTTGTACACATCATCACAGAATATTCTCAGGTTCCCACTTTCTTGCATGCCTGAGACATTTCACTGTTCAGAGTCTAAGCAGATAATGGAATACTACTCACAATAAAAAGGAATGAATTGCTGATACGCACAACAACTTGGATGGATCTCAAAGGCATTATGCTTGAGTGAAAGAAGCCAGGCTCAAAAGGTAGGATTCCATTTATATGACACTTTCAAAATGACAAAACCATAGCGAAGGAGAACGGACTCTTGGTTGCCAGGGGCTAAGAGCTGGGGGAGACTGTGACTCTAAAGGGACAGCACAAGGGACCTTTTTGAAGTAATGGACATGTTCTGACTCCTGATTGTGGGAGGGTTATGTGAGTCTGTGCACATGATAACACAGAGCTATACTAAAAAAAAGAGTCAATTTAAAGAAGGGGGAAAAACAGGGAAAAAAGTAAAGGCGGGACATGCATGGCACGTGCATAAGAAAGTTTTATCTTTTTTATTTTGTTTAATTTGCTGGGATAAGGTCAAGTAGGACCCTACCGAGTTCTCACCACATTTGGCGTGAGTTAGAAGGGAAAACTGTCAGTTGGAGTGAGACCAAATACACAACATGTCTTCAGTTACCGCACACCTCAGAGCCCCCAGGCGTCGGCAAGGCAGGAGGGCGAGGGAAGAATTCTCCCCGCACCTCTGGGCCATTGTGGGTAAGGGTATTTGCGCTGTTTGCAGGAGTTCAAAGCCTCCTTCTTCCCTCCACTTCAAAGCCTGGCCTGCCTTTTCCCCACTCATGTCTTTTATTTGGTGCTAGCAACCTTTGAGGACTGATGCTGAATGGCCCTTGGCAGTGACCCCACTAACTGGCAAAGCTGGCCACAGGGGATGAATAAGACACTCACTGGCGTCAACATCACAGTGGTCGTGGCCCAGTAGGCCTTGTTTTGTGTTCTCCCTGACAGTCCAGAGCAACTCCCATGAATAAGTGACTGAGCAGCAGCAGGAAGTGCTCTCCGTCCCGGCCTCCCTGGAGCCCTCTTTTCCATTCACATGGGGACTACCTTCCACACAGGCTTCAAAGTAGAATTTTGTTATGCTCGGCACATTTAAATCGCTTCATTCATAGAACACCATTAAACAAAGTGTTCCTGAACTTTAAAATACATAAAATCATTTTGCATTCCATCACCCTAAGAATTTGCATTCAGTTCCAGCTGAGATCAAAAGGAGAGAGAGATTCTTTGTGGTTACCTGCTATCTTTCAAAAAACCTCTCTTTGGGTAAAAACTGCACCGTTGCCATTGCGTTCGTGTTCTGCTCTCTAGACACGGATCTCATACCTGAGACGTCTATCAACAAGATGGGATTCAAAAGTGAATGAGCACATACTCTTTGGTGTCTGGCTTTTTTCACTCCACATACTTTTTTGAGGGCAATGTTGTACGTAGCAATACTGTATTCTTCTTTATTACCGGGTAGTACTGCATTGTATGAATACAGTAGTCCCCAATTTATTTACCCATTCTGTTGTTGGTAGATATTTGAGGTGTTTCTAGTTGTGAGGGTTTTGGGGAGGGACTTTGTGAATAAAGTTGCTGTAAATATTTTTGTGCAAGGCTTTCTGTGGACATACTCATTCTTCTCACCTCCATTTACCTAAGAAGGAATTAAAGGGTAGACATATGTCAGGTTTGTTAGATATTGCCAGTCTCTGAAATGACTATACCATTTTACCCTCCCCTCATCAATTTATGAGAGCTCTACTTGCTTTTCATCTTTGTCAACACTTGGTGTATTAATATTTTTAATTTTAGCCCCTCTAACATATAGCAGTATTTGCTTGTGGTTTTCATTTGAATTTTCCTGATGAGAAATGATGTTGAGGGCCCTTGTGTATGCTTATTGGCCTTTTGTATATTTCCTTTTGCAAAGTGTTTCTCAGGAGAAGTGAGGAAGTGGTGGTGGCAATATCCACCAGAGAAGAGAAAAAAAGTTATGATTTGGAAAAGCAGATTTATCAATGATAAGGCCGTTTTCCCCAGTCCTGCACATTTATGAGTTGTGCTGTTTTAAATAGATAGTAATGTGTAAAGTGGTTAAAGAACCTAGTAGGCACTTGTTCCCAAATATCTCCCTCCTGGCCTATAACCACTGTCCAGAATTCTGCTTCAGAGATGTGCTCCTTTGGGCTTTTCACTAGGAGTTCTCAGCACATTAACATGAATGCACCTGTGGGCTTCTGTCTACCCTCACAGCTGGCTGGGAACGTGGCGTGAAGGGTTTGGGCACTTGGGGGTGCTGCATTCAGCAGCTTCCTTAGGGGAAGCATGAAGGCTCCTGCTGCCTGGAAGAGAGTGGTGACAAAGGAAACACCAGGAAAGGGAAGAAAGGCTTAGGACAGAGAAAGCACAGGATGCGCCCTAAGCTTTTACTTAACTTCATTTTGTTTTCCCAAGGTTGTTCCCTATGGTAAATGTTGGAGTTGAGGAGAGAGGAAAGGGAGGAGCACAGCATGAGTCAGAAATGATGTCATTAAACATGTCTGGAAGAGCACAATGCCAGCCACGAGGAGACTGTGGGACACCATCATGGAATAAAAGTGCCATGTAACTGTGGCACTAAGGGTGCTATGTGAAGAAGGTGTTCCTTTAAGCCCTCCAGAAAGACCAAACACTTCATGTTTATGTGCAACACATACACACACTCCAGTAAAGAAAAATCTGAGGCAGACAAGGTCTCCTCCATCTCACAAATGGGCTATAAGCTGTGCATAAATGCAGGGACCAGGTCTAAGGACAAGTAAGTCTCAGAGTAGGGTGACAATAAGAGCCCAGATCACCTCACCAGGAACCCACTTGGCTTGCAATGAACATCTTTACTCTAAGGTTTTATTCCCCTACCAAAGTGTACCACAACATCCATTCTCTAGTAAATATTTCTCATGTTTAAGACAGCATGACAGTAATAAATCAGCCCTCAAAGTCAGCTGCTATAAATGCCATGTGTTATCAGTTAGATCACACACCAGAGCCAAATTTTCAAAACATTTCCTTTTGAAATACTCACAACATTTTAACAGATGTCTTTTGGAGAGTTTTGAAGCACAATAAGCTCCCATGAACATATAAAATAAAACCAAAAAGAAAGTAAAATGTGGAGAGATTACATTTTTCTTTTGGCAGTAAGACAAAGGTGGGGGCAAATCTTGAGATCTTTGGAGAAATACTTGTTCACAGACACAAAAGTGAAGAAATTAATAATGTCTGTTATTTCCTGCTCTGAACACTGACCAAAAATTCCATGAAACTCTAGCTTTCATGGAAGCAGTTTCCTGGGCAGGTAGAGAAAGGATGTGAGGGTGTAAATTATGGGGCCATCAGGGACAGAAATGGGATGCAAGCATCCAAAAAGCATCTTTTGTCAGGGACAAGATGGGCAAGACCAGAGGTGGCTGATTCTAAAATGGTGCATCTTGGAGTCTAAGCCCTCTCAAAATCAGTGGTAGGAGGGCCAGAATGGGAACCTAGAAAAGGAAGGAGAAAGTTTTATGTGTGTGTTTTTCTTCAACATTTGTTTATGAGAAAATTTGGAAGTACAGAAAAGTCAAAAAAGAATTGTGCAGTGAGCATGCCTATACCCATGAGAGGGATATCATTTTTCATGTGACAGTTTGTTTCCACTGGGGCTGATTTTGACCTTCAAAGAAATGCTCTTGAATAAATGAATGAATGAATGAATGAATGAATGGTCTAACAATCTTCCCACCCATGTATTCTGGGGAAGCCTAGGTTGTTCACTGCTACTCCTGCACGCAGTGGTAATTTCAAGAGCAGGAGGCCCTAGGGGTCTGCTTCTATCAACTATTGTTTTGGACGCTCCTTGCTCATGCTGTCTGGTCTCCTGCTCTTGCCTTGTTATCTTTGACTTTGTGCTGAATGTTATACTGAAAAATTCTATGTGGAAATAATTTGATCTTCTCTCTTTTGAGAGGATTTCTCTGTTTGCTTATGCTAGGCACATGGGGGTGCTAGCTGGCAGTACAACACATTTTGTTTAAGCAGTACCAAGGCGGTAGGAATATGGTTATGAACAAGAAATGGTTTCTGCCCTTACAAGTCTTACTAAGAATAAGCAATAGCATTCATTCAAATAGAGCCTATACAGAATAATGTAACTCATGCAAGCTTGACCAGCATGCGGCTTTTCCTCACCTTACCCATCTGCACCCATTAAGGAGAGGCATGCTGGGCCGTGCAGAGATGTGCTGAGGTAACAGTTTTCTTTCAGTTTTATTTCTTAAATAATTGAGAAGAAAATTCTATGAACTGATTACTGCATTCACCATGTAAAAATCTAATAAGAAATAATCAGAACGCTCTCGCTTCCTTTGACCAAACACCTAGGAGAGAGAATGCTTTAGAACACTACCCTTAAGCAGTTACTAATTTCATGGCAGAAATAAAACGAAAGCCCATTTGAATATTATAAGCTTAAATACCCTAAATCAACAGACCATCTGCAGGAACTTGAGTGCTTTAGTCGGGCAGTGGAACCAAAGAACACAGTCCTTTCACACACAAGCTCAAGAGTACCTAGTTTCAGCCCTCACAAGCTGGAGGTTGGAGCTACTATCGAAATAGCTGAGAGATCGATTATCCAAGAAGCAATCTTCTGTGAAAGATTACAGACAGACCTTGACTTCATGATGGTGACCAAAACAGAACGGACTGAGCTCTCTCTGGACTTGCCATCCTTAGTCACTTCCAGATGTTACCTCATGATTGTTTAATGGGATGGAGGGGCTTCTAAAACTGATGAAAAAATAAAAACCACTCCTCATCCCTCACTCCTGGCAAAAATACTCAACAGGAGAGATGACTTGGAAGATTTAAGGCAAATGACCAAACATACTAATATTAATATCATTAATATGTTATGCCCTGCAGTTTCCTGCTGTGTAATTTTTTGAAATCCTTTCATGAGACACCGGAGCCTTTGGTTTCTTGGAAACAGGTTCCTTTACCACGTGGGCTTTGTTTTCTGGCTCCCTTTTTCCTACTTCCATGAGTTTGCTATTTTGCATACCCAAGCGTCTTGAGACCTGCACATCACTATCTGTGACTGATTCTTAGGAGAGACCCAGGTTAATGCTTGAACTCAGGCCACATACAGCACATCTGTCAAAATAATCATTTTTCCTTTTTTTTATTTAAAAAAATTTTTTATGTTTATTCATTTTTGAAAGACAGAGAGAGAGCACAAGCAGGGGTGAGGGTGAGGCGAGAGAAGGGGACACAGAATCTGAAGCAGGCTCCAGGCTCTGAACTGTCAGCACAGAGCCTGACGCGGGGCTCGAATTCACGAACCGCAAGATCATGACCTGAGCCAAAGCTGGATGTTCAACTGACTGAGCCACCCAGGCACCCCAAAATAATCATTTTCAATGAGGGAGCCATAGACCCTACAAAAATCATTTATCTTAAATAACACTGAGATCAAAGTTAACCGGGCCTGAGGAGATGGCATTTGCTTTGCTTAAAAATTAATGAGCAACCCTGTCAGTTAAAATTTAGAAGCTTAGAAGAGAATTAGACCTTGAGCGTTCCACCTCCAAAACATAGGTCTGCCATAGGCTTAAGAACAGGATAGAACTGGAATACATTAATACTGAGCCTCTGATGGAACCAAACGCTGCTTGTGGTTTCCTCTATTTGCTTCCACCTATCGGGACTAAGATGGTGAGTACCCGCGGGTTCTGTGGTGTCTGCTTCCTCCTGATATCTTGAACACATTCCTTACTGTATTTGGGTTTTCCATCAGTGTTAGAACACACAGGGCTCATATCATTCAAAGGCACAAAATAATTTGTTGAGCCCTTACAATGAGGAGGCATTTTGCTGGCGTCATGGAAGACCGAAAAGAAAATCAAATATGGCTCCTGACCCCTAGGAACTCATAATCTAACAGAAGAAAAAGACACATCCAGGGATAGTTCAGGTTATGTTAAAGCAATGCTATATGGAAAGTGCTGTAATAGAGGCCTAATTGAATCCAAAGCTGACATGGTTTAGAGTTTAAAAGAGTTTCAACGTCCTTCTCAGTAGATCCTAAAAAGGGGATTCTAGTTACCTGATTATTCTCTAAATAGAACCAGCTACGTAATTTGTGGGACCCGGTGCAAAATGAAAAGGTAGGGCCCCTTACTCAAAAAAGCTTGGTGTCCTGAGTGCGGGGCCTTGTCACATGCCCTTGAACCTGGTCTTGTCTTCAAATACAGTCTATGAATATGAGGAAGAGGCAAATTTTAAGCAAGCTGGAGGAAGACATTGCACACAGGGAATTTTCTTTTAAGGAGCTCACAGGAAAATGAATTCACTGTAAGGAAGGAAAATAATTCAGTATTTCCCAAATTAACAAATTGGGATTGGGAGCTAAAGGAAAGTCACTATTTTGCAAAAACAGTGTCACAGATATGCCAAGGCTACAAGGTAAGGACAATAATAATAGTAGCAGTAGTGGTGGTAGTAGCTGACACGGACTTAGAGAGCTTATTGAGTGCCAACGTTCTTCTCAGTCTGTTCTGTATATTTACTCATTTAATCCTCAAAAGAATCCTGAAGGGTAGATAGATGCTGTTATCTCCCTATCTTCCAAATGAGGAAATTGACCTTAGAAAGGTTGAATACTTGTCCCTGGCCACAAAGCAAAGAAGTGGTAGAACCAGGATCTGAACTCAGACAGTCTAGCTCCAAAGTCTGTGCTCTTAACCGCTATTTATGCTACTTCTCATAAAATAGGGACGTATTCAGAAGGAAGGAAGGGGAGAGAGAGGGAGGGAGGGAGGGAGGGAGAGAGAGAGAGGGAGGGAGGGAGCTATCCCAGTATACATTCATTCACTGATATTACAGACTTGGCTTAACCAGGGTGTACTGTATGTTGTGTGCATGTTTTTAATTTTTTCTTTTTTTGCATTTCATGTTCATAGTTTAACAGCACCCGTTCGCCCTCCCCCACTGAGTGTTGCCACATGACCCCATGGAGTAGAAAGGTACTGGTTCTGAGAACATTCCATCACAGCCCTATCCCACTCTCTCCAGACACTTTCTTCTGTCTTTTAACTATGGCAAACTGTTGTTTCTAACTAACAGGTACTCTTTTAACTCCACTTTAAGAGTGATATTTTCCTAACTTGAATTAAATAAAATATGATTTAGACAGCAGTGTCCTTGGCTGTCTTTCCCACTTACTTTTCCCCCCTAAATTGCAATTAAGGCTCTGTTCAAGACACGCATCACCTAATGCCACTCCTGGACTTTATAGTTCGAAGGGAAGAAATTCCGACTTGCCCTATATTAATCAGAACTGTGAAACTTCTCAAATCAAAAAAAGAGAAGAGGACAAAAGGATTCTCGGGCAGCCAGTTATCCCTGTCGCCGTTAAATAAAACGTGCTTTTGGCTGATGGTCAGAGCCTGTAGTCAGGTCACTATTCTTTCTTTGTTTCCCAGCCCATTGTTATTCAAGGAAGGAATCGCCTAGGAAATGTGGCCTCTGGTGGTGGGGGTTTCTTTCCAGCTCTCGCTCGCTCGCTCTCCCTCTTTTTCTGTCTCTCGTTTTGCATGCACCAAACTTTTTTTTTTCTTTTTGGAAGTTACCTAGGAAACAAAGTCTTTTGTGCTCCAACTTTATTTGAGCTATTCGCTTCGCTGGGAATCTGCACAAAAGCTGAAGAGAGAAAGAAGGTTGCGATGTTTTACTAAAATGTTCATGGCGAACATATTTTTCTGGGGGGGGGCAATCATATCCTGTTGGGTGTGTTGGGGGGGTTCGCAGATACCTCTGACAAGGTAAGCAAATGCTGTGGGGTTAACTTAAACAAGTGGCTCTGGAATCTTCTCTTTAAGAGGACCCGAGAACAATTTGACAATATGTGAAATCCTGAGTCAACAGGACACAATGCTTCCAAATATGATGAGAAAAAAAATTTTTTTGTGATTTTAGGACAGAATATTATTAAAACTTAACTGGAATAAGAGGAAAAAGTATTTATTTTATACACTCACCTTCCTCCAAATTATGTAAAGAAAGAAAACTAGGTTCAGTGGTGAAAACTGGGTCTTTTAAGATAATCTGGTTTAGAAACCCAACCCTGAAATCAAAATTGGAATGGAGCCTTTTTAATAATCTGGGTTAGGACCCCAGCCCTGAAGTAAAAGGCAGACAATATTAATATCTATCAAGGGTTTGGATGGAGAATTTTCAAATGTCATACAGAAGTCAAGGCCTCTAACTAAACAGCTAGAAGAAAAGCTTCACACTGCAAAGCGGAAAGAAACTCAGCTAAGGCCCTTTACTATTCTGAATTTGAAAAAGAAGCCCTCTCGACTCTTTCTCCCCATTAACTGCTTTTGTATTTTCCACTGTAGTAAGTGGGGGGATTTGTTTTTCCATGTGCATGCAGCGTTGGTGAAACTACATTTTTCAAATGTTATTCACAAATGCCATTGTCGTGCAGTAAAATTAACTCCTTATGTTTTAATCCAGCCTCAGATTAAGATAGGCTTCGTCCTTCCAGGTGATGTGTTCTGGAATGTCTCCTGACTCCAGGTTTTCTGGGATGTTTTCTGAACCTTTTCATAGGCATCTATATCATCTTCTCCCTTTGATCCCAGTCATTTTGAGCTCTCAAGACTTTCAGTAGCAATATACAGCGAGATAGATACCCAGAATCTACCTCTCACTAGATTAGAGACTCAGATTTTTCTTCAGTTTGAAGTTTGGGGATTTATGGCTACCTGTCTCTCCTCTTAATTCCATTTGACCTGAAAAGCATGTTCATGTAGCCCATTTTTTCTTCTGTGTCTCTTGACTATTGAAATCATAACTTTCGATTAGTTGTGCTTACTATTTCTAGGAATTCTTCCTTTGATCTAAAAGCTTATTTCTGACCTCACTGTTCTTAACTGGGAAATTCCTTAATATGTGTGCTTACATATAAACCATGATGGCGAAGTCTGAATGTACTTCATTTGCAGTCCCATCCCCCAGAAGATGAAGACACAGATGTCACGTTAGGGCAGAGGCCGAAAAACCCGGTACACAATATCCCCTCAACACTGGACAAGCAGACCAACTGGAGCAAAGCACTGCCTCTCCCAACACCAGAGGAGAAAATGAAACAAGATGCCCAAGTGATCTCTTCTTGCATTATTCCCATCAATGTCACTGGTAACGTTCTGTTCTTTTCTTAGGGGCAGTCGGGTCAGAATATTCTGTGTTTTAAATATGTTCAAAACCTGTGCTTCTGGGTGTACCAGTTAAGAACACCGCTTTGTAAACAAGCAATACCTTTTTCATCAGAATACAACCCAGAAGATGTTCAATATGCTTTTGTCAGGTTTTGAACATCAATTTGCATATGTTCTGCTGGGCCGCTTGTTATGTAAATGATGGACAGTTTCTTTTTGAAAAAAGTCACCAAACAGCTCTTTGGTCATAGCTGACTGAAATAATGGAGAAAGCGGCAGTGATTAATCATATGATAATGATGCATGGCCCAGCAAGAGAGAAAACAGCAAACCCCAGGTCCCTCAAACGGCAAGTAATGATCCTGTAGACCAACTATAAAATCTGTTTTCAGGCTTCCTTGGATGAAGGTAGGCTTGTTTAAAAGATCGTTTAGACTTCTGCATCGATTTTGGTGATTTCTGACCTAAAAATATATGTATTCAGAGATGAAGGCTGAATTCTATTCTAATCCAGCAAGCCTGTCTTCCATTTCTGTCTGCTTTCCTCCTCTTGTGTATTGAGAGTGTATTAGTCTAAGTCAAATGTAAACCTGTACGGACTTTTCTTGAAAAGTTTGCCTGCAGCAATTGTAAATTCCAGGTAATCTCAGCTTTAAGTAAAATAATGTTATGACATATTCTAACTTTCAAAGATAGACATAAAACGATCTATCCACTGGGCTTTCTTTAAACATCTGTAATAGTTATATTTTAACTTATTTGCATATTGAAATTTTCCAAATGGCCATATAATTACTGACTTTTTTCCTGGTACCATGTGACTAAAAATTGCATGTCGCTTGAAATGCATTTTGGACATGGCTATTATTAACCCCACTGAGATTTCTCTCCCATAAAGTGGAAAGCAAAGGATGAACAGGTATCTGGGATAGACCTTATTTCCTTCCTGAAAAACAAGAATTCTGGTTGATCAGCTGGTTATGAGGTGGGAGTAATTTTCCCGATGATCTACTCAACTTGTAGGATAAATTATTCTAAGGATGTGTACTTTATCTGATGTCCACAATCTAAATGGGTTGGATTAGGTAGATGTCAAAATGTATCGTTTTGGCATCCTCTTAAACTAACTTTCCATTCTGGGAACATTCATTCGATTTGAGCACCACCTGCTTTCTTCATAACACTGTAAGTAAATCTTGTTTTCAAATTTAGTTCTTTGATTATGGGTCTTGTGATTCAGGAAAAAGGAAGATCTTTCCTTCTGCTTTATTTCAGGAACTCTCAGACTAAAGCCTAGATTATATGCTGATTTCAAGAGCTTTAATGAGAAAGCTGCTAATTACGTCCATATAACATAAAGTGTGTCTGTATGCCAGACGTCCTGTAATTAGTATGAGTAGAATGAAGGATCTTAATTTTTGGTTGGAGCTAAGAAAGGAAAATTCCGTTAGTACAGATTCTCCAATAATATTGTAATTATTCATCATGTGATATCTCAGACTTTTTTCAAAGTGAGTTCTAGAAACTGTTGTCACTGTGATGCTAAGCAGAACTCAGAGTGCTTCATTATATAGCTGAGCCGAAGTTTAACATGCCATCCTGCTCTATGCTTAACAGTCAGGATAAATGATGAGGTAACCAGATTCCAAAGCACTTTTGGCATCATGACTTTCTGAGGCAAAGCTCACGCTGACAAATCCATGGCGCATGCCTATGCCAGACAGGAGTTTGAATTCCTCACCACCTCCTTCGCCATTCTAGATTTGATAAGACTGCCTATAGCGTAGCAATGATGTGATTATGGAAAGAGAAACAAATAGGCATCAAGGTCTGGCCCCTGTATTTATAAAAGCAAACAGAGACTCACTGTAAAGACTGGGACTCCCAGCTTCATTTCCACCTGATGGAGAAGGCAGACCCACTCAAGGACAGAACTGGGGACTGCCTTGTACTTTCCTCTTATATTGATAAGACCCTGGTACCAAACCAAAAAGTGTCCAACTGGGTCAGTAGAAGAAAGTAGAAAGAGTTACATGAGAATTTAAAAACAAATCTTTAGGCTACTTTCTCGTCACAGAAAGAGTGTGCGTGCGTGTGTGTGTGTGTGCGTGTGTGTGTGTGTGTGTGTGTGTAGGGTTGCAGTGTAGTGGGTAGAGAGGGAAAAGATACCTCACAAAGATGCTTTTAGTGAAGAGATGGGTCAGGAAATGTTAGCTGAACTAATTTGGGTTAGCATCTTAGCTCTGGATCTACTCTGCAAAGACAGCATCAGAGAGCCCAGTAAATAGTAACTAAAGGTTGTGAGTCCTTAAGGAGCTGTTTCTGTGTGAGAGTGATTCTTTGATGTTATTTTTCTCTCCTCTTTCTTTTGATTTTCCTTCTTTGCTTGTTGCTCTTGGCAGTGCAAGCTGTTGTGCAGAGCCGCATTTAGAAGTAAAGCTTAATGTACCGCAGAGTAATTTAAATAAGAGCTGAATAAGGGCTCCCTTATATTTATTCACGGGCTTAATCCAAACTCTTCCTTTACTTCCAATCAATAAATATCACTGTGTTCCAAGCAAATGAAAATTTGTTTGCCATTTCTAAAGGCTAATGAGACCTATTTGTGGGTTGCAGGAGTTGGTTTTGACAGAGAGGCTAGTATACGCTGCTCTCTTGTTCATTCACAATCCGTACTACAGCGGAGACGAAAACTGAGGAGGAGGAAAACCATCTCGGGTATCCCCAGAAGAGTCCAACAAGAAATAGGTGTGGTATAAAACTGTTAATTGTTAACATTCTGTTGGGTGCGATTATAAGGAGGGGAAATGGAAGCCGGCCTTTTAATCAGCTTCCTTAAAAATAGTCAGTGCGGTAACTTGTAGAGGCTTTGAAATGGTGTGTACTTGTTTTGTGTTCAGCAAGTTGGTGGTATTACTTTTTGAATCTCTGTCCTTGACCATGAAGATTTTAACCTTATGGATTTAGGTATATATGTTCAGGTCTTACGGCTGAAATGTAATATTTTGGTAATTTTTTAAAAGTTTTATTAAGATGGAAATAATGAATAAAAACTAACAAGATTCTGTGAAAAAATTATTTTTAAAAAATTATACCTTTATTTGAAGAGAGATATACTTTAATGGCATTAACTATTTTAAAAAGGTAAATTTCAAGCATATTCAATTAAATATTGAATACTGATAACATGTTACGCTTTATGACTTTTTTTTCTATTTTTTTTCCTGTTCCATGTATTTAGGAATCTCTTCCTACATTTTATTATTGTTGTTGTTATTATTATTATTAGGGTAGCATCTCTATTATTACATATAATGAGTTATAAGAGTTTTACTTTGTTGAGTATATATTACAAAATAAAAAAGAATAGTGGCCAAGAAGACTAAATGCACTTTAGTTTAACTTTAGTTTAAAAAAAAATAGTCATCACTTACTGGGGCAAATAATTTGACAGTGAAGAGAGAGAATTCACAAAAGATCTAAGAACATGTTCTCTTAGTATACACTAAGAAAATGTGTGTGTGTGTAGAGAGGGAGAGGGAGAGGGACAGAGACACAGAGAGGCAAATGGGCAGATTCCCCAAAGCCTTTTAACTTTCTCCTAATTTTACGTGCTGCTTGTTTTTTCTCAAAGAGAAAGATCCAGTATGCCGCACCCAGATTTGTGGGCATCTCTCAGAATGTGTGTTAGCCTGCTGAGGTATACAATATCTCACTGTGCTGTCCATGTGCCCTAGATTCTGATGAATCCCCTGTGGCCAGGGAGAGGAATGTGATCGTGCACACACATCCAGACCCTTCCAGCACTGTCAACAGGAGGTCTGGAACCAGGGACTCGGAGTGCCAAACCGAAGATATTCTGATTGCTGCTCCATCCAGAAGGAGAATCAGAGCTCAAAGGGGTCAGAGCATCGCAGCTTCCCTTTCTCATTCTGCCGGCAACATCTCCGCGTTGGCAGACAAAGGCGACGCCATGTTTACTACAGCAGTGAGCAGCCGCACAAGATCTCGGAGCCTTCCCCGGGAGGGCAACAGAGGTGGGGATGCTGAGCCCAAAGTTGGTGCTAAACCCTCGGCATATGAAGAGGGGGAGCCTTTTGTGAGTGACCGAGAAAGAAACACTAATGATTGCAGTGACGCCCCCAGCAGCCCGAGTGCACAGGAACGCCAGCCTGCTCTGGGCCTGGCTTGCTCTCAACATCTTCACAGCCCCCAGCACAAGTTAAATGAGAGAGGGAGGTCGCGTCTATCCCGAATGGCTGCCGATTCTGGCAGCTGTGACATCTCCTCCAACTCAGACACCTTTGGGAGCCCCATCCACTGCATCTCCACGGCTGGCGTCCTCCTCAGCAGCCACATGGACCAGAAGGACGAGCACCAGTCATCCAGCGGCAACTGGAGTGGGAGCAGCTCCACATGCCCCTCACAGACCTCAGAGACAATTCCTCCTGCAGCTTCTCCTCCCCTCACTGGCTCTTCACACTGTGACTCGGAGTTGTCCCTAAACACGGCCCCTCATGCTAATGAGGATGCCACTGTCTTCGTGACCGAGCAGTACAACGACCACCTGGATAAAGTGAGAGGCCACCGGGCAAACTCCTTTACCTCCACGGTGGCCGACCTGCTGGATGACCCCAACAACAGCAACACAAGTGACAGTGAGTGGAACTACTTGCATCACCATCACGATGCCTCCTGCCGCCAGGATTTTAGTCCTGAACGCCCCAAGGCAGACAGCCTGGGCTGCCCGAGCTTCACAAGCATGGCCACTTACGACAGCTTTCTGGAAAAGTCTCCATCAGACAAAGCAGACACTAGCTCTCACTTTTCAGTGGACACAGAAGGATACTACACTTCCATGCACTTTGACTGTGGCCTCAAAGGTAACAAGAGTTATGTCTGTCACTATGCAGCCCTGGGCCCAGAGAATGGCCAGGGCATGGGGGTTCCTCCTACTCTCCCGGACTGTGCCTGGCAGGACTACTTAGACCACAGGAGGCAGGGAAGACCAAGCATCTCTTTCAGGAAACCAAAGGCAAAGCCGACCCCACCTAAACGGAGCTCATCACTGAGGAAGTCCGATGGAAATGCAGACGTTTCTGAGAAGAAAGAACCAAAGATAAACACTGGCCAGCTCCTGCCTCACAGTTCCAGGGAAATGAAGCTGCCTCTTGATTTCTCCAACACGCCTTCTCGAATGGAAAATGCCAACCTTCCCACCAAGCAGGAATCTTCTTGGATGAATCAGAGTGAACATGGTATTAAGGAACCTCAGTTAGACACTTCAGATATTCCACCATTCAAAGATGAAGGTGCTGACTCAACTCACTATGCAGATCTCTGGCTTCTAAATGACTTGAAAACAAACGATCCTTACAGATCTTTATCTAATTCAAGCACTGCTACGGGTACCACAGTTATCGAATGCATCAAATCTCCAGAGAGCTCTGAGTCCCAAACATCCCAGTCAGAATCAAGAGCCACCACCCCATCGCTTCCTTCTGTTGACAATGAGTTTAAACTGGCTTCACCAGAAAAGCTGGCCGGCTTGGCATCCCCATCAAGTGGCTACTCGAGCCAGTCTGAAACACCAACCTCCTCTTTCCCTACAGCTTTCTTTTCTGGTCCACTGTCTCCTGGAGGTAGCAAAAGAAAACCGAAAGTCCCAGAAAGGAAATCCTCACTACAGCAACCCTCTTTAAAAGATGGAGCTCTGTCACTGAGTAAAGACCTTGAACTTCCAATTATACCTCCCACCCATCTTGACCTAAGTGCTCTTCATAGTGTCTTGAATAAACCATTCCACCACCGTCACCCACTGCATGTGTTTAGTCATAATAAGCAGAACCCAGTAGGAGAAACACTCAAGTCCAATCCTCCACCATCCCTTGCAATTACACCGACAGTCCTGAAATCTGTGAACCTTAGGTCCATCAGTAAGTCTGAAGAAGCTAAACAAAAAGAAGGCAACAATACAGATCTCCCCTACTTAGAGGACAATGCTCTCGCAATGGCTGCCCTGTCGCCAGGCAAGATGAAGCCACATATGGCTAAGAAATCAGTATCACGTCAGTACTCCACTGAAGACACCATACTATCCTTTTTAGACTCCTCTGCACTTGAGATGGGACCAGATAAACTACAGCTAGAGAAAAAACGTACTTTTGATGTAAAGAATCATTGTGACCCAGAAACAGTTACCTCAGCTGGTAGCAATCTTCTAGAGTCAAGTGTCACAAGAGACCCAATACCTATGGAGAGTGAGCCCATTCCAGAAAACACACCAAGTAAAACTTGTGACTTTCCCACAGAAGGATTTCAGAGGGTCTCTGTCGCCCGCCTAAGTGATATGGATGGTAAAACACTCCAATATGGAGCTGGTGCAGATGAAGCCCCGGCACAGGCACAGAAGGCATCCTCTGCAGGTGGAGAGGAAGCTGCACGCCTGGAGTCTGCAGATGTGCTCACATCTCAGTCGGATGCACCAACCAGACCCACAGACATAAGCAATCCACTTAAGCATCAACTGGGGACGAGCCGCCACCATGACCAAGTGCCTGGGAATATCAGCTACGAAGCAGAGGTATCAACTGCAAATCCATGCCCTGAAAAACGTTCCGAGCAGGAAAATATTGCTTCAGGTATTTCAGCCAAAAGTGCCTCTGGTAACAGCGGAGCAGAGGAGACCCAAGGAAGTATGGAGGAGGTTTCACTGAAAGGTCAGTCGTTGATACCTTTGTCACAATGGAAAGGTGTCTCATGGCACTTCCTTAAGTTTTTCCTTTCTTATGTTCCCTGTAACATGGCACCACCCTGGGGGTTGGTTTCCCTCCACTTTTTTTTTTTTTTTTTTTTTTTACTTATTACAACAATTGAGATAAAAAGTTTTTGTTATTGAGGGACTGAGCTGTGACAGACATCTTTTTAAAAACAGCAGTAAGGTAACTGTTGTTCATTTATTCCACAAGTCACTGAAACACAGCAGCATGCCTGGTACCTTCCTCCTAAAGATGCGTTTTTTTTTTCTTAATTTAAGAATCGTCACCGAGTGATGACTCTATGATTTCGCCACTCAGTGAAGACTCTCAGGCTGAAGCAGAGGGTGTGTTCGTGTCTCCAAACAAACCTCGTACAACTGAGGATTTATTTGCAGTCATTCACAGGTGAGGCAACAATACCAAAAGTTTTCCTTTTTTCACAGGTGAGGCAACAATACCGAAAGTTTTCCTTTTTATAGTGCATCTCATGAAATGCAAATATGGGAAAGCCTTGTGTACTTGTGATACATTCAGCAAAAAAGCAAAGAAAACTTGTTTTTCCAAGTCAAAGTGACAGATTGACATTTGTGCAGGACAATGCAAGCCTTTATATATAGCTTGACCTCAACTGAGAGACTTTCATAAGAACTGCTGAAGGGAGATGTTTTTTCCATAGGAAAGACATTCTAGAACAAGTTCTCATTTGAAAACAATTTATGGTTAAGTAACTTAGAGTGAAAGCTCAAACGCTACTGTCATCTTGGGCTGAAAATAATTTCTTGAGCCAAAAAAAAAAAAAAAATATGCTCACAGCTGTAATCCTACACTAGCAGAGATCAATGCAAGTTGATTCACTAGACAGAACCCAAGTTGGAGACGAGAGAGTGTATAAACTTGCCCATTTCATAGCTCAGAACTAATCACTGCTCCCTTTTTTCCCTATCTTCCTAAAACTTAAATGTCTTTAATAACACTGGCCTTCTCTAAAATTAGTGCTCCAAATCCCACGAACAGAGAATGTCCTCTGGGCTGTTTTTCTAAGACACTGTTGCGTCCATGTTGCCCATTCACATTCTCTCACCTGCCACCTGCGATCAAGAGCCATGTGTGCAAGAATATATACTCCTTACACCTTGTGACCGATGAACAGAGCAGGAACTAGTGCTTGGAAAGCGATCCCACATCAGAATGAGCTATCCAATCCTGATGTGCCTACTCCTTTCACAACCACGACCGCTGTCTTCCACTAGGCCTCCGTGACCTAGATGGGACTCCCAAAGGACAAAACTTGGGGACTGTCTCTTGTACCTTATGAAATTGTATTTTTTGAAGCAAGTTTTTTTGCAAGCAGCTTACCATCATTTCCCCTGGAATTCTAGTTTTTAAGGGAACTTGAGTTTTCCGTTGATGTGGTTTTCTCATAAAGAAGGAGCATCACTCTTCAACTTTTTTTAAAGGAGTCAGTCAGAAATGCCTTCTGTGTGGCTATTCCTTTAGCAGGCACACCTTTCCACTCAGAGAGTGAAGAATCATCAGTTTATGTTTTCTTTGCTCCATGTGTAGGCTAAGCTCCAATTATATTTCCCTTCCCCACTTTATCTTAGGACCAGTTAATAAAATGCTATATAAGTTACAGAGCCGAGTTCTTACCCCACAGGACCAAATGTTAGTATCTGGAATAGTGGACAGAATGTAAGTAGCGGAGTCAAAAGCATCTGGAATGGAGTCTAAGCACCGCTACTTCCTGACCAGTCTTGTCAGTTAAAACCTCTCTACCTATTCCTTACTGTTGGTGGAGATACCTATAGCTCGCATGTTCAGTTTTGACGCTAAGATAACATTTTAGCGTCTAGAATACGGTAGATGCTACAAACAAGTGTTAGTTTGAAACCCCTCCCCTGTTGGCAGTGCTGGACACTGGCATGTGCAACATAACAACCAGGAAGGTTTGGGCGAACCAAAATGAAGCTGGTCTCCAACTGTAAAGTTGACATTTTCTCTATCCTATGGATTTTTAGGCTGGCGAAAGAGCATGTTGCCACTATTTATCAGTGAACTGAATCGTGCTGAAGATTTGCTAAATTTACACTATTATCAAGAGAAATAATATGATGATGGATGCCTAGGTTTGGTAGACTTCCTGAGCTTGGTAATCTTAAGATTTGCATTTGTGTAGGGTTTAATTATTTATGTACAGCGCAGTGAGAGGAATAACCTCGTTTTTGTGAGAGTTTGTAGAGCTCCAGAGGTGGTCTAGGTTTTCAGCTGTGCACAGAAAGTTGTCTTACTGACTTATACAGTGCTGATGTTACCAAGCAGCTATGGAAAATTGTATTTACAGCCCAAACCGGATTGATTTATTTAAAAAGTCACGTAAGAAATTTCTTTGTACAGAAAATGTAAAAAGGAGACAGAATGGTGTGATTCATCTCCTCCTCCCCACTCACACCCATCACCCAAGCCTACCAACCATCAACCTCTAGCTAATCCTGTCCCATCCACACCTCCACCCGCTTTGCTCTCCTGGTATTTCCCTGGAAACCAACCCCAGACCTCTGATCATTTTATCTGTGGTGAAGAGACAGACTTAACAAGAGAAAGCCAGAGTCCTTCACTGCCTACCCTCTAACCGGAAGTCAGGCAGCAGTATTTTCTCACACTCCTGCAAAACATCCCAATAGGTCCTCCTCTACATACCCTAGTCTCCACAGTAGTCATTATGTGAAATGGTCATTTCTAGAACCAGTTCACGTCCACTGGCTATCGGAAAGTCTCCCTCAGGCTGTGAGTGCTATCAGGGCAAGGACCACATCTCCGTCCTCATGCCCACTCCCCTAACGCTTGCTACCCGGTCAGCTTGGGTGTACCGAGGCGCTCTTCAAGGAGGGGCACGAATATGCCTTAATGATTTTAGTTTCGTACAAAGCCACACGGACTGAGATTTTTCCTTTTCTCGAAAGGTCCAAGAGGAAAGTCCTTGGAAGAAAAGATTCTGGGGATATGTCTGCTCGAAGCAAATCGAGAGCTGCTCTTGGCAGCGGCAGCGCCGGAGCCGGTTCTGTCACTTCGCCCAACAGCAGCGTGACCACGCCAAACAGCCAGAGGTCTCCCGGCCTCATCTACCGAAACGCCAAAAAGTCCAACACATCGAACGAAGAGTTTAAGCTGCTGCTGCTCAAGAAAGGAAGCCGCTCGGATTCCAGTTACCGCATGTCTGCTACTGAGATCCTGAAGAGCCCCATCCTGCCCAAACCCCCGGGAGAGCTCCCGGCGGAGTCCCCGCAGAGCGCCCATGAGGCCCATCAGGGGGCCCCTGGAGCTGAGGTGTTGTCCCCGCTGTCTCCATGCTCCCCAAGAGTGAACGCAGAAGGCTTCTCCTCCAAGAACTTTGCCACCTCAGCATCCGCAAGGGTCGGGCGCTCCCGAGCGCCCCCCGCGGCCAGCAGCAGCCGCTACAGCGTCCGCTGCAGGCTCTACAACGCGCCCATGCAGGCCATCTCCGAGGGGGAGACAGAAAATTCTGACGGGAGTCCCCACGACGACCGGTCCTCCCAGAGCTCCACCTAGGTGGCCCGGGCCAGGCTGGCTGGCAGAGGCCAGAGCCCTTGGTCCTAAGAGGACGCAGGACCGGTGTGGAGGACTGGGGGGCGGGAGGGGGGATGGGTGTCGGCACACCACGGGGCACCATCGGGCACCATTGCTGCTTCCCAACGAATTCCTAAACATTCGCTGGGGAAATGGAAGCTGGTTTGGTCTTTCTTGATTATTTTCCATGTTTTTAAGTAGCTGCACCATCTTTCATACGTTTCTTTAGTATAGTTTGATTTACCCAATCTCATTCCTTTTATAATACAGAATTTGAAGATGTCTGCTTTTCATGAAACCTAGAAAAAGTTTTCCCAGAGCTGCCTATTCAAAAAACAAAGCCCTCACTGTCATAATTCTTAAGAAGATGAAATTACTCTGGAGGTTTGGTATTTTTTTACATTAAAATGAACTACAGCAAAATTTAGAGGAAAGAACTACACACATGTAAATACCATATTTTTGATAAAAATGTGTAAATAGATTTATCAATGACGAGTGGACATGTGGCCAATTATCTACTACACACCAACTGTTTAAAAAACACAAGAAATAAACTGTAATAATTGTATTCTGTGAATACCATTTTCATATCAAATACCATATTTAAATGTCCACCAATATGATTTTCTGAGTGATAAACCTCAGTTATGAATTTTAAACTGGTGACATAAAGGAAATCTTGAGGTCATATACTGAAACGTGATTAATTTAAATTAATGAATTCAGACCTAACCATTTTTGTGACAAATTGCAGCACCAAACAAGCAAATAGTAACACATGGCTATGATTTACCATGTGGTAATTTGGACAGAATGGAAAGCATGCTTTTGATTTTTTTTTTTTAATCAATGAGAAGAATCATTCTCAACACAAAGCCCCGAAGAACAGCATCTGACAGTGTCTTTTAGACTTTTAGTTTTTCAATGGATTGCTTTCAAGAGAATGAATAGGGAAAACAATACTTAATTTTAGGTTATGTTTTATATTAGGCTACTGGGGGCATAAACAGTCATAATCTAATGACTATAAACTCCTTAAACAGTGTAGCAATTAGCTCCAGGTTCTTTAACTAACAAAAATAAAACATAAGCATGCCACAGAGCTATTGACTTATCAGTAAGTACCTGCAATGAGTTTTCAGTGAAGCTTTCTCTCTGTGCTGATGAGATTCACGCTACCTAAAAAGTAACAGAAATGACACTGTGAACAATATAGTTGGGAAATAGGTATGTGTATATGCATTATTTATATTCGCTGTTAAACTGGGAATGGGGAACAGCTCTGGTTCACAACACTACATACAAATGAGTTTTTGTCTGATTTTACTGTATCTGCTTGATGGCAAAAGGGGAGGGGTGGTGGGTGGGAAAGGAAATGTCAGGGCGAGTGCTCTGATAAAATGAAGGCAGGGAAACAAGCTGAATTACTTGAAATTACTTGAATTTTCTTGTCTTAAAGCTGAAAAAAAAGTAGTTACAAGTTGAAATCTGCAAATGGTTCTTACACCTCTGATTTTAACATGAAATGATACTAATGTTTGAAATGCTTTGTCAGAAATATAAGCAGCTATGTACTTAGAATATGTTTTGATTGGGACAAGGTAGAATGTAGAAAGAACTAAGAAGGGATATGGCCTATAAATGAATAGAATGTAATTAGAATGATAGAACAGACCAGAGTTACGAAGAAATTGATAAGCAGCTGGCTTTAAGTTTATGCAAGTGGTATTTGGGAAAGTAGGATGTGTGAAAGGGGGTTTGTGGCTTTGGTTTAATTCATACAATATGAAGGAGAAAGCCTGGTCTAAGAAGATGCTGTCTTTCGATAGAAACACTTTCTAAGATGTTACAGATTGAAAATTAGAGAATCTGATTGCTGTTGGCTTTTTGTTCATTTGTAAAGAAAAAAAATGTCTGGCTTCTTCTACTATTTGTTTTCACTATCAAATAGTATTTCTTAATTTCTTGTCATCCTTGTGTGTAAAATGGGTGCTGGGGGGTGGCGGGGTAGAGGAGGGAGAACGTATGTGTGTGTGGGTGTGGGTGTTTGTGCTGGGATAGATAAGCTACCTGGTAAAGGGTACATTTGAACATTTACAAAGTGTTATACTTTTTACTAAAAGAAAAATGTTTGGGGGTTTGAAAAAATGGACCATCACTTGTCATTGGAACCCGTTAATCAAGAAAACCAGCATGGTTTGACACCACATGGGAACATGAATAACTTTTTCTCATGCTTTGAAAAGTACACTTGGCAAAATTTTAAAAAATAATGTTTTTAGATAAATGCGATAAGAAACCGTCATTTCCAGTCACAGTAGGTGATCTTTTGTAATTTTCATAAAAGCAGTTCGTTTGCAGTATGGCTTTTGTGTAGTCAGGGGTTTTTTAAGCGTAAAGAAAGGTATGTGGGCTTTAAAAGTGATTCTAAATCTTGGATAGGAAACACATGAATTGGCTTTAATAAATGTCACCTTTTTATTATTGACATCAATTTAAGTAATGGTACCATATATTTTTTAAAATACATACTGACTTGAATTGTGAGGCAATAAGATTCCTTCTATATGTAATGATCACAGAACTAACCCTTATAATATAGTTTTACTTATTTTGTTTACTCTAAAAATCTATAGCAGAGTTTCTCTATTTTATATTTCATAGATTAAAAAAAAAAACCCAAATAATGATGGATTTTAAATTCACTGTGGAAAGAGTATTGAGCAACAAACTGAGTTTAAAAAAAAATAGTAAGAAATTCCTTAGTAATCTGGAATATTCTACATGGCTTTATTACATATCATATAAAACCAAGAATTAGAGGGCTGTCTTCAACATCACTGCCGTTTTGAAGCAGGGTACACACATTAGGTATCGTGAAAAACATCAATCCAAACTTTTCTTCTGTTGTTTGCACTGATGCTAATTTTTTGTTCTTTTATGTTTATACAACATGTCTATGTTGTGTGGGGGAAATTTTTTTCCTTTTTTTTTTTTTTTTTTGGCTAAGTAGAGGACATGGACTAGTTGTTGCAAACAAAACACACGGTTTGCTCTTGCCAAAGGTCAGTGAGTGAGTCGATTTGCTGCAGTGACGGCCGACTTAGAGAACTAGATGACGACAAAGATTTAAAACTATAAAGAAGGTTACAGTGTAACTATTTTGGTACTAGAACCAGTTCATGCTGGCCAAAAAGACAATGGTTTATGGACTTGCATCCATTTTGTATTTTTGTAATATTTGTAAATATGAACTTTTTAAATTGTTGCAGAAATGGTTTCTTTTGTAAGATGTTTTCAACGTTTACATTCAATTCAAGCCTTTGTATATTTTAGAGCTGTGCAACACTTTAAGTCTTGTATTTATTTTTAGTAAAAATGGTGACAGTTTCATTGTGAACCCCTCTCAAAAAAATGTACCAGAAAAGTTTGATTACCTAGAAAGTGTGTATAGAAACTGCAAATAAACGTGACTGCAATTAAACAACCGGTTTCCCTTGGATTATGTAATTGTATTTTGGGGGTTTCACAAACTCCAAGTGTTTTATTCAAACTGGACATAAAGGAAGGGAACTGCTATAGCAAAATAGGAGCAAAATAGTAATAATAATAATAATAAATACTGTATAATGGGCTCTAATCATGTTTTGGTCTTTTAGATTTTTAAATTTTATTTTTTATTTAAGTTTATTTGAGAGTGAGCGAGCAGGGGAGGGGCAGAGAGAATCCCTAGCAGGCTCCACGCTGTCAGCACAGAGCCCAATGAGTGGGCTTGATCTCACGGTTGGTGAGATCATGACCTGAGTTGAGATCAAGAGTCCAATGCTTAACCAACTGAGCCACCCAGGTGCCCCTAGATTTTTTAAATCTCTACACTTGGGGCTGCTAGGCTCCAACTCACAAGCCCGAGATCAATAGTCTCACACTCTACTGGCTGAGCCAGCCAGACATCCCTCTAATCTCGTTTTGTATTTGAAAGAATACAATTCCAATATATACTATACTTGTAGCTCCTCTGTGAGCCAAGAAAAGATTTATGGCTTTACTTTAAAATACTCACCTGCTTTGCTTCTGACAGTTACTCAGACTGTGCCTTTTTTTTTTTTTTTTTTAAGGTTTATCTTGAGAGAGAGCAAGAGAGCGAGCAGGGGAGGGGAAGGGCAAGGAGAGAATCTGTGCTAACAGCACAGAGCCCGAACTAAGGAACTATGAGACTATTTCTGCTATGAGAGCAGAAATCAAGAGTCAGACCCTTAACCAACTGAGCCACCCAGGTGCCTCAGACTGTGCCTCCTTCTGAAGATGGGCAACCTCAATCTACATATAATATGCCACCAAATAATGTCACGTATCCTTTATTACATAGCAAGTTTATGTGCCAGATAGTGTTCTAAGTGCTTTGCTTACTCAAACTCATGTACTCCCCACACTGTGCCCATTTTACAGATGCGAAAGCGCAAGCACAGGGCCATTACTTAACTCGCCCCAAGCCTTGAAGCAACTAAGTGTTGGGGCTGGGATTCAACCCCAGTAAATCCGGCTCCAGGGTCTGTATCACCTATCCACGAGGTAACAACTTTCTAAAATAACTTTTCCCTTGTTTGTACCAAACCTCCAAAACTAAGACCCCGCCCCCTGTCCACCTTCGAATTTCAACGACTAGCACACCTAGGATAGAGTCAACGTCTGTGGCGGGGGTAGGAGGGACAGAATTACATTTAAAAAAACAAAATTTTCAAATAACCAACCAATGGCAGTAGGGAGGCCAGGCGCCTAGCGGCTTCACCCCGCCGAGCCCTCTCCACGAAGCTTCTCCAGCGCTGGAAGAAAGCGCGCAGGCGCGCCGACGCCCCTGCGCAGCCGCAGGAACACCTCTCAGCGTTGGAGGCTCGCGCCTGTGGTTTAGGGCGGGGTCGCAATCCCAGCAGTTTTAGCGGGCAAATGAATTCGAACACTCAGATACAGGCGCTGGGAGGCGGGCACTGCCGGTAGCGCAAGGTTAACCAAAGCCCCTCCCCTCGGCTGTCTCCCTAGCAACGTCCCGTTCCCCACCCATTGCGCAGGTGCCGGAGGAATTGGTTAACCACCGCACGCGTGGAGACTTGCGTGCCGGGTGCAGCTGCGTGCCGGGTGCAGCTGCGTGCCGGGTGCACCTGCGTGCCGGGCGCACCTGCGTGCCGAGTGCACCTGGCGCGCGCGTATTTCCGGAGCTTCCGGGGGGCTCGCGCTGGACACGTCACGTGTTCGGCCCCGACTTCCGGTGAAAGAACCGTTGGTCGGTTTCCAGGAGTCTTAACGGTTTTGGCCGTGGACGTCCCGGAAAGCTGGATACCACAGCTAGCGTCGCGAGCCCTCCGGAGTCCGGTGCGGCAGGTCCTGATGCCAGAGAAGGTCTGTCTAGCGGCACTTTGTCTCCCCTTGAGCTTTTTTGCCTCGGGTGTGCTCGGGAAGCCCTGGAGAGGAAATTTGCCTTCAAGGCTGAGGAACTTCGGGGCGGAGCGGGGGTTGCGGGGCGGAGCGGGGGGCGGAGCGGGCAGGACCGAATTGGCCCTGAGGCCCGGAAAGGCCTGTGTAGCGGCACTTTGTCTCCCCTTGAGCTTTTTTGCCTCGGGTGTGCTCGGGAAGCCCTGGAGAGGAAATTTGCCTTCAAGGCTGAGGAACTTCGGGGCGGAGCGGGGGTTGCGGGGCGGAGCGGGGGTTGCGGGGCGGAGCGGGCAGGACCGAATTGGCCCTGAGGCCCGGAAAGGCCTGTGTAGCGGCACTTTGTCTCCCCTTGAGCTTTTTTGCCTCGGGTGTGCTCGGGAAGCCCTGGAGAGGAAATTTGCCTTCAAGGCTGAGGAACTTCGGGGCGGAGCGGGGGTTGCGGGGCGGAGCGGGGGTTGCGGGGCGGAGCGGGCAGGACCGAATTGGCCCTGAGGCCCGGAAAGGCCTGTGTAGCGGCACTTTGTCTCCCCTTGAGCTTTTTTGCCTCGGGTGTGCTCGGGAAGCCCTGGAGAGGAAATTTGCCTTCAAGGCTGAGGAACTTCGGGGCGGAGCGGGGGTTGCGGGGCGGAGCGGGGGTTGCGGGGCGGAGCGGGCAGGACCGAATTGGCCCTGAGGCCCGGAAAGGCCTGTGTAGCGGCACTTTGTCTCCCCTTGAGCTTTTTTGCCTCGGGTGTGCTCGGGAAGCCCTGGAGAGGAAATTTGCCTTCAAGGCTGAGGAACTTCGGGGCGGAGCGGGGGTTGCGGGGCGGAGCGGGGGGCGGAGCGGGCAGGACCGAATTGGCCCTGAGGCCCGGAAAGGCCTGTGTAGCGGCACTTTGTCTCCCCTTGAGCTTTTTTGCCTCGGGTGTGCTCGGGAAGCCCTGGAGAGGAAATTTGCCTTCAAGGCTGAGGAACTTCGGGGCGGAGCGGGGGTTGCGGGGCGGAGCGGGGGGCGGAGCGGGCAGGACCGAATTGGCCCTGAGGCCCGGAAAGGCCTGTGTAGCGGCACTTTGTCTCCCCTTGAGCTTTTTTGCCTCGGGTGTGCTCGGGAAGCCCTGGAGAGGAAATTTGCCTTCAAGGCTGAGGAACTTCGGGGCGGAGCGGGGGTTGCGGGGCGGAGCGGGGGTTGCGGGGCGGAGCGGGCAGGACCGAATTGGCCCTGAGGCCCGGAAAGGCCTGTGTAGCGGCACTTTGTCTCCCCTTGAGCTTTTTTGCCTCGGGTGTGCTCGGGAAGCCCTGGAGAGGAAATTTGCCTTCAAGGCTGAGGAACTTCGGGGCGGAGCGGGGGTTGCGGGGCGGAGCGGGGGTTGCGGGGCGGAGCGGGCAGGACCGAATTGGCCCTGAGGCCCGGAAAGGCCTGTGTAGCGGCACTTTGTCTCCCCTTGAGCTTTTTTGCCTCGGGTGTGCTCGGGAAGCCCTGGAGAGGAAATTTGCCTTCAAGGCTGAGGAACTTCGGGGCGGAGCGGGGGTTGCGGGGCGGAGCGGGCAGGACCGAATTGGCCCTGAGGCCCGGAAAGGCCTGTGTAGCGGCACTTTGTCTCCCCTTGAGCTTTTTTGCCTCGGGTGTGCTCGGGAAGCCCTGGAGAGGAAATTTGCCTTCAAGGCTGAGGAACTTCGGGGCGGAGCGGGGGTTGCGGGGCGGAGCGGGCAGGACCGAATTGGCCCTGAGGCCCGGAAAGGCCTGTGTAGCGGCACTTTGTCTCCCCTTGAGCTTTTTTGCCTCGCGTGTGCTCGGGAAGCCCTGGAGAGGAAATTTGCCTTCAAGGCTGAGGAACTTCGGGGCGGAGCGGGGGTTGCGGGGCGGAGCGGGCAGGACCGAATTGGCCCTGAGGCCCGGAAAGGCCTGTGTAGCGGCACTTTGTCTCCCCTTGAGCTTTTTTGCCTCGGGTGTGCTCGGGAAGCCCTGGAGAGGAAATTTGCCTTCAAGGCTGAGGAACTTCGGGGCGGAGCGGGGGTTGCGGGGCGGAGCGGGGGTTGCGGGGCGGAGCGGGCAGGACCGAATTGGCCCTGAGGCCCGGAAAGGCCTGTGTAGCGGCACTTTGTCTCCCCTTGAGCTTTTTTGCCTCGGGTGTGCTCGGGAAGCCCTGGAGAGGAAATTTGCCTTCAAGGCTGAGGAACTTCGGGGCGGAGCGGGGGTTGCGGGGCGGAGCGGGCAGGACCGAATTGGCCCTGAGGCCCGGAAAGGCCTGTGTAGCGGCACTTTGTCTCCCCTTGAGCTTTTTTGCCTCGGGTGTGCTCGGGAAGCCCTGGAGAGGAAATTTGCCTTCAAGGCTGAGGAACTTCGGGGCGGAGCGGGGGTTGCGGGGCGGAGCGGGGGTTGCGGGGCGGAGCGGGCAGGACCGAATTGGCCCTGAGGCCCGGAAAGGCCTGTGTAGCGGCACTTTGTCTCCCCTTGAGCTTTTTTGCCTCGGGTGTGCTCGGGAAGCCCTGGAGAGGAAATTTGCCTTCAAGGCTGAGGAACTTCGGGGCGGAGCGGGGGTTGCGGGGCGGAGCGGGGGGCGGAGCGGGCAGGACCGAATTGGCCCTGAGGCCCGGAAAGGCCTGTGTAGCGGCACTTTGTCTCCCCTTGAGCTTTTTTGCCTCGCGTGTGCTCGGGAAGCCCTGGAGAGGAAATTTGCCTTCAAGGCTGAGGAACTTCGGGGCGGAGCGGGGGTTGCGGGGCGGAGCGGGCAGGACCGAATTGGCCCTGAGGCCCGGAAAGGCCTGTGTAGCGGCACTTTGTCTCCCCTTGAGCTTTTTTGCCTCGGGTGTGCTCGGGAAGCCCTGGAGAGGAAATTTGCCTTCAAGGCTGAGGAACTTCGGGGCGGAGCGGGGGTTGCGGGGCGGAGCGGGGGTTGCGGGGCGGAGCGGGCAGGACCGAATTGGCCCTGAGGCCCGGAAAGGCCTGTGTAGCGGCACTTTGTCTCCCCTTGAGCTTTTTTGCCTCGGGTGTGCTCGGGAAGCCCTGGAGAGGAAATTTGCCTTCAAGGCTGAGGAACTTCGGGGCGGAGCGGGGGTTGCGGGGCGGAGCGGGCAGGACCGAATTGGCCCTGAGGCCCGGAAAGGCCTGTGTAGCGGCACTTTGTCTCCCCTTGAGCTTTTTTGCCTCGGGTGTGCTCGGGAAGCCCTGGAGAGGAAATTTGCCTTCAAGGCTGAGGAACTTCGGGGCGGAGCGGGGGTTGCGGGGCGGAGCGGGCAGGACCGAATTGGCCCTGAGGCCCGGAAAGGCCTGTGTAGCGGCACTTTGTCTCCCCTTGAGCTTTTTTGCCTCGGGTGTGCTCGGGAAGCCCTGGAGAGGAAATTTGCCTTCAAGGCTGAGGGACTTCGGGGCGGAGCGGGGGGACGGGGCGGGCTGGACCGAAATGGCCCTGAGGCCCGGAAAGGCCTGTGTAGCGGCACTTAGTCTCCCCTTGAACTTTGTTACCTCAGGTTGTGGGCGAAAAGCCATTGAGAGGCCGTTTGGGCTAAAGGCTGGGGAGCTGCGGGGCGGGGGCCGGATTGGCCCTAAGCGGAGAAAAAGGACTTAACTTTTCTCTCAAATTTCGGCAGCCCTGCACAGGGGTAGTTCGGCGTGTTTTCCGCCGGCTGTCCCGGGAAGCCAGCGCCTGTGAGCTTTTGAGATTTGGCCGTTTTTCTAGGACTTTATGCTGACTTTGGGGGACGAGTAGATCCTCTTTTGTTCTTTCTGTTCCTTGGCGGAGGCGGGTGGGGTAAGGAACTATCAAGACTCTCAGACATTGGGGCGCCTGGGTGGCTCAGTCGGTTAAGCGTCCGACTTCGGCTCAGGTCACGATCTCGCGGTCCGTGAGTTCGAGCCCCGCGTCGGGCTCTGGGCTGCTGGTTCAGAGCCTGGAGCCTGCTTCCGATTCTGTGTCTCCCTCTCTCTGCCCCTCACCCGTTCATGCTCAGTCTCTCTCTGTCTCAAAAATAAATAAACGTTAATTAAAAGAAATAAAAAATAAAAAATTTTAAAAAAAGACTCTCAGACATTATATAGAATTTTGAGTTTAAAGAACTGATGGACTAGGGATGCCTGGGTAGCTCAGTCGGTTAAGCGTCCGACTGCCGCTCAGGTCGTGATCTCGCGGTTTGTGAGGTGCAGCCCCGACTTGGGCTCTGTGCTGACAGCTCGGACCCGGAGCCTGCTTTGGATTTTGTATCTCTCTCTCACTCCCACTCCCTCTCCCGCTCTCTCTTCCTCTCTTCCTTTCCCCCTCTCCCTCCCATGCTCACACTCTGTCTCTCTCTCAAAAATAAACAGTCATTAAAAAATGTTTTTAAATAAAATAACTAAATAATTAATGGACTAGCTCAATTCATTATAACGTTTTTTTGAGATTGAAACTGAGGGCGCCTGGGTGGGTCAGTCGGTTAAGCCTCAGACTTCGGCTCAAGTCATGATCTCACAGTTCATGAGTTCCAGCCCCAAGTCAGGCTCTGTGCTGACAGCTTAGAGCCTGGAGCCTGCTTGGGATTCTGTGTCCCTCTCTCACTCTGCCCCTCCCCTGTCTCTCTCTCTCTCTCTCTCTCAAAGATAAACATTAAAAAAAAATGGATTAGCTTGATTCATCAGGGAAATACAGATCAAAACCACACTGAGATACCACCTCACACCTGTCAGAATGGCTAAAATTAACAACTCAGGAGACAACAGATGCTGGCGAGGAGGTGGAGAAATGGGGACCCTCTTGCACTGTTGGTGGGAATGCAAACTGGTGCAGCCGCTCTGGAAAACAGTGTGGAGGTTCCTCAAAAAAAATTAAAAATGGACCTACCCTATGACCCAGCAATAGCACTGCTAGGAATTTACCCAAGGGATACAGGAGTGCTGATGCATAGGGGCACCTGTACCCCAGTGTTTATAACAGCACTCTCAACAATAGCCAAATTATGGAAAGAGCCTAAATGTCCATTAATTGATGGATCGATAAAGAAGATGTGGTTTATATATACAATGGAGTACTACTTGGCAATCAGAATGAAATCTTGCCATTTGCAATAATGTGGATGGAACTGGAAGGTATTATGCTAAGTGTAATAAGTCAGTCAGAGAAAGACAGATACCATATGTTTTCACTCATATGTGGAACTTGAGAAACTTAACAGAAGACCATGGGGGAGGGGAAGGCGAAAAAATTAGTTACAGAGGGAGGCAGACCATAAGAGACTCTGAAATACAACAAACAGAGTTGATGGGAAGGGCGGGGGAGAGGAGAAAATGGGTGATGGGCGTTGAGGAGGGCACTTGTTGGGGTGAGCACTGGCTGTTGTATGTAAGTGATGATGAACCACGGCAATCTACCCCCAAAACCAAGAGCACACTACACTGTATGTTAGCCAACTTGACAAATTATATTTAAAAAAATTATAAAGAAGGAATTAATGGACTAGCTTGACTTGTTATAACACTTTTTGAGATTGAAACACTGATTTTGAGGGCGCCTAAGTGGCTAGGTCGGTTGAGCATCCAACTTGGGCTCAGATCATGATCTCACAGTTCATGAGTTCCAGCCCCACCTTGGGCTCTTTGCTGACAGCTTGGAGCCTGGAGCCTGCTTCAGGTTCTGTGTCTCCCTCTCTCTCTCTGTCCCTCCCCTGCTCACACTCTGTCTCTCAAAAATAAAAATAAATATTAAAAAGAAAGAAATGTTGATTTTGAGACTTTGGTGGTAATCGTGTTTGATTAATGACAGTGCAGCCTTACTGGCTTAATGTAAACACATAAAAGAGGCAAAAGAAAATAAAGAGGTTGAGAACGATCCGTTTGATAATTTGATGAGAGATCTATTCCTTCTGTGGTGCCTGGGTGGCTCAGTCGGTTAAGTATGGGATTTCAGCTCAGGTTGTGATCTGGGCTCATGAGTTCGAGCCCAGTGCCAGGCTCTGTGCTGCCAGCTCAGAGCCTGGAATCTGCTTTAGATTCTGTGTCTCCTTCTCTCTGCCCTTCCCCCAATTATGCTATGCGTGTCTCACCCTCTCTCAAAAATAAACAAACATTAAAAAATTTTTAAAAGAGATCAATTCCTTCCCTCCTCTACCTGGCTCTCACCAAATCCGGACTGCTCTAGGGTTTTTAAACTAGTTTAATGTTTACACATCGTGATTTTACAAGTGGCTTTTCTGTAAGGCGTTTTATAAAAAGCAGGGCATGGACCCAATTCGGTGGTGCGCGATGGGATACAGTTTTGTATTCCCTTCCATCTGGCATTCTCTTCCATCTAGCAACTTTGTGGTCTCTAAAGTTTGATATGGACAGTAGAAGGGCTACTTTTGAGAGTCTGGACAGGAGTTTTAGAAAATGATCAGTATTGACAGTTTTGTTTTTTTTTTTTAATGTCATCTGACTTGCTTTGCTGTGTCGCTTTAAAAAAAAATTTTTTTTTTTACGTTTATTTATTTTTGAGAGACAGAGTGAGACAGAGCATCAGCGGGGGAGGAGCAGAGATAGAAAGAGACACAGAACCCGAAGCAGGCTGCAGGCTCTGAGCAAGCTGCCAGCACAGAGCCTGACCTGGGGCTCCAACCCACGAACTGTGAAATCATGACCTGAGCTGAAGTTGGACGCTCAACCGACTGTGCCATGCAGGCGCCCCAACTGTATCACATTTTTTCTAGTGGTTTTGGGGTGAAATGCTGTTTTCACCCTTCACACTTTAGATAAATTGATGGCAAGTGAATGCTCTCCACCTTGAAGGAGAATCTTCAAATTGCTTTTGAAAAATGCCTTTGAAATGTTTTTAATGTCTAAAAAACGTATTATAAAAAAACAGATGGCTTCTTGTTCGTATGTTATTAAGAGTTTAGGTTTTCTATCAGAAAATACAAGCGAGCTTTATTTTAAGTAAACTCATTTTGCAGGACTTTGAATTTAGTGAACTGTATTAATTTGCAACTGCTTCAAGGTTGGACTCTAAGAAAGTGTTGCAGAAACTTTATGTGATGTGAAGAAGTGAAAAGGAACTAAAATTTATGCTGTGCCTGCTGCGAACCAGACATGATGCCCAGTGCCTAACTTTCATTTGGTCTTACACAGCTCTGTAAAGTAGATATTATTCCAGCTTTAGGAGTTAAGAAATCGAGGCACAGAAAGGTTAAATACCTGCTTGAAGCAAAATAGCAAATTTTGCAATTTTGATTTGGATTCAAGTATTTTTTTTTTTTAATTTTTTTTTTTCAACATTTATTTATTTTTGGGACAGAGAGTGACAGAGCATGAACGGGGGAGGGGCAGAGAGAGAGGGAGACACAGAATCGGAAACAGGCTCCAGGTTCCGAGCCATCAGCCCAGAGCCCGACGCGGGGCTCGAACTCACGGACCGCGAGATCGTGACCTGGCTGAAGTCGGACGCTTAACCGACTGCGCCACCCAGGCGCCCCAAGTATTTTTTTAATGTTTGTTTATTTTGAGAGCAAGCCAGCCAGCGTGCAGGGGGAGGGGCAGAGAGAGAGGGAGAGAGAATCCTAAACAGGCTTCATGCTGTCAGTGCAGAGTCAGACACGGGGCTCAATCCCACACCATGAGATTATGACCAGAGTCGAAATCAAGAGCTGGATGCTTAACCCACTTGGCCACCCAGGCGCCCCTGGATCCTATTTTTAAAAGCCCAGTTGTTTGTATTATGTCCTAGTATTTAAAATTTGTCTACAAGAAATTGTTGCTACATCTTCAGCGTACAGGTGCAATGTGAATGAAAATTACATGTTGGGACCCCGAATATTTGTTTCCCATGTGCTCCATGACTAATGGTTCTGTTGGGAGGATGTTATGCATACCCAAATAATGAAATAATAATAGCTAACAGTGGGTGCCTTTGCCATGACAGCTGTGGTTTTAAGCACTTGTCATGTTTCAGTTAATCTCCATATCTGTATGAGGTCTGTACTATTATCCTCATGTTACAGAGAAGCACAGAGAAGTTACACAGCTAGTCAGTGGAGGAACTGGGACCTAAACCCAGGTATTCAGGCCCCAAGCCTAAGGTCTTAATGCTATTTGATGTTTCCCTTTGTGTAACAATTACCTTAAAACCATTAAAGTGGGAGTGTTCTGGTACTTTGGGGAAGGCAGTGTTAACTTCCAGATGGGATGACTTAGCACCTTTGCTTTGTGGAGATGGAACTTGAGTGGAGCTTTGAAGGAATAGGTTCCCCTAGGTGGAGAAACGGCAGGGCGTTGTGGGTAGAGGTCATGACAGGAATGAGAGGTTCAAACAGTGCAAGATCGATGTTGATGTGTAAATGTGCCACACACATAGAAATGTCTGGAGTCCAATGATGGACTCCATGCATGTTGCTCCCATGTCTAACTACAGCCAAGTTTCAGCTACAGTGTAAGTAATCCAGTAGGGAATTGTCTGGTTTTAAGAGTCTAACTGCGGTGGCAAACAAACAGGAAGTCATTTATCTTTATTTAAAAAATTTGTTTAACATTTACTTATGAGAGAGAGACAGAGCGCAAGCAGGGTAGGGGGGAGGGCGAGGGAGACACAGAATCCCGAAGCAGGCTCCAGGCTCTGAGCTGGCAGCACAGGGCCCGACGATGCGGGGTTCGAACCCACAAACCGTGAGATCATGACCTTAACCGACTGAGCCACCCAGGTGCTTTTAAAAAGCAGCTGGGAATTATGTTCTCTTGTTCATTTGTTTCTAGCTTTTACTCTGTAGCCTTTAAGTTGTGAAGCATTCGCTTCACAGTTTTGAATTTGTGTTTGATCTTGATTCTTACTCCTCGGTGTGGCAATAGAGCCCTTCGATTTTAAAGGTTTATTCGAGATCACTCATGGAAGAGTTTTGTCACTCTCTAAAATTCAGCCAGGACTCTCAGTTAGAGTTGGCATCGGGAGAACAGATCCGTATTAAGTTTGTGAAAAGTCTGTGAAGTAACTTTGTTATGTGTTGCTTTTCAGGAGTAGGTGGTTTGCCAGACTCAGGTGACCAGGCAGTTTCACACATAAACCCTCCAGCAAATTTAGAAATAACTAGGCCCAACGCAGAGGAAGTGGAGTGCTGCTGTTACACAAAAAAGATGTCGAGCGGCTCCAGTGAAGTGGATGTGGTTTGTATTTCAAATTGAAGATCTGTCTTTGTTCTTTTCATTCTGCTCTATTTCTTCGCTAAATTGAATTGAAGTTCATTCAGTGAAATAGCAGTAATCACAAGTTCATGAGTTTTGACAGTGATATATAAACCTGCTATAAACATTCGTGTGCAAGGCTTTTGTGAACAGATCCTAGCATTTCTCTTGGGTAAATACTCAGGAGTTGAATTGCTAGCTCATATGGTTAATGTAACTTCATGAAAATCTGCCCCATAGTCTTTCAAAATGGTTGTGTTATTGTATAATTGTGTCACATTGTGCTATGTTTCTTGATTCCTGACGGTAACAATATAAATTATTAAACTATATGTAATTTGGTTTCCCAGAAAAAGCATTTCTTTGCTTAAATAATGATGTGGGTATTAATGCCACCTTAGTGCTACGGGCAATTTTTTTAACTTCTATCAGCCCCAATATTTTTTCATAATAATGGTAGATAAAGTTAACTGCCTATCCAGAATGTTTCTCTGGCATAAATATGTGAAATAAACCACTTTGAAAAGCATAAGGTACCATACAAGGTGTATTTTTATAAGAACTCCTCTGTAGCCCATTCCATATTATTTTGGTTATGTTTTTTGAAACAGAGACATAGCTTCTACATATCTTTATTTTAACATTATTCTTATAGTTTAATTCATTCTTAGAGTACAGTTATTAAATGAAGTGTAATTGTTATGTATCGTATATTCACTTATTTATATCGTGTCCTATTTCCCCCCCTAAAAATGTTTTAAGGTGATTAGAGATTAATTTCTCAAGAAAAATAGGTGCTTAAGTGTTTCCTATTTTGTCCACAGAGTGGCACTGTTAGATTGCTTAAAAATCAAAAGCCTTGTAACCTGGTTCTTTGTTCCTGGTTAGAAATACTTGGCTTTTACAGCAGTTCCGGTGCCAGGTTACTAGACTAGTCTTTCTACCTTGAGTTACACAAGAGGTTAAGCTGGAAGGAAAATGACGTCTTAAGTATAGCTGCGGTAATGAGAAAACAGTTTTGCAAGTCCATCTTTTCATGTAGTCCTAGGATTTACAATGGACAAGGGTCCTTGGATATCACCAATAGGCTTTTGGAGCTTCTTAGCAGTGAAATTGAAGTCCTCGATTTTTCTTTCAGTTCTATCTTTCACCTTTCCTCTTAATTTGTTGATAAATCTTCCTTAGAAAAGAACACGAATACCTGCTTATGATGATGATAACACTGTTCTTTATGCATATGAACCACATACTGCATATGTCCATAATGTAAGTAAAGTTAATCGCCATTTGCCAAATATATTAACATGCATCCATTTTATTTATTTATTTATTTTGAAGTATATTTATTTATTTTGAGAGAGACAGAGATAGTGTGAGCAGTGGAGGGGCAGAGAGCAAGAGAGAGAGAGAGAGAGAATCCCAAGCAGGCTTTGCACTGTTAGCACAGAGTCCGATGCGGGGCTTGAACTCAGGAAACCCTGAGATCATGACCTGAGCTGAAACGGAGAGTCAGACGCTTAACTAACTGAGTCACCCAGGCACCCCAACACATGACCATTTTAAAGGAAAAGGTTTAAATTTTTCATATACTGTAGGGTTCCTCTAAACTCACACTCAAAAAATATTGGTCTCTCCTGAATTTGCTTCCTTAGCTAGTGAGGACTTAACCATTTAACTTCCCTTTCCTTATGGTAGGACATTCAGGGCAGTTTGTACTCATTTTCAGTATAAAACCCTAAACCTAGGTCCTTATAATAAATTCTTTCCTTACTTCCTGTCTTACTTAGTTATATTCCCACTCACATATTAATGTTTTTATTCTATTTTGTCTCTGCTTTAGATTAAGACTTCTGAAACCTTTTGAAAAGTTAGTGAAAATAAAAACAATTTAAATAAATGTAAAGTGGTTTTTTTTCCTCCTAGTATTCAGTTTGACTCTTATAAAAGTAAAGCATTAACTACTTAACTTTTCAAATATTAGCAGGAAGCTGTTCTATCTGACACATTCTACAACGAAGACCAACAAAAAACAGTTCAGGACGTCCTTACTCATTGTCAGGTACAAAACTTCTGTCTCTCAAATGTACTTTTCTGAAATACTAAGTTGAAATTCTCTTTATCTCATGTAAAGTATACAATTAATTATAATTTTGCTTTATCAGATTATTTATGATTATCACTCCATTGTGATGATTTTTAACAATTTCTAGTTAGAAGAGCGTCTCCAGGTGAAAATTTTGAAACACCAGTATGTACATTTTATAGCTTTGCTTTTAAAGCCCTTAACTGGAGAAATTGATGTTATGTTACTCAATATTGAATTAATTTCCCCTACAAAATCTTGAAAAGAAATTGTCTGCTATGGATAAAATTTAGTGTGTGCCTAAATGCATTGTTGAGATATCTCAATTGAGAAAGTGTCAGCTCACCATTGTTTTTTAAAAAGTGTATCTTACATAGTTTTGAGGGGATGTTGTAAAAGTGAGCCTGTTGGTAGAGATTGATAGAAATATGTAAATCAAGGATTTTGTGAGCTGCATCCTCTAGAGGTAATGAAAGGTTATTTTTTAAAAAGTAGTTCTTGACAAACCAAGTGTCTTGGATTAAAACCAGGTAGGGTGCCAAAGAGAGTTTATTATGTGAGTCTTTTTCACTGTCACTGAGAGCAGAAGCTGACTGCCTGCAGGGGGACTGCCTGGAGGGGACGCGGCAGGGCTGGGGTGGGGGGAAGGACGTGCAGGGGGCGGGGGGCGGGGTGCAGGAGGGAGGCTCCGCCCCGGAGCAGGAGCAGGGCTGTCCCCCCACTTCCGGAAGCATCCCCGTCCCCCCCCCCCCCAAGTTATGGCCCTGACGCGGGCCCTCGGCGGTCCCCGCGGCTCCCAGCGGGCTCGCTCTCTCCTTTGTTGGACCCCTTCCCTGCCCAGCCCAGGCCGGTTGCCGCAGCACCGCCATCTTTTCCTTTTCCGTCCTTGCCCGGCGTCCCCTTCTGGAAGACCCCAGCCCTCCGCAGCCCGGGAGGCGGAGGGGGCGCCCGCCCGCTGCGCCCTGGCCCTTCCGCAGCTCTCTGGCCAGCTCCCTGCCGGTCCCCACGAGCTCCCAACAGCTCAGCCCCCCCCCCCCCCCCCCCCCCCCCCCCCCGCTTCTTCCTCTTCCTTCACGGAGGCGAGGCAGGGTGTGAGGCAGAAATCCCTCCCGGTCCCAACTGCTCTCCCCAGGGCCCACCGAGTAGCCTGGCATCTGTCCTCGGGGTGGCGTCTCCCCTGTAGGGCGAACAGCCGCACCTGCACGGGGCTCTGCCCCCAGGCCTCTTGCCCTGTGCCGGGACCCCTCCCTTCGTCGGTCACCACCTCCTGTCCCTTCAGCCTCGGTCTGCATCACTCTGCGCACGTCCTCCCGCAGCTCAACAAAACCTCCTCTTTGGGCCCCCCATCCGTCTTTCTGTCCCCCTGTCTCTCTCCTTCCCTCGAAACGCTGCTCTTTGCACATCGTTTACGCTCACTGTCTAACATGTGCCTTCCCGTGTTCTGTTTGGGTAGTTTTGAATCTGCCGTTCCTTCTGCCCTCTATGCCCTGCCATGCATCTTTAGCTAGCGAACACCGGCTCGTCTTGGAATTCTCGGCGTAGACCTCTCTGGAAGGCCTGCCACGACTGCCGGCCTGGGTTCGGGCTTGCTCTTGTGTGCGCTTAGCCTCCGGTTCTTACCTGTGCCGTAGCCGTCCGAGTGTAATAATAAATAATACGAATATCAGCGGGTGATTGAGCGCTAGCGGAGCGGTCGGCAGGTGGTATCGTGATTACGTTCGTAGTAACATCATACTCCAGCGCCTCACTTTGTCCTCAGGGGAACTCTGAGAGATGCGCTCATCTCGATTCTGTAGGTGAGGAAACTGAAGCACAGAGAAGTTAAGCAACTTGCCCAAGGTCACACAGCTGATAAGCATCAGAACCCCAGCATGTCCCCCTAGCGCCTGCGCCATTTACCTCAGCGTTATAGACCGGTGGGTCTCGCTGGATCACGCAGCAGAACCACCTGGAGGGCTTGTGGAAACAGATCGCTGCCCCCACCCTCAGGGTTCCCCACTCAGTACGTCTGGGGTGGGAGACGGTGCCTTTCCAACAAGCCAGTAGGCGATGTGGATGCTACTGGCCCGAGGCCGCACTTGGAGAACCACTGCTGCGGCTGCCGGTCACTTGATTGAAATCATCCCTCTCCAGCTACAATGGGAGTTTCTTTGGGCAGGATCCGGTGATCTTGTTGTGTTGTGTTGTGTTGTGTTTTCTGTCCATATTGCCGGCACCTAGCAAAGCAGTTCTGACAGGTCGTAGGCCCCCAAGAACTGTTTATTTGAATGAATGGAGGAATGAAGGGAAATGGTTCCAGCCTCCGGTTGAAGTGTATTGTTTCCCTGAATGAAGTTTCTGTGTATTTGAAGAATTCTCAGGTTTTATTAGTCCCGAACCTGGTTGGCCTGCACGGGACACGCACTCAAAGGTTTTGTAAGGGTAACTGTCGATGGCCTGAGTTAAAAATACTTTGAAGCCAGAAGTCACATCTGTTATATCTGGCTCACTGTTCTTTCCAGAGTGGAATGCTCACTGCCTAGGAGTTCGCACCGTCATTCTATGCAGAGAGGCTCTTTGGCCTTTTAGCAGATTTGAAACTTTCTTTCCTAAAATAGCATTCTCCTTGACGTAAACCGACTCCGTCCTAAATGTGGTGGCTTATAAGAATGGTAGTACATTTATTTGTGGGTAGTAAAGCTTCTGAAAACGCCTGTATGGCATGAGTAGTTGAGTAGGAGGCTGGGGCCCCTTATCTCAGCCAGCTCGGCTCTGTGTCACCAAAACCGGGCGTCAAGTGGGAAACGATCTTTCTGATGGCTTCAGAGCTTTCCTTGTTTCTAATAGTCAAAATTTGGCTTCTTGGTGCTTTTATGTTACTTTTCTTTTGAAATAGAAACTATTAATAGCTTGTATTATATATAATAGGTCATCTATGATGCCATTCAAAACCTGGAAAAGAAATTTGATGTCGTTCATGGAAAAGTTTCAAAAATCCACCGTTTACGTGTGAAATCAATATTACAAAATCGCGTGAGTATTATAAAAATATTTTCTCAAGTGTAATCGACCTCTGGTTTATAATGATGCCAGTCAGTTAGAAATCAGAGAGATTTCTAGCAAGGCTAGATTGATATTAGCAAGGCTAAAGATTGATATTAGCAATTAGCAAGGCTGATTGATATTTGCTGTTGCAGCAGATGGGAGACTAAAACTTTTGGAAAAATGCTAAGGTTTAGGTTTGAGGAAATGTGTGACAATGAATATGTTTATAAGTATAATGTATAAAATTCAGTTAAAATGTAAAGTTGTGAAACAAAAATCATATAATCAACATGGAGCATTCATCTTTAGTAATAATAAAGCTGTGTTACATAAAAAATACAGTAAAACCTTGGATTGCGAGTAACTTGTTCTGCGAGCGTTCTGCAAGACAAACATTTCTGATAAATTTTAACTTGATAAACAAGCGATGTCTTGTAATACGAGTAGTGTGTGATGCCGAATGTCCCACGGTCACAACTGAGCCAATGGTTCTTGAAATTCGCTTTGCTAAACAAGTGCTTTGGATTGCAAGCATGCTTCCAGAACGAATTATGCTTGCAAACCAAGGTTTTACTATATATTTACTACTTCCGTTGTTTCCCTTTTACTCACTGACAGTTGGTTTATGCTGGGTTTGTGTCATTTCAGAAGCCATATAGATATGCATTCAAAAGTTACAATTACCTGCTTTCCAGAAAGATCAGGTTTCAGAAAATGAGGAAAAAGAAGACTCGTTCCTCATCTGAACCTAAAAGCTATAGCCCAACTATTCCAGTAGAAAGGCCCAACTATGATCTCCAGAGCAGCTCTCTAGAAACATCTTACCATGCAGAGCCAGAGTCCCCAGAACGGGATCCAGAGTCACTCTACCAGCGGCAGGAATTGCGCATGAGCCAGAATCCATCGCTTCTCTCCATCTTCACTGCACAGTCATACCAGCCATATTTCACACCCGATCCAGTACAGGAGGGTTCCTCTTGCATACCTTCCTATGATCGCCCAGAGGCCCACAGCACCACCAGTCTCTTCTTACCTATCCGAGCATCCACGGCGATACCTGAAGGCTCGTTGACACAAGCTGATCCCGGTTCACCAGAGAACCCTGACATGATGGCTTTTCCAAGTTCATTGGAAAATGAGAGCCTCGGCCATACTGCCTCATCCCTTTACATCCCAGGCAACTTTGGTGAGTGTGAAAGGACACATATTACGAGTAGCACGATTTAACCTATATTCCTCAACATGCTTGATGCAAGACCATTTCTCCCGACCTAACATCTCTTTCAGGATAATGACCAGGTCAGGTTTGATTTGTCTTTTTCTCTCCCACTGAAGCTACAAGTTCACCTATTGGAAATAATCCAGGTGTCCTGAGAGACCTCCCTGTGGACCCTTCAACCTGGTCTGTGGATGAAGTGATCCTGTTTCTGAAACAAGCAGACCCTCAGACACTCACCCCTATCGCTGACCTCTTCAGGCAACATGTAATGTATATTTTGATCTGGTTTTCCTGTCATGATGCTTTGCTTTGCTTTGCTTTGCTTTTTAAAGGAAGCTCTAACCCAACATGGAGCTTGAACTCACGACCCCAAGATCGAGGGTCGCATGCTCTACAGACTGAGGCAGCCAGGTGCCCCTGCCGTAATTCTTTTGAATGACGTCTGTGCAGGCCTTTCTGTTGGATACCAATTAGGACAGATGGTGGGAGAACTCTACCAACCGATTTTCCATGTGTGAGAAAGCTGAATTTGCCCAAAGTTAGATCCTTAAAGGCTGGATTTAAATAGGAAGAATGTGACAGGCTGTCCTCCTTGTTGTGATGCCCAGTGAATCCAGCAGCTGATTCCATTTGGCTCAATTCTGTTAACCTTACATGCTTATTGACAATTTGGGATGCTGATACTTTCATGCCATTTACAAAGCCGCATCCCGGGCTAAATTTTTGGAAGTTCTAGTTGTACTGAGTAGAAAAAATACAGAAGCTGCCTGACAAAGACAGTCTATTAGGGGTTTCAGGTCTTTCCAGACAGTACAGTTTTATTTTTAAACCAGAACTTGTAAAAACCAAATAATATTCTTCAGCAGCATCAGTTGGTCAACTAGTAAAGAATTTGAGGAGGATGCCTTGTGACCATCAAGTCTTATTTTTATAGTGTTTCCTAAAGAGTGAAATTAGTGGCCACGTATTTGATGTAATGTGTTCAGTATGGCAAGGAAATCATTAGTTTTTAGCATCTAATTAGCTTTAGACAACTAACTGATTAGCTTTCAACATCAAAACACTGTATAGCACATTTACAGTTTGTATTGATGCTGACATATTCCAGGCTGTTCTAAGAAAGTGAATGGCCATCTGAAATTCATTTCTACCATTTATAGTGTTTTACTCTTTGTCACAGATATGCAATATTTTATTCAACACAGTATTTAAAGTTAGGTAGTAGTTTGCAGGGCACCTGGGTGGCTCAGTTGTTTAAGTGTCCGACTCTTGGTTTCATGAGATCATGGTTTCGTGAGTTCGAGCCCTGTGTCAGCGGTGCTGACAGCATGGAACCTGCTTGGGATTCTCTTTCTCATTCTCTTTCTGCCCCTCCCCTACTCACGTGGAATCTATCAAAACTTTCATTAATTAAGCAAATAAGTAAATAAAAAGAAAGAAAATAAAGTTGGGCAGTTTGCTGCTTAGGACATTTTTAAGATATTAGGTGAACTTTTCTTTTTCTTAAAATTCTAAGTAAATTTACAAATGATCAAAACATGCTTCACTGTACAAATTACATTTGCAATAGTTTTCGTCAGGCCGATGCATACTTTCATAGAGAATACACATCTGGAATGAGCTGCTCTCTAGTTGGTATTGCATGTTCTTATATATAAAGAAATCGCCATTCCGTTAAAAGATGAACAGATGACTAATTATTGTCATTTCCTTCTGTCTCAGGACATTGATGGGAAGGCTCTGCTACTCCTCAAGAGTGACATGATGCTGAAGTACATGGGGCTGAAGCTGGGGACCGCCGTGAAGTTGTGTCACTACATTGATGGGCTTAGAGGAGAAAAACACATTGACAATTGAAAAAATGTTTCTGTACACTTAGCTTGGCCTTCATTTAGGGAGACCAGTGCCATCTTGGGGTAAAACCATTTCCCTGCCCTTTAGAAGTTGTTGTTGACATATCCAGAATTGCAGGGCTCCGTTACAGTCTAGTCTACTATTTTAGAAGCCATTTAACATGTTAGTATTGGCATATTCAAATTGGTTGTTGGTTCTTTACATCTTTTTATTATTTCATTATATAGTTTACAAATGTACTTCATGCAGGAAACAGAAACACCTCTAATTTCTGTTCATCTTTTTCTGTAGAACCAAAATAGCTGGATCCCAAAGAGAAAATATCAGGGACTGGCAAATTCTGTAATAAAACCCATGAGCCTTCCTTACAAGAAAACTTATAGATATCATCTTTCTACAATATTTTATGTTTGTACTGCAAGGTTCTGTTCATATTCTGTCAGCTTCCCAAAAGGGAAAGCCATATAAATTATTTTCCTTTCTATTATTATTTCAACATATGTTATATTTGTTCCTATTTAAAAAAAAAGGCAACCTTATAAGCTTTCTTGAAATATTCTTAGCAGTTTTTGGGTAAATTATAGAGTAGTCATTTTATACAAGAGATAGTTATTTTAAAACTTCCATATTTTGCATAAATTTGGACATTGCACCAGGCATTCAATGCTCACATATCTCTATAAAGGTGTCTATGTCCAGATTTTTAAAAGATGTATATTTTAGTCTGTGTTTATTCCTCATAAGGATACTGTTTCATATTTATATTTTATTCTATATATGAAGTATACGCACAAGTACATCTTTTCTTTTTGAATTTAAAATAGCACTTTGTACCTCCACATAGGTAAATATTAACAATATTTAGTGAGATGTTTTTATTCTGTTAAAAATACTCACATTATTTGCCATCACTACTGATACCTCTGACCTTACTCTTCAGGGTTTCCTTCCAGGGAAGTTCTCTGTCTTATGCAATGTTTCTAGTTAACTAACTTGCTTTCTGAGCCAATTATCCTACTAAATTTGGGAAGATATGTTACTTCTGATTGGTCATTTTGAACTTTATTTTAAAAATTAGAACTTTCAAGTGAAACATGTTCATTTTTATTGTTTTGTTATTTATTACCTTGTATAACATTTGATGTTATATTTATAAGCTGTGAGAATTGGTGCTAAGTGTATTAGCCATTTGTTATTAAATGCCAATAAAATGTTCACCGGGGGCAAAAATGTACATTTTCCTTTTAGAAAACCAAGTGTGCTTTATAAACACATGCAATTATTTACTGGGCATCTGTGATTTAAAAGGTGCTTTTATTTTTGTTTTTCATTTCTTTTATTTCTTATAAGACCAGATTCTATTTTAAACTTGATTTTCTCTCAAATTGTTTGTGTGAAGATGCCAGTGCCCGGTTGAACAGTCCTCAGGTGTTTGTATGAATACTATGTTTTACAATTTTCAGATTTAAAAATTTAATAAAGTTTAAAAAGCACAATAATTAATGTCAGAGCCTCAGACTTGAGTTTATTCGCTTTCACCGCGTGACATTAATGCACGCACTTATTAGAGTTGATGAAGAGGCACTCTAGTAAGTTCGTGGGTTTCTGTGTCCAAATACTTGAGTTTTAACACTTGCCCTCGTTCTACATTTAAGCGGATCCCTCGCAGGGGGCCTGATCTCTCGTAGGGCCTTAAACCGGACCCCGGGGGGAGCAATGCGACGTGACCTCGGGGAGCTTCACTCATCTGTCCTCAAAACCTGTTGCTCGCCGTGGTATTGATGATGGGAACGAGCGTGCCAGAAAATGCCAGTGCCCCCGCGCATCTCGTCTGCCCTGAGTTCCCACGTCTGGCTGGCAATTCTGGCTGCTCCTGTGCCACCGGGAGCCCGAAGCCGTTCTGCCTTTGTGCGTCCAGTTCTCCCAGCTTAGGGGTGGCCAAGCCTGAGAGGCTGGGGCCTGGGCTTGAGTCGCCTTCGGCGTCTGACCCCTTGTCCCCCTCCCCTGCACCAGGAGCTATTTATTGCTCCATGCCTTTGAACCCAGAAGCTCCTACCGCTGCAACAGCGGGTCTTGTAGTTCATTGGGGACGACGGGGCCCTCCCTCGCGGAGGCTCTGGGGCTGAGGCGCGAGTGCCTGGAACGGGAGGGGGGGGCGGGGGTACCCCTTCGCTGAGAACCTCTCGTTCTACACTGTGTGCTTTGTAACCTCTTAGTCCAGAGAATATCACGCCACGTGAGGCTCTTGTGAAGCGTCGGGGCTTTCAAAACCGATCTTTCCCCCGGTTTTGCCTCTCGGCGCATCCTTCCGGCAAATTCCGCAAGCTGAGCTCGGCGGCCCTCTGGGCCCGTGGAGCATTTGCTTTCGTCTTTGCACGATTGCTAATCGTTGCAACGTCTTAAGATGTGCGTTCCAGAGGAGGACTTGCCACCCTTAAACCCAGGCCCCCTCTGTAGGCATGAAAAAGCCATGCCCTTCTGTAATGTTAGAGATTGGGAACTCAACATTATAACTAGCTAGGCACGATGTAGTCGGGAGGCAAGATACCGCGTTTTCAAGCTACGTCCGGGATTGTATTCCCAGTCGGCCGAGTAACTGAAATAGGTGTGAAATTCTGGGGCTGTTCGCACAGTGAGGTGCTGGGACTGGCTTCTATTTAGAAGTCCTCTGAGGTGGACCCAGGGAGGGAGGGAGGGAGGGCTCCAGGGTAGGGAGGACATGCCGCCCAGGGCTCACGTTCAGAATGCGCGGCAGACGGTGTTCCTCCCTTGACCTCCCGACATGTCTCCTCTTTTGTCCTGAAGGTTGTTGAAGTTGAACCTGGAAAGCAACTCTCCACAGTGAGCATGCACTTGGAGCATGCGCTCTGATCGAGCTCGCCCGCTGTCCTTGCTATACTAGAGGCACCTGGAGAGACGGGACTATCTTCTCTGGCTTTGGCGGCGCTAGCAGCCCAAGGGGCCAGGCTTGAGGACCAAGCGACCTGCCTCCTCCCCTCAAGCTGCCTAGAACATAATCGAGGTGACCGAGCGTTCATGGAAATGAGAGCCTCAGGATGCGTGTGATACAGCACTTGAGCCGGTTCCTAGCGACCACGAGTGATAAGCGTCCTAATACTCCAGTAATTCTGTGTCCTGCTCTTCAGCTGAAGAACCAAAGCACTGAATCAAGCTCCTTCGTTTGGGGAAATAATCCCTCAGGGGCAAGGGGACGGGCAGGGCAGCCTATGGCCTCAGGAAGCCCCCCTCTGCCATTGGCATCACTGTTGCACCTGCCTTTGGCTGGCCCTCACCGTTCAAGTGCATTGACGTCGGGTGGGGTATACATACTCCGCGAGGCACAGAAGCCAATCCATTGGGAGGAGGACGAATGTATTACATGTTCCTTTCATTATTTTTTTATTTATATTTTTTAAGATTAAAAAAAATTTTTTAAGTATTTATTTTTGACACAGAGACAGAGCATGTGCAGGGGAGGGGCAGAGAGAGGGGGGACACACAGAATCTGAAACAGGCTCCAGGCTCTGAGCTGTCGGCACAGAGCCCGACGCGGGGCTCGAACTCACGGACCGCGAGATCATGACCCGAGCCGGAGTCGGACGCTTAACCGACCGAGCCCTCAGGCGCCCCCCACCCACCTTCCTAAGTTCTCCCCTGTGCAGCCCGGAAGTGGCATTTCCCAGGCCCCTTTTCCAGTAGGGGGCTTAGATTCTCCCACGAGTGGGGAGGAAGAAGGGATGGAGAAGCAGTTTTTCTGTGGTGGCTGCCTGGGACAGCCTTTGGCGTCAGCAGCAGGCAGACGTGCATTTGACCAGTGGCCTCTGGATGTCGTCCTGACATTTACCCACTTCATCGTGCAGGAGGCCGAAACCACTGAGCAGGCTACCCTGCAACCCCTGTGCTCCCCCATCTCTAGAAACTGCCTCCCTCATCTTGGCCCCCTGCCTCCCAGCAGCTATAGAAGCTTCTGGTTCTGTATTAAACCACTTCCATTCTGCAGACTGAGAACGTCGTGTGTCCCCTCTCAGTCTACTTCCCTCCCTATAGAAGCTACCCACTGTTGGGAGGGAAGAGTAGAAGTTCCACAGGGAGGCCCTTTCTGTTCTCTAGTTTAAATAAGCGAGTACCTTTCATCAGACCTAGGACTCCTGTGGTCTCAAGATGCGCCACTGTCTTATGGACCAAATAGGAGAGAAGAACGTGGCCTATGGAATTGCACACCATGATCATATATGCCGGCAATCTCATCGATGTTAGGATGTGGAAAAAATGGGTGGGTTAAGACATAAAATGTCGGGGCGCCTGGGTGGCTTGGTCGGTTAAGTGTCTGACTTTGGCTCAGGTCATGATCTCACAGCGTGTGAGTTCGAGCCCCCCGTCGGGCTCTGTGCTGACAGCTCAGAGCCTGGAGTCTGTTTCAGATTCTGGGTCTCCCTCTTTCTCTGCCCCTCCCCCACTCACACTGTGTCTCTCTCTCAAAAATAAATAAACTTTAACAATTTTTTGAAAAGACATAAAACGTTAACTCTCAAAAGCTGAACAGGTAGTTTTAAAAGGTTAATGCAAAGAAATGAAGAACTAAAGGCCGATAACGCAAGCCCAGTGAACGAACGGCAAGAAAAGAGCAACGCTAGTCTGAGCTTTGGAACAACCACAGCCCGGAGGAAAACAAAAGCAATCTGATCAGATCTGCCGAAAATTCACAATTATCAAGATTGAAACGTGAACGGACGGCCAACAGCATAAGCAGAGGGTCTTGCCATGAGTGTATATTTTACCTTTAGGCATCAGCTGATGCTAGACAGAAGCCATCACGCTTAGCAGGTCATTTAACAATTTCCTTACATCCAGCAGAGAAACAAAAGAGGGAGCTGGAATGATTCTAGATTAACACTGTCTTAAAGACATGTCGTCCAGACGCCACGGGTAGACTTTGTTCAGATCCGGATTAAAAGACACCAACAGTAGGGGTGCCTGGGTGGCTCCGTCGGTTAAGCATCTGACTCTTGATTTTGGCTCCGGTCCTGCTCTCACGGTTCGTGAGTTCAAGCCCTACGTCAGGCTCTGCACTGACAGCGCAGAGCCTGCTTGGGACTCTCTCTCTCCCTCTCTCTGCCCCTCCCCCACTTGTTCTCTCTCCCTCCCTCTGTGTCTCAAAATAAATTAACAAAATTTATTTTAAAAAGCCAACAGTAAAAGGCGTTTATGAGACAATCCAGGAAAGGCAAACGCCCGGTGGATATTAGATGACAGTAAAGAGTTACTCATTTATGACCATGTGGCCGCGCCAGACTGTAATGGTGACCAGAAAAGTCTGTGCCCCACAACACCAGGAAATGGATCTTGGTAAACAGCCGGCAGTCTCAACCATACGTCGTGATCCCACTGGCAAAATAGAACACATTCATACCTGTCTGAAATTTGCCAATTTCCTGGGTGCCCCCCCTTCTCCCCGCCCCCCCCCCGCCATTATGCTCACATGCCTGGGTCCTCTAACCCTCCCTCCCTGCCGTATTTTCTCAGTAGCACTTAAACTTGGGACTGATTATATTAGTTCTAGCCCTCGCCTCTTCCTTTCCCTGTAAGAGGATCTTGCATCCGTCCATTGGCATGGGGCTCGCGGTTCCTTCTTGAAGACAAAGTCTATCGCCCATGCCGTTGTTGACCCTGAACTCTGCTTTGGCCAACGAGACATAAGTGGCCCTGAGGCACATCAAGTGCCAGCAGAAACGTTACGATGCCTTCTTGGTCATCTCTCTCCCATTCCCCTCTGCCACGAGCACAGCTTGTGCCACGCAGGGGCTGCTCCTTCAGACTGGTTTCGGGAGCAAGAAGGCATGTTGGGGCAGGACCAGGCCAACCCACCGCCTCCTACACAGCGTGTGAGTAAGAAGCCGATGTGTGTGACTTACTGGGTTTGGGAGCCTCGGTAGCACAGCTCAAAATAAGGTGAAATGTAGCCGATGCACTTGCTGCCATCGTGTTTATTTGTACACCGGATGTCCTCCCCGCTAGAACAAACTCTTCATAAGGGCAGTGAGTCTCACTCGTTTGTTTCCTGTGTCCTCAGCGTCGAGAAGGGCGCCTAACGCGAAGCAGGGCCCAAGTATTTGTGCTCTGACTCACACTCCCAGGAATCAAACGTAGCTTGATTTTTTTTCCTTTTTTTGGTACTGAATTCATCCTAGCCTTTCCGCAAGTAGGAGAGTTAATGAGTTAATGTCATAAATTGCCATTTGGCCTTTAGATCATTTTCTGCTTGGTCTTACATACGTAGTGCCAAGCTTTGAAACTAGAGGGAGAAAGAGTGAGTTACCAGAGAACAGTGTGGCTCTGAAGAGAATTAACAACTAAGTTCCCAACCCGTCATCTGGCTTAACGTGACATCTCGGTACCAGCCATGGACTCACTCCTGCCACCTCACTAAAAGTCTGTAAGAAACTGAAAATGATGGAGATGCACGGTCCCCCTGAAAACTAAGACGGGCAGGCTTGCTTTGGCTACGGTTCCGGAAATATTTCCACTAAGTCTAAGGTCCTGGGGGCTGGAGTGACAAAAGTCCTGTGTCATCCATTTGAAGATGTACTCCCCCCACCAGCGCGAAAGCACGTCTGATTTCCGGGCGTGTGTGACAACCCGCGGCATCTTCAGGTCTCACAAAGTACGGTCATTCGTGGCCCTGCCATGCTCTGCCCCTTGCCTTTTCATTCCGTTAGGTCAATTCCCAAACACCCGGCAAACCTTAGAAAAGGAGGCAGAGGGAGTGAGCCTCTTTGGGGAGGTGAGCGAGAGACCCCACGGGCCTAGCGTTGCAGGTAGAAGCCACAACAAGAGCGTCCCTGGTAGCGGCGGGCGTGCACTGGCAACGGGATTTTAAAGTGTATTGAAAAAAGTTATTTAACGTGCATTTTAAAAGATGGGAGGAAGCACCCCCGGAAAGGTGCTAAATGCTTGGCAGGCTGCCCGGCAGGGAAGAGTGAAGGAAAGAGTTTGCTCCTTCACACCTTAGGCACCTTCCTGTCTAAGTGAGAAGAGAGCATCGCCCTCCGGGGGAGGGTGGGTGGCTCAGTCGGCTGAGCGTCCGACTCTTGATTTGGGCTCAGGTCTGGATGCAGGGTCGTGGGATTGAGCCCCACGGTGGGCTCCACGCTGAGCCTGCTTAAGACTCTCTCTCTCCCACTGCCCCTCTCCCCCGCTCGCTCGCACGTGCACTCTCTGTCTCTCAAAACAAACAAAAACCCTCCAAATACTTGGGTAACTTACAAATGTCCAAAATGTGGCAAAGGCGAGGTAGGCATGAGATACGCCAGGTGACCTTTGCCCGGTGCAGAGGAGGATGAGCCACCCGCCCGAGGAAGTGTCGCTTGAGCCCAGACCAGAAGGACGACGAGCGGGGGGCGGAGGGACGTGTGCTTTCAAGGCCAGGGCCACTGAGCAGGGGTGAGCTGCTATAAACACGCCCATGTCTCTTCCAGTAGATTTGCGGTTCTTTCTTGTTTTTTAACATTTAATCATCTGAGAGACAGAGACAGAGAGAGAGGGAGCATGAGCTGGGGAGGGGCAGAAGGAAAGGGAGACAGAGGATCTGATCCGAAGCATCGTCAAGTGCAGAGCCCGAGGAGGGGCTCGAACCCACGAGGCATGAGATCACGACCCGAGCCGAAACTGAGAGTTGGGCGCTTAACCGACTGAGCCACCCAGGCGCCCCTGTGGTTCTTCTGAAGACATCATAAATACATCCGGTGAGCATCTTATCAAAAAGCCTTTACCTTTTTTCCTCATGGGAAAACAGTGGTGCCCACATCATTTGCTGAACAATCCATCCTTTCCCGACTAGTTGCAAAACATCACCTTCATCATACGTTAAATCCTGAAAGAAAACTGATAAGGAAGCATGCAAACGTTCAGCTTGACTAGGTATGACACTCGTACGAATGAAAACAGGATGCGCGTTATTCTTCCCCTTTTACCACATTAGCAAACATCAAAAGCAGTATTAATTATTCATGCTGAGGAGAAGTGAATTCGGTACAAACACATCCGAAGGGCAGTTTGAAAATATCTATATGAAGCCTGACTAGGGCCACAATAAGGGGATTTTCAAAATTAAGTAGAGGGGACTTATTCATAAGGAAAGGCATTCGTGCTCCGTCCATCCAAGTAGGTCACGGGAGTGGATGTGTAGGATGACTCCCTGGCGGATTCTGTTGTGTGTTTATATACAGATGTGTTTACATTTCTAGAAGACATTTGGGAAGATATACACACACGTGTTTACAGTGGGCGTCTCTGGGTAGGTGGGATTCTGGGTCTGTTTCATTTCGTTGTGCTTATCTTTACTTTCTGATTTGTCTGCAGTGTATTGCTTTTACAATGATTGTTTCATTACAAAAACACAGGCCGTATCATGTTCAAATCACTGTGGAAGATAAAAGAAAATATCACATTGCCATTTAGTGGGAGGCAGAAACCACAAAACCGTAACAGGAAAGCATAACATATGTCAGAGGGTCACTTTAGTTGAATGGGACGTACAAATAGAGTAAACACCCATATTAAAAAGATTCAAGGATGGGTTCTACAAACAACTGTATGCATTTACCTACCTTGTCATTTGCTTTAAACATTACAAATAAAGGACTGGGCAGGCGGTGATCCGCAAATAAACAAAAAGTGGGCCGCGGTGACGATCCTGATCCCCGCCAGGTAGAATTACAGGCAAAGAGCAGTCAACGCATCTGGAGTCCTTACATTGGTAAGAGGTTCGAGTACAGGGAAGGCAGACCATAAACCAGTATATGTGATCAATTACATCGAATCCAGAAGGAGGAATCAACACCAGATAGACCATATGGGTACTCGAATAGAAGTGCAATAGAAAAAAAAGACCTTATTGTGTCTTTCAGCCTTGAACATAAGTAAGCCAAATTAAAGGGCAGCTATCGGTAGATAAAAAGGTATTGTTGATACACATTAGACTCAAAAAGCGAATTCACTGTTTTCAGGGACGCACGGAACGTTCACCAAATTGAGGACGGACCAAGGTCGCAAGTGCACTGTGCATTACAGAAAGCAGAGTTACTACGGGCTACAGGCCGCGACGTAAAGTGAGAAGTTGAGGGGATAGTTCTGAGACACGACCGACAAAAACGATCATCACGCCTACCTTTCTAGCTACAGCTTCTTTCCCGAACGTTCTCCTTGAGCGCCAGGCCTATACCGTCGTCTCCCCTTACCCACAGACTTCGGTTACCCGAGGTCAACCAGGGTCCGGAAGCAGATGATCCTCCGGGAGCACCATCAGGTCAATAGTAGCCTGACGCCAAGTCACAAGGCCTGCGTCTCCCGCCTCACTTTATCTCATCATTGACACAGGCATTTTGTCAGCTCACAGCATCACAGGAGGAAGAAGAAGGGTGAGTGCAGCACGAGACATTTTGAGAGACAGACCACGTTCACGTAACTTTCATTATATTGTTACAATGGTTGTATTTTGTTATTTTTTTAAACTGGAAAAAATTGACTTATTTATTTAGTTTGAGAGAGAGAGAGAGAGAGAGAGTGTGTGTGTGTGTGTGTGTGTGTGTGTGTGTGTGTGAGGGGCAGAGAGAGAGAGAGAGAATATCCCAAGCAGGCTCAGCGCTGAGTGGAGAGCCCGGTGTGGGGCTCCATCTAATGAACGAGGAGATCACGCCCAGAGCCAAAATCAGGAGTCGGAGGCGCTCCCTACTTTCTCATTACTTAGTGTTGTTCATCTCTTTCTCTGCCTCCGTGAGAAATTGAACTCCATTTGAGGTATGTATGTACAGGGAAATCGTGGTATATATAGTGTCGGGTACTAAGCGCGGTCTCGGGCTCCCGTTGGGTGTCTTGGAACGTGTCCCCTCGCGGTTAAGGGGACTGCCGTACAGCCGGTTGTCTAGTGACGTCTCCACCCGCGAGCCCAGACACATCTCATCCTCATCACACCCAACTCTTCTCCTGCCTTCTCTTTGCCAATCCACCCCACTCCAGTCCCGTGTTGTCAACAGCACGCCGTCCACTCTCGCGTCCGGGCCCCTGACACAGCGACTGCCGCTGTCGTCCTCGCCGGCCGCGGCCCTCAGGTCACCAGGTGCTGCGCATCCTACCTCCCGCGACTCTCTCTGGTCCCCTGGGCCCCCCAGTGTGTCGTTCCCCGAGCTTGCTGCCAGATGGCATCCCGGAAATGCTCAATTTCCTCCCTGTGAGCACTTCCAGGGCTGGTACTTTTATTTATTTTTGTATTCCCAGGGTTTAGCCCAGCATCTCCCACGTAGAGATACTCAAATGTCGGTTGAAAAAACAAAAGCACACAAAAGCCAAATTTCTTCTTAAAACATGGCCCCATCTCCAGTATGTCTCCCAGTTAAAGATAAACTAATTGTTACTGATGTTTGTACTTCATGAATCCAAGTGTGGCTCCCCACTACCACCATGGGACACGTCACATATGTTTGAACGGTCACGAAAGATGAGTGATCCAGAGGATTCTTGTGACCAAGGCAGACGCGCCTTGTAGGAGAACTGAGGAAATCCTGACCGTTAAGTATGAATATACTGAAAAATTTGTCCAACTCATGAACCAAGTGCTTTGAATAAGTGGCTTGGTGTTCCAGGTGTGTGTGTGTGTGTGTGTGTGTGTGTGTGTGTGTGTGTGCGTGTGCTTAACTAGGATTTGAAGATCTAACTGTGACCTGTAAACACTGAAGTTTTAATAAAGCTGTCCTACGTCCTATAGACAATTTATATCTTATGTCTCCAAACCAGTTGGTGGCTGATGCCATTTTGTTTGAGCCAGGCTACTATTTTTCTCTACAATGGAAAGGCCACTTTTTTCATGCTTTGGACTTGGAAGTTAAAAATAAAAGTACAAAGGGTCGGAGATGTGCTTATTGTTGGTATCTCCAATAAAACACCTGTTTCCATCGGCTCTGTCAACTATTCCCTTCTTTTTAAAAAGCTTTGTGATAGTACATTTCAAGAACCTGTAAAAACAGAAGAGTAAAAGGAACCCCAGACCGATCACCCAGCTTCAATAGTGATCAACTCATGACCAGTCTTGTTTCATCCATACACCCACCCACACCCCTCATTTCCAAGTTGTTTTCAAGCAACTATGACTTACCACGTAATCTAAACAGGTCAGTGTGTATATCGAAAAGATAAAGAGACTTTTAAAAAAGTAACCCTAGGGGCGCCTGGGTGGCGCAGTCGGTTAAGCGGCCGACTTCGGCTCAGGTCATGATCTCGCGGTCCCTGAGTTCGAGCCCCGCGTCGGGCTCTGTGCTGACAGCTCAGAGCCCGGAGCCTGTTTCAGATTCTGTGTCTCCCTCTCTCTGACCCTCCCTCGTTCATGCTCTGCCTCTCTCTGTCTCAAAAATAAATAAACGTTAAAAAAAAATTTAAAAAGTAACCCTGCTATTGTCACACTTTAATAATTCATTTCTAACGCTATTCTGTAAGGAAAGGAACCAGGGCTCCTCGGAGAAATGTCTGACCCTAGGACTGGGGCAGGGAACATTCCAGGTGAGTCTGGAGCATCCTGTAGTGTCAGAGGGATGTGCTCCACAAAGCACCCACGGTGGGGCATTTCCAAGCGACACAGGGGCCAAGTGAAAGAGCTCCCAGCGGTTCGGTCTGGAACAATTTGAGCAACAAGTGAAGTAGTGTAGGATTAGAACCTAGCGCATGAACGAAACCCCCACGAGTGCACACTGCTGTAAATGAGGGAGCGAGGAAACAAACAAATGGGGGAGAAGAGACAGGAGAACCCCAGATTCTGTAGATTCTCACTCTCAAGGGTGGAGCACTGCTCCCCACTCCTTACGTGTGGGGTGTGCAGAGACTTCCTTCCAAAGAGGACAGAGTGGACAGGGGCAGAGTGTAGGTTTCCAGTGGAGAGACCCGATAAACACGACCTCAGCCAGGTGATCAGGGTCAACGGCACCAGCCATCGGTCATGCTGATAGCACGTCCCTCCGAGACAATGTAATGAGAAGGGCATTTCACCCCTGCCGTCTTCCTCCCCAGAACCCATCACCCCACTCCCATCATGAGGAAAATCACCAGACAAATCCCAGCTGGGGAACATTCTTCCAAATACCTGACCAGTCCTCCTCAAAACTGCCAAGGCCATCAAAAAAAGGAAAGTCGGAGAAACCGTCGCAGCACAAGGAGGCGTGCACGGTGAGTGAACACGATGTGGTTTCCTGCATGGGATCCTGAAACAGAAACAGGTGAAAACCAAGGAAATCTGAATTCAGGGTGGGCTTTTGTTCGTAATAACGTGTCGATATTGATTCATTCTTTGTGGTGAATGTACTACAAGACACTAGCAAGCGGGGGAAATGGGTGTGGGTACTCTCTCTACTATCTCAGCACCTTTTACCTAAATCTAAAACTATTCTAAAACTTAACAATTAGTTTGAAACTTAACCACTCCTTAAGATCACTAAACATCCATGCAGTATTTAAATTTGTGATTATCCCAATGTCATCTTTTTTAAAAAGAACTTTAAATGTTTATTTTTGAGAGAGAGAGAGAGAGAGAGAGAGAGCGAGCAGGGGAGGGGCAGAGAGAGAGGGAATCACAGAACCCAAAGCAGGATCCAGTCTCTGAGCTGTCAGCACAGAGCCTGATGCGGGGCTCGAACCCACATCCTGCGAGATCACAACCTGAGCCGAAGTCGGACGCTCAACCGACTGAGCCACCCAGGCGCCCTTGTCATCCTTCTTTTTCACAGGTTGATATCCTACCTCTTTTAATTGTCTGTTATAGCGCTGTCCAATAGAGATATAATTCGAGCCATACACGTAATTTAAGTTTCCCAATAACCACGTTAAGGAGTAAAAATAGGGGCAACTGGGTAGTTAAGAGTCTGTTATACATCAACTCTTGATTTAGGCTCAGGTCATGATCTCACAATTCGTGAGATTGAGCCCTATGTCGGGTCTGTGCTGACAGCACGGAGCCTGCTTGCGATTCTTCCTCCCTCTCTCTCGATGCCACATCCCCTGCTCTCTCTCTCTCTCTCTTTCTAGCTCGCTCATAATATTTAAACTTAGAAAAAAAAGTAAGTAAAAATAAACAGGAGTTCCTGGCTGCTTCAGTCAGTGGAGTGTGATCTCGATCTCTTGATCTCGGGGCTGTGAGTTTAAGCCCCACATGTGGTATCAGGTTTACTTAAAAAAAATTTAAAGAAGTAAAAATAAACAGGTAATATCAATTTTAACATTATGATTTAATCTAACATATCTAAAATATTATCATTTCAACATATAAGTAAATGAAATTATTAAAGAGATAGTATACACTGTTTTTGTGTCTTGTCTTTAAAGCTCGATGTGTGTTTCGCACTTGGAACACATCTCATTTCAGCCTGGCCCCGTTCACGTGCTCACCAGCCACGTGTGGCTGCAGCATTGAAAGGCCCCATCGAACAGGTCAGATGTGGGTCTCTAAGTCCCAGACCAGCAGTATCAGCTTCACCTGGGAGCTTGTGAGAAATGCATATTCTCAGGCCCACCCCAGACCTGCAGAATCAGAAACCAAGAGTGGGGCCGCCCATCTTTATTCTTTGATTTCTCAACTTTTCAGAACCTGGGAGCAGGGGGCGGGGGGAGGGGTAATATTTCTTGGAGTTTGGAAATCTCAACATGCAGCATAAAGTTGGTATCTAATACCTCTCTCTCTCTCTCTCTCTCTCTCTCTCTCTCTCTCTCACACACACATACACACACACACACACACACACACACACACACACACACAGAGTCAATTATCAGGTTCTGTTGCTTCCTTCTGTAGCACACAGCTAAGTCTCTTCATCCCTTTTGGCATCATCTCTGCTGTAGTATTTTATACACACAAGTTACCTGTTATCATGGTCAATCCTTCCTATCCTCTTCAGGATCTTATTCACCATGAACCTGAAATAAATTTTTACGTCAGCTGGATACGTTTGTAAAATTGTGGCCCTCCGAACTCTAATGGGATTCTCCCCTACCTGGCTAATCTCGTTTCTGGCTGTGTCCTGGCCCACACACTTCATACCAGCCAAGGCATCTTCGTCCTCTTTCCATTTTCCGTACTCTCTTATCATTAAACTCATAAACCCCATTAGAAATATTGAAAGCAGCTCTTTTCTCCTCACTGTGGAAAATGTCCCCATGATCCCATTTTCCTGGTCCCCACACCTTTGTGTATTCCTCTCCCATTGAATGTGGTTGGACTTGCTCTCTGCTCTCTCATGACTAGATACAGGAGAAGTGATGAGATGTCAGTTTTGAGACCGGATTGAAAAGACTGTGGCTTCTGTCTTAGGCACCCTCTCAAACTGCTTGCTCTGGGGGGAGCCAGCGACCATACCGTGAGGCAGCCCTTGAAAGATCTCAGGTGTGAGGTCCGAGGACTACCAACAACTTTGTGAGTGAGCTGGGAGGCAGATCCCAACTCCACCGCCCGTGGAGCCTTCAGATGAGATCACAGCCCCGCTGACAGCTTGACTGCCACCTAGCGAGACGCCTTGAGATACAGGCAACTGGCTAAGTCGCTGCCAAATTCCTGCCCCCCCCCCCCCCACGGAAAATGGGAGAGAACAAATGTTTGTTGTTACACAACCATCTCTAACTGAAACAGCCATTCTACTTTTTCTGCCCTGTTTTTAAAGGCAAAAGTTTTGACGATTATTATCCTATCTTCCCCCAAACCTCACCACCGAACCCTTCTCCCCCTGATTCCCTCCCTCCACTGATAACCACCACAAAACCTGCTGGAAAGCTGTCTGTTGCCTATGGGCACATGGAAATTCTTGGCGGCTGGTTTCTGTTTCAAGTTCTCATCTCTCAAATCTGAGCTGGGAAAATCTTTGCCCAACATCCCAGTGAGGTTTTGGAGTGAATGCTCTTTCCTGTAAAGGAAAATGTGCAAAGTTTCTTCTTGTTGCATGAAATAGTTGATTTGTGCAACCTGCTCCGGTAGTTATTTGTATGTCTTCTCTCTGATGGAGTGCCTGGCTCTTGTCTTCACTTGTCTTTCAGTGCGTGCGTGTGACACAATGAGGTCAACTCTCAAGAAGAAGAAGGAGTTACTGCATATACTTTGTGGGCAAGTTATGTGTGGTCATGTAGATTTATTTCTTCTTTTTCGGTTTCCCCTTTTATCCTTTTACAGTATTTTCTTGTTGTCTGCTTTTCCTATAATGAGTATATATCTAATTTCTGTATGGGACGTTGATCTACAATGTACCATCAGCATATGAGGGTCACCGTTTGGAAACGTCGACAGTGTGAGGATTGCTGGTTTCTAATGTGGCGTCTTGCTTTATTCATGTACGTACTCGTCTATTTCAGAAGTTAGCGTGGATGCTGCTGAGATCCACAGCAATGTTTGTGTTAGGAAAACTGCAGGTACACAAGAAATGACTCTGGTTAGGAAAGTGTGCCCCGAGACGATCCCTTCCTGAGACGCCTGGTTTAATCCGTGACGTGCGAGCTTCCCTCCGTCAGCCGACTGTGGAGAGGCACTGGCCAGAGTGGAGAAGGTTGACAATGAGCACCGAGCTCCACTCCAGACATTGCCAAACGTTTGCACGGCCTGCTAGCGGATACACTTACGACAAGAGTGCGAAGGATCGTGAGCTTTGTGATTATGTGATAAGTAAAGCGAGTGATTAAGATGTGGTTGTGGTCACTCTGCTCACAGAACACGTGGCCTCCAAAGATGTTTTCATCGCCTCGGTCCACAGGTGACACGTGGTACTCGTACTCGGAGCTGACTGGTAGAGCTCACGTGGCCCTGCTTACGTGCACCAGGGCTGGGTACAGCGGCTTTCCCAAGAAGAGGAAAACGGAAGATGTGGAGAACGCGAAGCGTTGCTTCTAGCACGAGGCCGTCAACGGTTTTTTCAGGCTCAAGTGACTGCAGACATACTTTCGGGCCGGGCCAGGTCAGTGGCCGGGCTGTGAGAAGCTGGCTGGGTGTCGTGCCCGGGTGCCTGGAGGGGGCTGCGTCCGGTTGGGGCCCCCCCTCCGTTGCCCCTAAGGACAGCAGTAATCCCTGTGGTTGTTGACATGGAACAGTTTGAGTCTCAGGCTCCAGATCTTCCAGGGTTTCGAAAGCAAGCAGAAAGGCCGATTGGAGCGTGAAATGTCCCCGTTTTAAGATGTGGGCGCAGGTGTATGCAAACACAGGCCAAACAAAATGTGCACGCAGGCCTAATCTGACCTATGTGTTGCCAATGTCGGATCTTAGCCCTTTCGCCTGGGAACCTGGGACTCTGAGTGGCCCTTTATTTATCTGTGAGGTAAAGCTAACCCTAAGTTTCTAAGAAGAATCTTGGCTCTGCCCGTGAGCACTCATCCCCCCGGTCCACCTGGGTTCAGGTTCAGATTCTTCATGTTCACAACAGCCCGTGCTCGGCCCGCCACTAGAGCAGTTGGGGGCCACACCGAAAGGACGACACATTCCCTGCATTCCAGGTCCCTGCCAGGCTGTGTGATCTTGAGGCACGTGGTGAACCACAAGTGTCCAGAGAGATTGAAATGTGGGCCGGGTATTGGGGAGTCATTATGAACTTGGAGGGCTGAACGAGGCCTGGAACAGGAAGGCCCCTGGGTCACCTTTGGATGGGATCTCAGGGCCCGTGGGAAGCACTGAAGGGACCGTAAATGGGGGGTGGGTGTCTCACGGCCAGACCAGCATTCCGGACATTCTGGACAGATCATTCTGGCAGCCATTGGGGGTGGGGGTGGGGCGAGCTGTCAGCAGACAGAACCCATCATCCGCTATGCGCAGTGCCCTCGATGGCATCCCGTCCAGGTATTCTCTTTGGAGGCGACTCCAACATCTCCGTTTCACCTTTTTCCGGGCTGTTCTCAGAAGCGGAGGTGTCCGTCTCAGGATGGCCCAAGTTGTTGGGTGAAACGTAGCCAGCAAATAATCAGGCACAACCACCTTTCTCTTGAAAATGGGGGAAGGAGTTCCGTTCAAGATTGCCCGAGGTCGGGGACCACTGCCAGGAAAACATGGGACTGGCGTCACCGCCAGGACAAAGGCAAGTGAGGAGAGTCCCGACTTCTGAGCCTGGTGGACGGCACGTGGCCACCACGGGCAGGACAAGGTGTCGCCCAGCCCGGAGCAGGGTGGGGGCTCGTTGCCACATGGCTCCCCAGAGCCGGGTCACCACTGGTCACCAGCGCTCCCCGGTGGTTGCCTCCCAGGGGTCTGAGGCCCAGACTCAGCCTGGAAGGCACGCTGGCTGCGGTCAGCCTGGCACAGCGATGGGGAGGTGTCGGCTTTCACCTACCGACTCCTGGCCCGTCTCCTTCCTGTTCTCTGCCCCTCGGAAGCCCCACTCCTCCCTCCACGTCTGTGTCTCTCGCTCTGTCTCCCTGGCTCTCTCTCTCTCTCTCTCCCACGCATTCTTTCCCTTCCTTTCTCTCTGTCTCCCTCCCTCCCTCCCCCCCACACTCTCTCCCCCGCACACTCTCTCTCCCTCGCACAGGGACACACACACACACACACACACACACACACGTCTCGGATGGCAATCGTTAGGCGGGCCTTGGGGCCCATCCCCCGCGTTGCAGAGGTTGTCACGGAGTCGACTAGAAGCCCGCCGAGAGCCCCGCGCCCCACACGGTCAGCGCTGCTCTGTGAGCATGCTGTACCCTTGTGTCTCGTGGGCAGAGTGGGCCGCGGTCCTCTGGGTCGCATGGACAGTACTTCCCAGCTCTCCTTGCCGCACCCTGGGCCTGGCTCGCCGCTTCCTGCTGCACGGAAACCGGGTCGGTAACGTGAACCGGCCGGGGCGACGCGAGAGTCAAATGCACTGATCCGGTGACCGGCTCCACGCGGCCTACAGAGCGGTGCCCCTCAGCCCGATGCCCGAGAATCCCCCGGAATGGGGCAAGTTCAGCGCCCTGCCTCCCCTGCCCCGCGCCCCGGGAACCTCTGGGCCCCAGGCCTGGGCGCTGGGACTCCTTACAGCTCCCCTGGCGAATCCAGGGGCAGCCCGGGGTAAGGACAGGCACCTCGAGGGGCGACGGGTGGCGGCCCTGGCGCTGCGGGCAAGGGGCCCGCCTCCCCCGAGGCCAGTGGCCCGAGTCAGGGGCTCGCGCTCGCTCGGAGACCTGGCCGTCTGTCCTTCCCTGTGGCCTTCCGACAGGCCCACCGCCCTTCGCCGCCTGCATTTCTCTCGTCCCCGCGAGGGTCGGGGCAGCCGCTTGGGCTCCGTGCGCTCTGAGCACGTGGCGTCCTCCGGCGTGTCGTTCGGCCTCTCTCCCTGGCTTGGCTGAAACGAGGTTTTCCATCCACCACTAAAGGGTGAGGGGGCTCCTTCCTGAAAGCTTGGGCCCCCGAGGATTTTCGATCTGGATCCTTCCCACGAATGTCCTCGAAGTTGCTCACAGACTAGCTTCTTCCAGAGGACCAAAGTCATTAGCAAGGTGCCTGTGTCCCCACCACTGTGTGTGCGGGAGTGCCCTGCGGTTGTCGCCGTGGCTGCCGGCAGGAGGCGCTGTCCTCCCAGCAAAGACGGCGTGGGTACAGGGCGGTTTCTCCCCAGTGGGCCAGCCGAGAAGCAGAGGCTGTTCTGACTTTTTAAAAATCCCTTTACTGCAAAGGCTCCTCTCTCTGTGTTGGAGGTCAGGAGCTCTTACACAGGATGAGTGAGGGATTCCTTTTCCACACTGACCTCAAAGACCCTTTCCCGTAGTAATTTCATATACAGTTGCCCCCAATTTGTCTAGTAGCTGTGCTCCTGAGAGGCTTCCCACATGCTAGATCTTGTTTAAAGGGCACACAAGAAACCTCTCTCATCGAAAAAAGGAACTACTGTTATCTCTTGTAAAGCGAATTTATATTTCTAATTCAAATAAAGGTTTATCTGCCGTAGGACATCAGATATTTATAAGAAGAGTTTGATAAAAGGGAGAACCGCTCTATATATTTACCTCAGAGGAAGGCCCCATGGCCTGGCCCACGAGGTTGCTGGCCCCCGGGGCTGCACAGCGACACGGCGTCGCGACACAGCTGCCCCTGGGCCGTGGCCTTCACTGGACCGTGAGGCCAAGCAGCCAGCTGCCTCTGGACAGGGCTTGTCCCTGGGGCCCATCGGCTGCAGGAGCAGGAGGGAATGCGCCCTGGTTCTGGAGGGCCGCGGGCATGTGCCTTATGTCACTGATCCCCACTCCCCACGAGAATGCCACCGAGTCGTGGTTCCACAGATGAGGAATCCAAAAGAGAATCAACTTAAAGAACAGGTATCACTCTGATTCCATGGTCAGACTTGCCTCTGAGGTTTTTTTCTCCACGCCAGTCTCTTCATCTCCTTTTCTTTTAAAAATTTTTAAGTGTTGATTTAGTTTTGAGAGGGAGGGAGGGAGGGGCAGAGAGAGGGGAAGAAACAGAATCCAAAGCAGGCTACAAGCTGTCAGCACACAACCCGACACGGGGCTCGAACTCACAGGTGGCGAGACCATGACCTAAGGCTCAGTCGGGTGCTCAACCGATTGAGCTGCCCAGGCGCCCCTATTCCTCTCCTTTTCTGACTAGTCCCTTCTCCTGGTGATGGGCGAGTGAGCAACCCTCTCTCAGGCCCAGAAGGAAAATGAGATGACATTGAAGATGCTTCAACTATTAGTCAGTAGCCTGGAGGAGGGCGTGAAAGTGCTTGGCTAGACACCTACCTTTGTGGAACGAAGTGGAACCTAAAAATATGTCAGCTGCAATTAAAGACTTTACAAAATCAGGAATTTCTGTGACATTTGTTGGCCTTGCTCTCTGTCACTACCCATAAACAAAATGTAACACAAAGAATGTATCAAGCACCCTGTCCTTGGTGCCTCAAATGCATTACCTCGTGTATTTTATTATTCCCATTTTACAGGTGAAGAAGTGGGAACAGAGAGATGAAGTGACTTGCGTGAAGTTACACGGGAGAAAGGAGAAGTGGCAGCTGAATCCAGACTCTGACTCTAAAGCCAGCGCTTCTAACTTCTATCAAGAGTCCCTAGCCACCTCCTAGCTTAAGTTAAATTGAAGGCTCCCTAAATGCCATGCACTGTGCTAGGTGTAAGAGATACAATGAACTTGACCTTGGCCCTAGAGCAGTTTATGGTATGGTGGGATGGACAGACACATGCTTTCAAATGAGCGAGATGGACAAAATGATATATGAGTACACATGTTGTCGTGGGAGGGCAGGAGGCAGCTTATGCTGGAGTAGTCCCGGAAACCTTTCTGGAGGACGAGTTATTTTGAGCTAAATCTTGAAGAATTAGCCAGAAGGAGTGTCAGGGCACTGAAGGGTGGACCCACAGAAGCTTATGCTGGGAACTGTTAACCTTCTGTATTCCTGGAGCGTATCCACAGGGGTGAAGGGGAGAGCTCCAGTCACAGAGGTGGTCTGGAGTCTGATCTCAGAAGGCTGGAGATAGGAGGCCTCTTCAGGGTGTAAGGATAAATCCAACACCAGAAGCGTTTACATCCCGGAATGACATGGTAAGATTTGGCTTTTACCAAAACTATTCTGGTGGAAGATAGAAAAGAGATTGGAGGCAGTGGCTGAAAATGGAGGCATGGTCCCCACCCAGTTCTGAGGCCATTTTAAAAGTCTAGGCAAGGGGGGCACCTGGGTGGCTCAGCCGGTTGAGCGTCCAACTTCAGCTCAGGTCATGATCTCATGGTTCTTGCGTTCAAGACTCCCGTCGGGCTCTGTGCTGACAGTGCGAAGCCTGCTTCAGATCCTGTCTCCCTGTCTCTCTGCCCCTGTTCCGCTTGCGCTCTCTTTGTCTCTCAAAAATGAATAAATGTTGAAAAAAACCTAAAACTCGAGGCAAGGGGTGCCTGGCTGGCTCAGTCAGTGGAGCATGGGACTCTTGTTCCTGGGGTTGTGGGTTCGAGTTCCACACTGGGTGTAGAGATTACTTTTAAAAAAGTGAAATCTTTAAAAGAGAAAAAATAGAAGCATGGGCAAATGATGTTGGTTGGGTCAAGAACAGTAAGTGTGGAGGAAAGGAATGGTGGATTTGGGGAAGATCAAGGAGGCAAAGTGAGCAAGAGGGGATGTGGGAGGTGAAGAAGAGGGCAAGGTCACAGAGACCAGCCTCCCGTTTCTCACTTGGGCAGTGGGGAAGGGGCGGTAGAGGGTGTGCAGCTCAGTCCAGTCCACGGCTGGGGTGAGGAAGGGAGACGCTGCATTAAGTCTTAGGGGTGACGAGTCTGAAGTACCTAGAGGATCGCCCTGTGAAGATGGCAGGTAGGACCTCGGGTGTCTGAGTGTGAAGGGCTGGCGATGGAGAGGAATCAACACAATGAAGATGTTGGCCACCGCTAGCAGAGCAGATGGGGGCACAGGGTGAGGGCACGTGGGTGAGGACTGCAGCCACAGAGGGGGGCTGCGTCTGCAGCAGAGAGGGAGAACAGGGTGGAACGTCAGCCTCACTGTCCGGAGGGGAAAGGAAGACACACTCGGGAGACAGGAGAGTGTGGCGAGAGGTGCACCAGGAAAGCTAAGAAGGGAGCGGGGTAAAAGCACCCAGGGAGTAGGCGAGATGGGGCCTGAGAGGTGCCATGGCTCCCTGGGTAATTATTGTCACTTATAACATGAAACAGAAGCAGCACTTCTGAATGTTACCAAAGAACAAAAAGAAAGAGAGAGAGAGAGGGAGGGAGGGAGGGAGGGAGGGAGGGAGAAGCAAAGGAAGGGAGGGAGAAACTTCAGTGAGACACTGATTCCAACTTCGTTAATTTGGAAATTTGCAATGGCCCAAAAGGATTCTGCTGGATTTTAACCTTCATGGTGGCAACAAGGGAAGGGCCTGAAGAGTTAATAAATAGGACCGGCAAGTTCTAAGCGAAATGTCTAAAATACAGTGTCCTGTGCATCTGGTACTTGCATAAATCACCAGGATCCAGAATAAGCCCACAGGAGAAGGGCCTGACAGTGGCCGAGTCAAGGGCAGGGGCCACTACAGCCAAGAAGTGATAAATAAGAAAGTAAAGAAGGGACTCTGTGTTTCAGTTCAATTAAGCAACTGTCGAGGCCTTCCTAGCTACTCTGCACTGTGGGCCATGGACGCAGCAGTCACTTCTACGATGTGGGCCCGTCTCAGGGAGCTTCCAACCTAAAGCCCAGAACCTCGCTTGCTCAATTAGATGGGAGGGAGAGAGGCCTTCCCTAGAGTCTCACTGCCCTGTAGTGGGTTTCAGGGAAGTGTGTGGAGGAAAGGAGCCACAGAGGATCTTTCTAGACAGGACGCTGGGGCTGGGCTTCACAGGGCAGTGACAAGGCACTTGCCAGGGGAGTGGGGACCATCTCGTGTTATGGGCCAGGTTATGGGTGAGAGCCCGTTGGCTAGTGATGGCTGTCCAGGCATGCCCTGCCGTCATGGAAGAAAAGAAGGGACATGAAAAGGAAGCAAGGCACCAGTGTGCAGTGTGCACTGGGGACGGGAGAGCGACACAAGCTGGAGACAAATGGCTCTCTCCCCTGGACGCCCCGCAGGGCATCATATCATTCCTGCCTAGGCCAGTCACCTGTGGCCAGCACAATGACAGAGTCAAGGAAGGGTTACCCCTGCCAGGTGCTTGATGCATTTTGAAAAGATTCCCATTGAAAACAGTTGCAATAAAACGGTCTCAGGGCTTAAAGAATGAGCCCTCCATTATCTGGCTCTTCTACTGCCTGCCAGGTCGCGTTCCCCCACCCCCTGCCACACAGAGAAAACACACTGTTCTCATCCACCCTCAAGTACCTTAGGAGCACCCATTCACCTACAAATAGTTGATACCCTCTTCACCAATAATGTTATCCCTGTACTAACAAGATTCCCCCATGGACTTCTGCCAGGCAAGACCTTGTTAGCCGGTTTCCATTAGTATGGCACTTGAAATCATAATGCTGCATTAAAAAAGCATCACTTGATAAGAACCAACTTTCTGTTCTGTATGCTGGCCTTGCCTCAAGGAGGACGGGATTCATGAAGGCATTTCAACAGTCTCCACTGCCACCGTGGCCACGTTGGGGACAGATTCCTGCTGCATCCTGTAGTCAGGGGACGAGTCTTTGCTTTGTGAGGATAGTGCTTGGGTCCTTGACCGTTTCTCTGGTGCTGGTGCCCAGCCCTCCTTCCAGAGGAGGGAATGATAGTCGGGAACCTGGTCTCCTAATTCTGAGCTTGGAGGTCACTGGACCACATGTGCCCCGAATGTCCCCTCTGCTCATGGAGAAGATGTAAGAGAGAAAATAGTAGAAGGTACGCAGCTCTGCTATCCGAAGTCCTGATGGAGAGGGTGCTGTGGGGTGACAGCTGCTGTAGTCACAGGGCCAGGCGGGACTCCAGACCAGAGCGGCTGCTGTTGTGTGATTCTTTTATACACTGGTCTCCTTTGTGTGACTTTGCTTGAATTAAGAGGCTGTGGCCAAATATAGTTTGAACCCTGGGAGAGAAATGGTGAGGACCAAGCTAAAGGCCTGGGAAGGCCTATTCAGGGCAAACCACTTGGAAGAAGGAATCCAAGACTCAGAGAAACGAGACATGGACCGATGATGCTCCCAGCAAAGTTCTGATGGTAAAGAGAAACCTGGGAGAGTGAGATGGGCGGGGTCCAGAGGGAAATGAGGAGGTGTAAGCAGGAAATAACTCATCAAAGACGTCAGGGCCCAATGGGAAGTGGAGATATGTTACCCGAGGTACATAACTGACCAAAGATGGGAAGGAACTAGTTAGCTCTAGGAGGCTTTGCTGGAACCCACAAGCAGTCCCAATTTCGATCTGGGGTTCTTTTATTATTTTTAAAAAGATAACAGCTTTACTGAGATACAATTCACATACCATACAATTCACCCACTTAGATGGTACAATTCAATTTTTTTTAGTATATTCACAGAGTTGTACAACCATCACCGCAGTCGATTTTAGAACATTTCCGTCACCTACCTGGAGTTCTTGACTCTACAAAGTAAATGGAGAAACTGGGGAAAGAGCAACCCAGATGACAGAAGGACTACACAGTAGGAGCTCAGAGCGCGCGAGAGGAGATGGGACTCGAGTCCAAGGGAAGGAAGCCGCGGAAAGATCTGGTGTTTAAAGGAGGAGGAGGTTCGGCTTTTGTTTCCATTAAGGACAGGCAAAAGACTAGGCTCAAGGGCATCAAGAAGAATTCACGTAAAACATGGGGAAAAAGTACAATACACCCAACTTCCTGGCAATGTTTGTAACTTCCTGGGTTAGGCTGCCCTTGCAAATAAGACTGACGAACGGTCATCATAGGGTGAGTTTTGAGTAACGGTTCCTTCGAGTTTCATGGTGTTGGTGAGGCATCCCTTCAGAACTGGCTGAGTTCCAGCCCTTTTTGTGAGGTGTCATAGATTTGCTGAACCCTGTGTTCTAGGGAGAAGCTTCTAGAGGGCCCTGTTACATGCTGGATGAGTGATGGCCCTTTGGACGAATGAATAGTTTCCAAAGGATAGTTTCCTGGTCAGATCAGGCACGTGGTGGTAAGCCAGAAGATAGGAGTAGGGTACCAGGTACAGATCTCTATCCTGGATCATTTCTTGATTAAATTCTTTCTGCAAAGAGTTTATGAGGTCCTGCTGTGGACCAGGTACAATAAAACAAACCCTGGGGATAAAACAGTGTTTCTCAACCAGGGGTGACTTTGCCCCTCAGGGGACTCTTGGCAATGCCTGCAGACATTTTTGTTGTCCCGACTGGGGCGATGCGGGGCAGGTGGGAGGGGGGCTACTGGCATCTCATGCGAGAGACCAGAGATGCTGCTCAATATCCTACAGTGCCCAGGACAGTGCCCTACAACAGAGAATCATCCGGTCCCAAATGTTAATAGTGCCAAAGTGGAGAAACCTTGAAGTCAAGAAATAAGGTTCAGTTCCTGCTTTCAAAGAATTTGGTCTGTTCATTGTTTCTTACCGTGGCTTGAAATGTGACCCACTGAAAATTTCTGCATTGAAAACACCTCTCCAAGTTCCTTATGTGAAGGGATTTTAAATAAAACTGAATTCCCAGAACCATTCGGGACTGACAGCGTGGGGCTATCGATATAAAGAGGTTCATTAAATTCTTACTAATTGGTTATCAAACCTTCGATTTCAAAAATTATTTAAGCAGAGGGTGGACAGCTTCCAGGTGACTTATCTTTATCAGCAGGGTGAGCCTACACTTTTTGAGTGTATATCTAGAACACAGATGGAAAATAACCTACAAGTTGGGTTAATACAGTAAACCTTAACAGTTCATCTCCTTTAACTTGAACTTGTTCACAATTTCGGCAGGGCATTGCTACAATCTCACTTTGCTTAGAAATCCCTTGGTCTAATAACAGTTTCAGTTGGATTATTTGCAATATTTGGAACTAGTTCTTTCCAGCACTCATATATGCTACTTACTATAAAATCCACCAATACGTTAATTAAAATAAATAGCAATTTATTAAAATGGCACCCTGAGGACCCCAAATACACCCTATTTTGTTTCACTGATGTGGGAGGTCAGTTATTTGACCTGGTGGTAGTGAGCTGTTCTGGAAAATTGCCTTTTTTATTTAATGAGGAGTAAAGTCGGCCAGAATGACCTCTCACGCTTTTTTCCCTGCTGTTAAAGTTTTCAGCTTAGCAGCTTTTGAGTGTGGCTTTTAGAGGTTTGGCATCGCCACCCTTCAGCTTGAAATCTCCCTTTACAATTGCACCAGGTGCTCTGGGCATTGCAGTTAACTGGAATGGTCTCGAAAATAATTGAAAAAAAAAATCTGTAATTCAGACTCTTCACTAATTCATACTGGGTTTTGCCCCCAAAAGGATCCAAATTCCTGTGGGTTCATTGGGCTTCAAACCCGATATTTAAGAATCATTGCAAAGTACATATTTTAAGTTGTTGATACTTAAAAACTGAAAGAAGAAAACTCTTCTGAGCCTCAATTTCCTCACTCGTAAAATGGAATCTAAATCCTTTCCTGCTGTATTAATTATGCTGTTTATGAAGATAATCACTATATTGACATCATCTCTCAGTAATTGGCTACCTTTCCTTCCCTCCTTTCCTCCCTCTCTTCCTCCCTCCCTCCCTCCATCCTTCCTTCCTTCCTCACTCCCTCCCTCCCTCCCTCCCTCCCTCTCTCCTCCCTTCCTCCTTTTGCTTGGAGTTTTCACCATTGCAGATGTACTTTTTCATGCTTAAAGTATGAGAGTTTTGCATTTGAATCTAAACAAATCTTTGATCTCACTTTAGAATTTCCTACTCACTGTCGAGGACTTCCTTGGTTAGGACAGTAACTGTACTGTCTTTAAATCTTTCATTTTTCTCTCTAGTTTTTATTTTACCAGGAGGATCACTACCCCCAAATATGGATTTTTGTAAGTCATTCCAATTTTTTATCATTTCTGAACTGAAGCCAGCCGAAGCCATCGTGACAAGTCCGAGCAAATTATCAACATTCTTGGGGACTAATTCTATTTCCTAAAAGACTCTGAAAAGCTATTCTGTAGGCTAGTTGACCCAAACATTTTTTTTTTAGAAGAAATGGGAAATTAAGTCATGAGAAAGAGTCTGATAGAAATCCCGCCGAAACCTTAAACGCGGTTAGCTGGAGACAGTTGTGAGGGGTGGGGAGGTAAGTGACCAAAGCTCTCTGAATCAAGCAGAATAACGATGGGGCCTGAAGTTTGCCAGTGCCCACCCCCCACCCCCCCTGTGACCCTTGTGTGGATCACATGCCTCAGACCAGGAATCATGGTTCCAGGCTGATAATTCTTAGATAAAGTTTGTGTTGAAAGGCTGCGAACTTCTGACTCGGGAGGGAGCATGGAACCGAACCACCAGGGGTCCATAGGCTCACCTTGGCCGCAGCAACAAGCCCTTTGTTCTTCTCCTGATTCCCTGGCCTGCATGCAGGTAGCCAAGTGGATTCCAGTTCCCGTCAGAGGCTGGGAAGAGGGGCAAGCAGAGGGTATCACTGCCCCAGTGGCACAAGCCCGGTCCCTAGACAACACCGCGTGTGGCCCTCCTAGACCTCAGTGGGCACGTCTCCCCACGCCACAGCGGCCTCTTCCCAAAGCTCCCCCCCCCCCCAGCCACGAATGACAGGGCCTGGGGCTAAGCGCAGCATGGGTGGGTGGGAGTCCGACCCAGGGTAGGAGACAGCCCGTGCTGACTCAACACCCTGGTTGGCTGTGGAGCCAACAATTCTCACCCAAGCAGCACTGACGTCTTAGGAGAAAGGGGCATTTCGAGACCCATCAAAGAGAGATTTGTGGCTTGAGGTTTATAATGTAATTAGAGGCTGCAAATGCCTTCCTTTCCACCTATATGTCACTCAGCTTTAAGCACTGGCTTCTTCTAAAGGCCAAATTGAGAATCCTGTTCCCTCAAAGCCGGGTAAGCAGCAGGTGTTCCCAGGACACTGTGAACCGGGTCCCCTGCTGGCCGGTGTACAAAGGCGGCCCCCCGGGCTGCAGGGGCAGCAGAGACAACCGCGAACGTGGTGAGAAGAGACATCGGGTAAACGGCAAGTGCAAGCCCCCGGGCACGTTTGTGTTGTTGTAGTTGAGACTAGCACACATGCCATGCTCAGGAAACACGGCCAGAAACCCACCACGGGCGTAAAAGTGGAAAAAGCCTGCACTGTGTGGAGGCGGAGGGATGGAGTCTGGCGGGTGCCGTTGAACGGGACTAAGCTAGCCTGACGAGCAACGGCTGTGTGGTGATTACCACCACGTCGCACTTTGAAAAATAAATTTTAACGGCATAGGAAAAGAGCAGGAAAAAGAAAAGCCGTTCTGGGTGTTCAGTACAGCACCAGCTGAAATGGTAACCCTATACACAGAGAGCCTGGTAATAAAAGAACAGTCTCGCAACTGCTTTTCCTCCTGTTCATGTTCACGGTAACAGCTGGATACATACTAATTGCAAGAAGTGAAAGAAAGAGCTCTAAGTTTAAAAGCAGGCATGCCATCATCAGTCTGTCGCCAGCACGGTTTCAGACACAAGTGCGATGTGCCGCCTAGCAGATCTAGCTTAAATGTACACTCAAACTGCCTCATTTGCAGGGGCGGCTTTGTGCTGTCGGGGAAGAGCCACGGGCTGTTCCCTTCTTCCAGGTGCCTCGCTTTCGTCCACGGAGAGATGGCTCAGCCAGTGTTTTTCAGCCTCGGCACCACTGACGTTTGGGCCGGATCATCTGCTGTTGCGGGGGGTCCCGTGCCTGTGAGATGTTCAGCAATGCCCTCCGTCCCTACCCACCAGAGGCCAGGAGCATCCTCCCCAGCTGAGACAACCGAAAGTGTCTCCTGGCATTGCCAGATGTTCCCTGGGGAGGCACCGTCACCCCCGGTTGAGAACCGCTGGCCTAAACTAAGGAGGAACGACTTTCTCTTCCCTTCCCAACCCCACTCCCAAGCATCTCTATCCCAAGCCAGGAACGTTTATGGGGCATCTCCTGATCCACCAGCAAAGGACTTACCTCTCGTTCTGAGGGGTCTTCAGTAATACTTTTGGCTTGCAAGACTTTCAGTCATTCAGAACAATGCTGTTACTGCCTTTGAAAAGAAGGTCCTCTCCAGCTAAATTCTGAGGGGGGGGGGTGGGGAGGAAGCAGGTAAATTTTCCTTTTAGACACATTTGTCGGTTTTGGTCTACAGAAGGCTCAGACACAGAATTCTCCACACCCAGGGTCTATGTCAACTGGAAAGGGCCTCGGGTGCTTGAAACTCACCTCCCCACCTCTTCCTTCTCTGTGCCACATTTTTACAAATGAAGAAAGCAACGTTTAGAGGGGAAAGTGACTGGCTCCAGGCCGTACATATTCCTAGTCTTCTTTTAATGGTGGCATAGGCCAATATAATTCTTCTTTGCCCCATACGCCTGGAGAGCTCAGGTCTCAAAACACAAAGAACTTGTAGCGCTTTACAAGCAACAGTTTTGGCCAAACCACACCAGTTAAGGAATGCAAATTTACAAAATGATAGAATGCTGCAACCAATTAGTGCAAACAAACATTTATTGTGAAATATTCATCCTACCCTTTATTAGGTATTACATCATCAAAGCACTTTGTGGCAATGAAAATAGCTTTTTTACCCCTCTGATTCACCCAATATTCCATTAAAGCTGCAAAAAATGTGCAATCTGCTTGAAAAATAGGTTGCTCTTATTTACTCATTTGTGAAAAGTCAAAAATTAAAAAAGAAAACAATACTAGCTTACAGGGCCTCTAGAGCCAATTCGCCTTCCCGCTTCCCAACTACTCCCCAAAATAATTAACAAAGATAATTTGTTTTAAATGCCTTTTTATAAAACCAAATGCACCTTTCCCCATATTATAATCATAAAAATTTTAAAAAGCCATTATTTACTTTCTTGGAAAAAAGGTGGCCAGCCGTTGTTTTTTGATCGGGAGCATGTGTATTTCCTGGGAGTTCACTTTCTTTAACTTTATGCTCCTGTTTTTGACGGGTTTCCTAAGGGGCTCTGTGCTTCCCATGGGCTCTTCTCCTTGGCTATTGATGTCATAGCCCTGAAGCACGGAGTCTTCTCTTTTGAAGGAGAAGTTTTTGGTGGACACGCCCGAGAGGCCTTTGATCTTGCCGCAGAAGATGGCAGGCACGGCGTCTTCCACCGAGACGATAACCTTGGCGGCCTGGGACTCGCTCACGATCTCCATGTGATTTTCAGCCTTGACCTCGCCGCTGGGCTGGCCGGGCTGGCCGGGCAGCTGGGCGGGGTTGCTGCCGCCCACGTGGCTATCCATCACAGCCGAGGCCCCGTGTGCTGCGGCAGGGGCAAAGGGCACTTCCGTGCCGCCGGCGTGACCTGGGCTGTCCACTGAGCTGCTGCTGTCATACAGGGTCTCAACGGGAGGCTCAGATTTTCGGTGGGCTGCCAGCGACAGGTCCAGGACCGCATCTTCCTGGCAGACGGGGGGACTGGCTTCGCCAGCCTTAAGCCAGGGCACCGACTTCATGGACAGATCCAGGGCCTCGTTCTCACTCCCCATCTTGATGACCGTGTGGCGGCTAAGCTGGAAGTACTCCCTCGGCTGCAGGATATCGAAGGGCTTCAGTTCCTCCTTCTCCAGAGGGCTAGGGGTGCCTTTGAAGGGGTGTAGGCCGAAGGAAGATGGCGGCTTGGGGAAACCGGAGCTGAGCTTGGATTCGGGACTCTGAGGCACAGGGATGGGGATGGGGATGGGGACGGGCACGGGCAAGGGGACGATCACAGGGTAGGGTACCAGGAGGGTGGCCGGAGGGACCAGCGGGGACAGGGGGGAGTTAAAGGGCTGGGGGGGCACAGGCGCGTATCCAGGAGGAGGCTGACAGGGTGGGGGGCCCAGAGCGCCCTGTGAGGGGAACAAATTCTGGAGCACAGCTTCAAACGGCAACGTGGGCTCCTGTGGCCGGCTGGGGATCCGCAGGTCCAGGAGCTGCGGTCGGGCCTCGGGGTCCTCGGCTCCCTGGAACAGGTTGTTGTGGATAGCACTGGAGGAGCACGGGGCCTCCTGCGGCAGGACCAGAGGGGAGTTGAGGTGCTGGAAGACGTGCTGCTCCAGCACCACCGGCAGCTGCACGGGGCCCTGCGTGGTCATGACATAGGCCGCATGGCCGTTAGGGTTGAGCTCGGGCGCAGGGCTTCCCTCCACCTGCATGTGAATGGGCATCACCACCGGGCTCTCCCCGAGGCACAGGGGCTGCAGCACAGTGGCCGCCACCTTCAGAGCCATGCCGCCCTGAGACTCGGCTGGGGGGTTCAGGATGGATGGGGCCGGCACGGTCACCAGGGCCTTCTTTACCAGGTCGGTGGAGTTGATGTTCCAGGCCTCGGTGGTGATCAGCTGGGCCATGCCATTCTCCAGTCTGTTATTGCCCAAGGCGGGAGAGGAGTCAGTCATGTCCATGGAGAGGTTCTGGGACTGCAGATCGTCCATCACTCGGCTCTGATGCCACTGGGCCTGCAAGGCAAAATCACAACATGAACCTTCCGTCAGAGAGCACTTACAATTGCCTTAAGTGCTCTCTCCACGTCTTTTAAGAGTCTCCATATCTTAGTGAACCACAGAGCACACCCGTCCCTCTATGTACACATACATGCTATAGATATTGCCTAATATATACAAACACACCCAAGTGATCAGCTGTGCATGGAGAGGCCCAATTTAACAGACGACTAAGCTATAAACACAGATGATGTAATGACTAAACAGCCGAGAGAGGTTAAACAGAGTATTTCTAAGCCTAATACTCAGCTTATATGTTTAGTTTTCGCCAAACACAAAGTTCCATTCCACATTGCCATTGGGACGGTCAAGATAACGTGGAGACTTGACTTGCTCACACGCAAGTCTTGACTTACTTTACCTCAAAAACAAAATAAGGTTCTGTCACATTAGAACATTCTAAGGAAGTGGAAACAGGACATCCCACTTACAGAAAGCATCTTAAAAACTCTTTCAAGCAATCGTTCTTCCCGAAGAGGCTCGATGAAAAGAACAGCAGTGTGTTTTCACAAGGATCGGCACAGTTGTCTCACGGGCTTCCTCTGACCAATGCTATCTCCTTCCCTCCCCATAACAGGCAAACCCTCCCCACGGAGCCAGGTGGAGACAGGATAACTGCACGAATGCTCACAGGGTCCAGTGTCGCTTTCCCTAATCAGCTCCTCTGCGTGACCCGTGACCTCCCCTAACTTCTTCTAGTTGTCAAGAGGGGACGTCGCTGATTCTAGGGCTGGGGAAATGGAACACCTGTTGGAAGCAAACGTCTTCAACGGGGAGATACTCTTCACTGATATCCCTGGCACCCCTGATGGCCTCCTGAGAGGCCCAAGGAACCCAGCACGGGTGCTTCCTGGAGGAAGCAGGGCTGCAGCTGCGATACGACTCTCCATGGAAACGCGTCCATATTTAGCCTCGTTACCATGGAGAAGGCAGGCACCATGTCTAACTCAGGGGTCTGTGCAGCCCTGGAGTCTGCTTGGGCTCAATAATAATTCAATAATCCTCAGGCTTGCCGGGCAGGCCTTGGGCAACTCAGATTCTCGACCTCACCTGTTGGAGCTGTGGTAGACTTTAGTCCCACGGTCATCTCGCGTCCTCCTCTCCTCACCCCCAAATTACCAACACACCCTCCACAACCCGTAGGACAGCCCGCCTGGCACACCATAGGAGTAGAAATAAACAAACAAGGCCTCGCTACAGGAAGGCAGCTTTAACAAATGAACAACCGTGTGATACTTCCAGACAATCAAAATGTGTCAAATGCATAGAACAAGGAGTTTCTCTGAAGCAGGAGGAAGGGCAGCAAGCAGAAGGATGCTGTGCACACAACTTTGGGGAGAAGGACTCGCTGGTAATGCCCTCAGCAGGGTGCACAGTGGTGCCTCTGACGGAGGGCTCCACAGCCCAGCACCCTAGGGGCAGGGTGTCCTCTGGAAACCAGGAGGTGACCCAGAGTGCTGGCCAATGATGCCTTTCGGGCAGAGTAGGGAGGCAGCCCACGCCAGGGCAGTTGCAGGGGCTTGCCCTAACTGAAGGGTCCTGGTTTTTCCTGAGAGGAATGTTCCCTGATTTCGCCCAGAAAATATCACTTGTTCACTCATTCCTTCACGCACGCATTCATTCGTTCACTCATTCAACCCACTGATTGGCTGAGCGCCTACTGCACACCAGCACTTTGCTGGGGGCTGGAGATGCTGTTGTGAGCCTGACAGACAAGGTTCCTGCTATAGTGGAGATTACAGTTCAGTGGTGCACACGTCTTTCCACGGACAGAGATTTGCTAGCGTGAGAAGGCATCAAAGTTACGTCAGGAGAGGCATCAACATCAGCAGGACGAAGCTTTGGTGGCCACTTGGTCACGGCCCTGTAAAGGACCTGAGAACCTAGGATCTCCTCCAGAAGGGTCTGCCCTGTCCCTCCCAGTGGCCAAGACTCTCAGGGAGGGGTGAGCAAAGGCTAAAGGGAAGCTGGGGAGGCGCCGGGGAGGACAAGGATGGCAATGGGAAGAGAAGGCACCCAGAGCCACCCATCTGAGGTGGCTTCTGATGGCCTTCGAGGTAACTACTGGGAGAGGTCAAGACATGTTCTGTGCCATCTTTGGGCTTCCTGTGAGTTGAAGACTGCTTGCATGTAAGGGGCTGCACCTATCTGCCCTTCTGGACAAGAGAGCCTCCCCTCCCCGGCCCACACTCGCCTCTGCCTCCTTTGCACACCCCTGCCCCCTCCCAGGCAGAGAAGGCAGACTTCTCAGGGCTTCTTCCCCCGGCTCTTGGTCCACAACTTAGCTCAGGTGCCAGCTCTCACCTCTTCCTGCCAACCTCACTCCTTTCTTGCCTGGCCCTGGTTCTAGGCCTCCCACTCCCCCAGAACCTTCTGGTTCAGAGTGTGAGGAGGGGACCTCGCCAGGACAGGGGGCCCCTGTTCGTTTCACAGATGGCCAGAGCCAAAACGGACTGGGCATTTACCATGTGCCAGGCCTCTGCCAAGAATGCTCAGAACTTTCCACGCATTACTTCACTTAATCCTCAGAACAACCCTATGAGGAGGGGCCTATAATTATGCCCATTTTGCTGATGAGAAAACTGATTCCATAGGAAGGTTAGGTGACTAGGATAAGGGACACTGATGGTGGGATTCGAGTTCAGGGTTAATCCCAGGCTTCTTTTCCCAGTGGAAGCTGTGAGGGCCACACCCGTTCGTGTGTTTTGTTTCTTGGCAAGAACAGTGCTCTCCAGCGCCTGTTCAACACCGAGTGCATGTGCCTGCAGAGCTGTGTAAAAGAGAGCACTCGAGCATGAGATTTCTTCAAAGTGGTGGCCAAGTCCTTTCCAGAAAATCATCGAACTGTTTGCTTATTCTCTTTTGTCCACCAGGACCCTCCTCTGTCCCTCTCACCGGGGAAGGAGCCGAAGGGTCACCAGAGTTCCTGTCTTTGGGGAGGACAGCCCCCATGGGGCGCCCCATGACTACTTTGGCCAAGTAGTCAGGCAGGTCCACAGCTGTCATGTGGGAGGAGGGGGAAGTGAGATTGGGCCCACGCTTCCACTCCGCTTTGCCCCAGCCCTGCTCCTGGAGCTTTGAGTCCCCAGTGGGAGATCTAAGGGTCTCCCTGTACCTCATAGGTGCTGAGATGCCCGCCCACCCACCTGACATCTGTCTCAGGAAGGCTGAGGCCGAGAGGATGCAGGCCTTCTTGCCCTGCACTAGAGTTCCTGTCTTCGGGCAGTAGGCCTTGTGAGCACCCCCGCTCGCTTCCCTAGAGCCACTGGCCTGCTGAGATGAGGCTGGTATTCGGCTACACGGGCAAAGGAAACGGTAGCCCTACCTTCATCTCGCACCCTCCTGCCTCCCAGAAACGTTCTTCTCTTTCTCTTTGCTCCCCTTCCCCTTGTCACTCACCCTGCCGGTGGGTGCCCCAACTCTGGGTCAGCCGCCGGGGGGCCTGAGTACCCCCAGTGCAGGCAGAGTAAGTGGAGCCGCTGTAGGAGCCCGTGCTGGAAGCCCCAGCAATGACCCTCACTCACAACCAGCTTGTAAGATGAGAGTTCACAGGGCAAGTCTCTATCCCTTCCCCAGGATGAGTGAGAAACAAGCTGACTGGAGAGAAGGCAGAGAGCTGTCCTCCCTTCCCCGCTGATTAGCATGGGGCAGCAGGTGTGCCGAGGAACTCTACAAACCAGGAAGTATCCTAGGAGCCACCGACTGATGCTCAAGCTAAGGGGCACGATGGCTTCAGAGGGGACAGGGAATGTTTTGTTCAGGTTTTTCAAAACATCTTCTGCAAATGGGTTTAAATGAGGTTACCCATCTGTCTTGTCTACACCCGTGATGATGGGGGGGATGGGGGAAGGGTATGGGCCAGGGCTGGTAAATGCAGGGTGGCCGGATGGGGCGTGGGCAATTTGGATCTGTGGGTCACTCTCAATCTCTTGGCCCTTGGCCAGCTGCTAGAGCTGGAAGGTTGGGGTCCACCCCAGTATAGGCCATGTGGCCCCCAGCTGGAGACTCTGGGGGAAATGCCTTGGGGCCCAGGGCAAGTGAGGGGGTGAGGAGAGGCTGTCTGGGGCAGTACTTGGGCTCAGCGACCTGTGGGATCACAGAACCGTTATACAGAGCCCTCGTCTAGCTACCGATCTAAGTCGGGGCGGCTTCTCCCTGGGATCTGTGTCTCAGCCTGGAGCCCTCTTGGGCCTCTGTGTCACCCGACCAACTCCTTCCTGCTCTTCTGTCAGACTCTGCGGTTTCCTCCTCTTAGATCTCGTCCCCACCTCACTGGGCTCCCACACAGCACCCCAACTTGCCCTTGTCTAGTCCTGAGCCTTCCCCTCACATTGGGATTGCCTGCTCACTCATTTCTCCAGGAGGGAGGGGCTGCCTCACTGCCGCATCTTTCTATCCGCCTCTGGGGAATGGCAGGCGCTCAGGAAACACTTTCTGAACGAACGGGTGTCCGAATGAGCGTCTAGGCCTTCCTGAGTCTGGCTTCTTCTCCTGCCCAGCCTCCGGTGCAGGCTCACCGTTTACAGAACCGTGGCACGCACATCAAGGCTGGAAGGGGTGGTCAAGGTCACATCTCCATCCCCTTCCTGATTCTACTTACAGATGAGGAAACCGTGACCCAGAAAGTCTGACCCAAATTTTGCCTGAGACCAGTTATTACCAAGGTCACCATGCTCGCACTGGGACAAAAGTAGAGGATCAGGCCCCACCGGCACCATGGAGGGTAACGTGACAGCCACCCACCTTCACCAGCCAGGGGCACGTGAATGAGTCCACCCTAGGTTCCGGTGTTTCTCTGACGCACCCAGGAAAAAACCAAAGTGAAGCTTCCTGTGTGCTGTTTTCCTTATAAGGAGGTACATTCTCGCAGAAGCTGACCTGGGGCCCAACTCTGGGACAGTCAGTTAGGGACCAGCACCACATCCGTGCTCCCCCAGGTGCCGCTGCAAAAGCCATGCCTGCCTTGCAGGCCTGCTGCCTCCGGAGCGCCGCACAAAGCACTCGCATCACCCTACGGGCCTCCTTGCACATTGACATTTTTATAATAAGGATTCGTTTATGGCTTAATTTAAAAAGTGAAAACACTTGAGCGCTCAGATAACTCAGACTATTCTCTGGGTCCTAGAGTCCATCTATTTCCTCATTATGGGCATTTATCACTGAGTGTCTCTCTCTCTCTCTCTCTCTCTCTCTCCCATAGGCCAGTCCCCTCACTCCTAATGCCCTCAGCCATATCCCAAATGATGCCAGGGCCCCCTGAAGAGCCTGCACCAACTCGAACTGAAGGAACTTCAAACGTGGCTGTGAACTCCCCACTGACCCAAGACGGAGTCTCAAGACCAGCTCAGGTCTAGTCTGGTTTCTGAGCAGAGATTTTGGAAAAAAAAACCCTGGAGCGCTCCAGGAGTGCCCTTCAGAGGCCCAAATCATCTTCTAGGGAGAGGCTTAATTTTATTTTGTGACTTTAGAGCACTTTTCCCACAGAAACAACTATCAAGATGATCACAAGGCCCTGGTCCGCAGAGCCCAGTGGCCCTGAGCAAACCCTTTACGGCTGGGGACCCAGGCACGAGGGGCAGAGATTACCTCATAGCAACTCAAACCTGAGGGGCACGACCTGAGGTCACTGGAAGGCAAGCCCAGCCTCAGGGGAAGTGATCTTAGCGAGCCTGGGCTGCCCTGGGCAGACTCCACGCCCGGGCCCCGGCCCTGCCCTTGCTCCTGAGTATGGGGCTTCAGCCCCAATAGCGGGCAGATGCGACCTGCTCTCCTCTTCCACTGAAATAAGCCTCATCTAGATTTTTCTATCAAGATGAATTTCTTCCTCTACAACATTCATTTAAAAATATATATCTTGATAATTCTCTCAAGATACATGTTGTCCAACTGTAAAATATCGACAGCTTTGATTTTTACGGGGCCTGTAGGCAGTTATCAATTATTTCGGGTCAAAATAGGATATTCTATGTGCTCACGGCTCCAAGTGGGATCCCTGAAGCAGCTGCAGCATCATCTCCGTGAACTGGCTAGAAATGCAGGCTCTTGGGTCCCAGCTCAGGTCTCCTGTATCAGAATCCGTACCTTGACAGGCTCTCCTGGGTGCTTTGTGCACACGCATGTTAAAGTCTGACGAGCTCGGGCTTAACACTGGTTCCCGACCTTGGCCGCCCATTAGAATCCCTTGGGAGCTTTTAAAAACTATGGATGTCTGGGTCCCCCCACCCTGACTCTGATTTAATTGGTCTGGGGTGCAACTGGGGCTCTGGGGGTTTAAGAAATCCCCTAGGTGATTCTATCGTGCAGTCAGGTTGGGAACTCTTAATTCAGAGGCCAGAGGATGAGGCAGCTGGTTGGCCAACCTTCCCAGTGGCTGATCTGGCTTCGTGCTTCACAGGAAAAACTAAAGCCATCAACCCAAGCTCCCCCAACCTCTCCCCAGATCTCATGGCGTTTCCCCATGTCCCCTTGCTCCGGGGAAAAGGTGACACATCTCTCCCTTTTGGAAGGCTGACTTGGCAGAGAACTGTGCTAAGAATCCTGCCCCTCCATCTATTCTGAGTCTGTTTTCTGCTTTCTATCCAGCACTTTAACCACACCAATGATTGACAATTCTGTATAAAAATCCCCAGCCACTTCCCAGGAGTTAAATGAGCAATGCATAAGTTTCGTCCATTAACACAACGTGGATGTGCTTTCACCGTTCAGGACCTGATATGCACTAAATATCTAAGAAGTAATGCCAGCTAGGTAAAAAAAAAAAAAAAATGGTTTTGCTCTTCCCATAGGGTGTAATACTTGTTAGTTACTTGTCCCAGTGATTCCATTTTCTGAGCTTTAAACACCAGCACAGGGCCATTCTACTGAAACCGTGAACACAATTGTCAAGTGAACGTGTTCCCAAATTAGTGAAAATATGGAGAATACACAAGATAGTTGCCCACCTTAGAGGTGATTGCCTTTTATATCCAGGGACCCACACAGCCCTCCAAAGGAAATATGACCACCCAGGTGAGCTTTGGAAATCAGTTCCCTGACATGTTATCTCATTTATGAAAACATTGGTGGCCTCGTGGTTTAGGACTGAGTATCCCCTTCATCTAGATGGCCAGAGGCTGTGGGCATTTACGCAGAGAGCACAGACTGCAACTCTTGGCTCTCACACGATCTTGGTGAAACCTGGCACAGGTGGGTGAGTCAGGCGGGGCTAGCAGGGCGCCCAAGCATCATTGACACCAGGGGACGGCGAGGTCTTCCCCGGGAGCAGGGGAAGGTCACCATAAAACTTATTTAGGGTCATTATGCCTCCTCATCTATCTTTTTTTATTCCCATTTTTCTATTCTATAGCATATGTAACAAATAAATATAAGTAGATGCATAATTTTGTGTCTGTTGCACTGGGGGAGTGTGCAAAAATTATTTTCTAGTAGGAGTGCAAGAACAAAAATGTTGCAACTCAGCAGGAGAGATGATGATGTTCCAGTAGAGGACAAGAGGGATCTGGGAGACTGGCGGGGGTGGGGAGCATCGCGGGTTTGCCTTACCTCCTTCTTTGCCCAGGTGGAGAATGTCATATGTCTTTGTATTTATGGTCTCATTTCATACTCCCAGTTACCTCTAGCCTGCCCCCAGGGACGGATGGTGGACCTTGGGCCATGCAGGACTGCATAAGGGCTAGAACGGGAACTGTATTCACATCCATTCATTTATTTGTTCTTTCAAAAACTATCTGAGCACCTACTGTGTGCTAGGCATGTACTTCCCATTTCTCTGCCCTGGTACTGTTTTCTCCATAGGCTTGTTGCCTTCTCTCTTGGCTCAATTCCCAAAGTAGTAACCAATTGATACTCTCCCAGGATTATCTGCTTCTACTAGGGCTCCTTCAAGGCCCACGTTTCCTGCAGGGGTAAAGCAGGAAGTCTCTAGAGGAAGAACGCCCGTCCCGAGACAGCAGCGGGAAGAGATGTTAAGGCAAGGACCTCTCTAAAGTAGAGAAGAAATGCTTATTTTCCAGAAACTACAAGGAAAGAAGATTCCTCCTGGGGTCTTGGTGGATCATGGGAAGATATCCTGAAGAGTGGCTATTGGTAGCAGGGGACACTCACCTAGACAGTGGGCTGTGACAGTCAGTGAGCGTCTGTCCCTGCATTTGGTCAAGGTCCACAGTCTTCTGCAGGACACAGAAAACCCCAAACACCCTCAGGTGCTAGCGCCTGAGTGGCCATCTTGTGCAGGAGCACAGGTCACGTTTCAGGCCTCAGGCCAGGGTCTATCTTCTTAAAACACTGTGATTTTTGGAGATTTTTTTTTGGCAATAAAGAAACCTCTGAAATATGGAACAAAGAAGGGGGAAAACCTGCCTCTGGAAGAGAAAATACTTCTAATTAGATTGAGATACAAAGGTTAAATTTTTGTTCTGGGAAAAGGACTGTTTATAATCCCGTGTCATTAGCAGGACATTTTCCAGAGACTAGTGTGCCAGAAATAGACCCTTTGAGGGGTCACTGGAAGGAAGGGGTGTAGATTTGTGAAGTCAAAGGACTGGAGTTCAGATTTTCCCTTTCTCCTAATGCATGTGAGCCCCTCGACAGCTATCAGCACAGAAAGAGTGCCAACCTCAGCCTGGGCACTGGGCCCCCCATGACAGCGGTCACAAGGTACAAGCTTTGAACTCAGACAGGCCTAGAATCAAATTTCAGCTCTGCCTAGCTTTGCTAGCTGTGTGGCCTTGGGCAAGTTAGTTCTAAGTCTCGGTTTCCCTCTCTGTAAAACGGGGATTACAGACCTGAGGTGGCTGTAACGACTGAAGGAAATAATCCAGGTAAAGTGCTTGGCATCATGCCTGGCACGTGGAATGTACTCGACAAAACATGGCTATCGCCACCACCGCCATCGTCGTCGGCAATATCACAGTCTCCATCTTCATCATTCTCATTGTCAAAGCTGTCATCATCACCGTTGTCACCTCGTTACTGGCATCACTGGCATCATTATCAGATCCACTGCTCGTATTTCCTCTGAGCATCTTAAATAGCATTGCTGATGCTCCCGATGGGTTTGTACATTAAGCTCCTAAGTTAAAACCCTGTTTGTTCAAAGGTTCATTTTCAAATCAGCTGCAAGGAACTAGGAAGGCATTTAATGTAGAATATTATATACCTTACGGTGAGGTCTCCACAAATATTCACTTGCCCCCCAACATAGCTGAAACACAGAACGCTTGCAGTGAAAATAGAAAACAACACTGTCCCACTATTGGAAATGAGAGACCATGGGAAAACAACTAAATACAAAAATCTATTTCTCATTCAGGCAGATAGGCTAGGGGAGAAAGGGGAGGTGGCCAGAGCCTTTTGTAGCTTGAATATGGACTCATCAGCATTTACTGCTGATTGGCTATGATGTATAATTTCACTTTAGGTCCTAGGGGTTTCTTTCCCTCCGGCCCAAGGGCCTAAGCAGCCCTCCTCTCCTGTTTATCAACTGGATTAGGGTCATTTGGTCACTCAGAAGAGGAACAAAAACAAAGAAAGGGTGGAATAGCCAAGGAAGAGGGTTAAGGACAAGAGGGAGAGGGAAAGTAAAGGGATTTTCTGAGGTAACTGGGCAAGAATTAAAGGAAAGAAGGGGGGAGACTATTTAAAAGTATGTGTAGGTCCAAATCAGAAAAAGGTTGCTCAGCTGGAAGAGAGAAGACACTGAGAAACTGGGTAACACTGAGAAAAGCACTGACTGTTATTCATCTTGCCACAAGGGGGCGCTTTGAGCTACAACAGCTCGGTTGCTGTGCAGAGTGGTGCAGGCAGAGGTGGGAGTGGAGATTCTCAGGAGGATGAGGGCGTGAAGAAGATAAGAAATTGTTCACCAGCACTAGAAGTACAAAAGGAGGGTGATCCAAATTTGGGGAAATCTCCCAAGCTTTTGTTTTTTTTTTTTTTTCAACGTTTATTTATTTTTGGGACAGAGAGAGACAGAGCATGAACGGGGGAGGGGCAGAGAGAGAGGGAGACACAGAATCGGAAACAGGCTCCAGGCTCTGAGCCATCAGCCCAGAGCCCGACGCGGGGCTCGAACTCCCGGACCGCGAGATCGTGACCTGGCTGAAGTCGGACGCTTAACCGACTGCGCCACCCAGGCGCCCCTCTCCCAAGCTTTTAAAACCACCAAGCGCATTCACTTATGACTTGGCTGGGCTGTCAGTCCTAGGGAAACACACACACACACACACACACACACACACACACACACACACATAGATTTATCTTCTCTGGATGCCTGAGATTCATTTTTGCCTACTCCTCACCCTTCCTTAGATGGTCAGAATTGGGTTTCCCCCATCAAAATTGAGTTTTCCAGAAAGAAGGTGATAAAATCATTCTCACTGAGGTCTATGACTGATAGGTTTAAGGATTATGTTTCCTTTATTGGTATAATAAACATAATTCAATCAGTGGACAAAGTTATGGACAAAGAAATAAAACTCTAATCTAGAGGTGTCAGATACCAATCATGGGAAGGATCTTACTGTCTTGAAATCTCTGCATAGAAACAAGAACATACAACTATGGCCAGGATTGCTGGCTCCACTAAAAGGCATTTGAGGAGCTCCTGGGTGGCTCAGTCGGTTGAGCTTCTGCTCAGGTCATGATCCTGTGTTCATGGGTTTGAGCCCCGCACCAGGCTCTATGCTGACAGCTCAGAACGCGGAGCCTGTTTTGGATTCTGTGTCTCCCTCTCTCTCTGCCTCTCCCCCACTTGCACTCTGTCTCTCTCTCTCAAAGATAAATAAACATTAAAAATTAAAAAAAAAAGGCATTTGAGGGGCGCCTGGGTGGCGCAGTCGGTTAAGCATCCGACTTCAGCCAGGTCACGATCTCGCGGTCCGGGAGTTCGAGCCCCGCGTCGGGCTCTGGGCTGATGGCTCAGAGCCTGGAGCCTGTTTCCGATTCTGTGTCTCCCTCTCTCTCTGCTCCTCCCCCGTTCATGCTCTGTCTCTCTCTGTCCCAAAAATAAATAAACGTTGAAAAAAAAAAAGGCATTTGAGGTTCAAAAACAGTGGTGGGATGTGCCCTCAACCTCTAAGCACTCAGAATTAAGTGAAGAAGTGAATGTGAGTCACTTATTCATTCCCTTATAGACTCAGTCAACAAATGCTTACTGTTCACTCACAGGAACCTCATGAGTATGTGCTTCCTGAATACAGAGATTTTAGCAGTGTCCAAAGTTGTCCTTACTTCATGGTACAGGGGGGCCCTGCTGCTGAACTGGCTACCTTTTGAAACTCTGGTTTCTGTCTTACCAGATTTCCATGCAGAAGTTAGTGGCTCTCAAAGGACTGTGTCCCCATGTATGACATGCTACGGCAGTGCTAAAGCCACAAGGGACACTTAATGACCATCACCAGTGGTGATGGATATGGTGAGGGGGGGTGCTATTCGGTTTTGATGAACCCAACCAGCTAGGTTGCTCCGTAAACAGACTGATTTGCCTGGAAGTAGTTTGTTTGGGAGAAGATCCCAGAAAATACCAGTAGAGGAGTGAAGCGGCAAGACGGCAAAGAGAAGGAAGGCAATTTATCAACTAAGTTACCACTGAGGGCAACTAGGGCTCGATTCTACTGGGGATGCTGGGAGGCAGGGGAAAACATATGCCTCGGAGTCAGGGTGTTTATTCACCAACTCCCATCCATCACAGGTCAAGGGTTGCTCCTGGATGGTGCATTAATTCCTTGGTGCTTTGAACTAGCCCAGCAAGCGGGCCTACTATGCTCCTGAGGGAAAAAACATGTCCTCTAGAATAGTCACAGCTATTTGCAGTAGGTGGCCTTTGGCATATAGAGGCCAGTCTGAGGGGACATGGGGGCAGGGGACAAACCATGTCTGCTACACCAGCCATGCCCTGGAAAGTTGCAGTGTTTATTATGTGAAGACCCAAATATCACCAATTCAGGCCACCATGGCCAGGTGTTTCCCCAATGGGTGACACTTTCTATGACCCTGTGAAGAAGACCCTCTGTGCTGATGACAATCTCTAGGCCACAGAGGAATCAGCTCATGAGAAGTTGTTTGGAGATCTCACAAAGAGCCTAGCACACAAGAAGGCCACAGATAGCTCTCTTTGCAAAAGCAAAATGGTCCAGAGGTGGTCAGATTGGCCAATGTGTTCCTTTGCTAGAATATGACTGGGGCCCTCGGGAAAGTTGTTTTAGTCCTATTTGTGCTGGCTGGAATGCTAGATGTTCCTGCAATGAGTCACAGAGGGAGTTTCTCTTCTGGTGATCCTGTGTTCCAACTCAGGGACCAAAAAACAATAAATAAACAAACGCCACTTCACTTCATCAGCTGCATACTACCTAAAAATAAAAATAATAACAGCTTTGACCTGAGAAGTACACAGACAATGGGGGAAGAAGAGGGTGGGGAATGCTCATCTTTTAAACATGGAGCCTTCTTTCTGGAATTCTGTTTGTCAGAAGCGTCCCTCTGCCTGGAGGCGAGTTCTTTCAAGAGCAGAACAACACACTGCAGAATCTTAGGGCTGCCGAGCCTTTTGAAGTCCTATAAATTCACTATATTTATCTTAAAGCAAGTATTGTGACTGCAGCTAATATAGCATAAACAAGGCAAAGGTGGGATGGGGGGAGGAAGAAACTGCTGCATAACATCTGGTTAGTTGACAATGAAGATTATAGGTGTTATTTCCTAGTTTCTTTCAGGAAAGACTTCTTCTGGAATGCATGTGTTTACACACACACACACACACACACACACACACACACACACACACGGCACGGTGGGTGAGTAGCAATGAGGCCACTTGTCCCTCTAACTCTCAAACCAGAATTCATGTCGAATTTACTTTGTCCTCACCTAGTCCGCCTCAGGGTTCCAGTCATCACAGTTTTGCCTCACCCCACCGGTCAGATTTCAATAGAGGAGATAGTGGAATGGGGTGGAGAGTTCCAGAAGTGCAGGAGAAAAGGTTCAAGAGGAAAGGTCCAAGAGGAAAGGTGTGTGGGGCCTGGCCAGGGCTGGAGCTCAGGGCTTGTGAGGGCTTGAGGGAGAGACGGGGTGCTGTGAACCTGAGCGGGCATCTGGCTCTTCCACAGGATGTGAAAAGTTGCCTTATACCCCCCCGGGACTGCCACCTCAACCTCTACTACTTTGAGGTCTTCACAGGTCCCAACGAACACCATGCCATGATTCAGTAGGGAGACCATGAGGTTGGGAGGGGAAGAGAAAGGAGATTAATTTGCAGGGCTTTTCTAGTTCCTTCTCTCCTTCTCTATGTCTATTTCTCTTTCTCCCCCTACCTCCCCCCCAATACACACACGCTCACAAGATGATATTAATAAACTATTTACTAAGCATTTACCTCTGTGCCAGGCACCCTGCTAGGTATTTGACATTCATTTTCTCCTCTCCACGACTCGGAAACCCCAGCAGGTCAGTACCACCTTGGTGTGAATTGGTTTGTTGGTTTTATTTTCCTTCCAGGAACTGAACTGTGAATCTCCAGGGAATGACTATTTTGATGGGAAGGAGGGCCAGAGCCTTCCAGAATGTGAACAACATTTAGTACAGAGAAGGCAGGTCTGAGGGAGGTGGGGAAAAGGGAGGGCAGAGGTTCCTGGCATCATGTGTAGGTGCTGATGGGGCTAGGGAAGGGCAGGGAGGGAGGGAGAAGGGGAAGGGATCTTCTCGCCTCTGGCCAGAGCCTAGAGTTCCCTGGCCTGCTTCTGTAGCTGGGGCAGCCCAGCCCTGAGCTCCCCCTCCACCATTATCGTACAGCCAGCCACGGCTGGCCCCTGAAGGACACAGGAGCTCCCATTTCTTTTGTGGCCTAACTCTTCCTTCCTACGCCTCTGGACAAGCCTGCATCCCAGGCAGGGATTCATTCCTCATCCTTCCCAGGAATATATGTCATCTGTGGATGACTGGTCAGCTGTTCACCATACCCATTTCCTGTTCTGCCTGGACTACATTTCCCGGCCTCCTTTGCAGTTAGAGAATGTGGGTGGAAGTGATGTGTACCACTTCCAGGGCTGGCTGCTATAAACCTTCCATACATGATGCTCCAGTCTCTTCCTTCTTGCCTGAGCTTGATGCACCAGGGCCTCTCAGAAGCTACCTGTGGGAGGAAGTGGAGCCACAAGATGGGAAGGGCCTGCATGCCTGAATCACAGTTTGGAAGAGGGCCACCTGCCATCAGGAGCATTCATTTTTGGGTTTTTGTTAAGCGAAAAATAAACTTATACTGTGTTTGAGCCGTGACACACTCCTGACTTGTTTGAAACAGCAGCTAGCAGTACGTCAACTGACACAGCACTTCCTGGGACCCATTCTGCACAGTGAGCGCTAGGGACAGACTGACTTGCAGCCTTCGAGCGCCCTGAACCCCACAAGCTGGAAACCGGAACTGCAAGAGTAGCTCAAGTGCTCAGAGACCAATTCGAGCTTCCCTGTGCTAACTTCTCTGCATAAAAAGCACTGACACTTTGGCTGTTCTTTCTGACTTGAATCAATTTATTAACGTGGGTTCAGAACGATTTTTTGCTTGGTTCCTGCATAAATATCCACTGAAAGGGTCCATTTCATAGGCATTCCCAGAGCTGGCAGCGTTGAGAGAAAGCAGGAGGCCCAAGCTGCCTTCACAGAGGAGGGGCAGACCTTTCAGCGGCCTTCCTCCCTGGAGAGCCAGAGGCGGCCCTGGCCTGTGTGAGCGGGTGTGGGTGTGGGAGGGAGAAGCAGGGCCCCGGCATGACGTGGGCAAACACACCTGCAAAGCCAGGGCACGGGGCACCTGGCCAGAGGAGACTGCTAGAGCCACGACACCCCTTCTCTGTTTGCACCCTTGGATGTTTGGTTGGTCTGTGGAGCAGGAAGGCCTGGGATGTCTGCCATTTCCCCCAGTAGCACCAGATTTTTTTATCGGAAACGTCCCTGTGGATTTTCCTTTAGGGGAGCTCATCATCTATGTATGGCTCAAGGGTCTGGGCCAGCTTTTCCTTCGCACCCTCCATAATTGAGTTTCTAGGCAAAGGATGCCCATCCAATGGCATCCTTCCCTTCTACCAACCACTGAAGTTTCACTGCTAGCAAGCTCTTGCCTTGTGTTCAACATTACTGACCTCTTTCTGGGTTCCTGTCCAAAATACTGATCCGTCTAAAGACTTTGGGACATTGCCACTTTAGAATGAACTGAGGACAACACTTTCTACACAAAAGAGGCACCAGCACCTACAGTGGGACATTTCCTGTCCATGACTCGGGCAGAATCCTGACCTTGTCAACCAGCATTGTCATCAAGCCCATACACCGTGGGATGGAGGGGGAGAGGGAGGATGTGTGTCAGCTCAAGTTCTAATCAGCAAGACTCCTTCCCAGAGTGCTATTGGAGTTCCAGTTATCTCTTCATCTCTATCAGTACTTGAGGTTTGTCTACAGAGCACAGGAAATATTAAAATTCACAGGTGGTGAAATGGGTAGCTTGCTAATTAGCCTGAGAACTGTAAGAAATGGGTAAAATAGGGGCGCCTGGGTGGCTCAGCTGATTGAGCGTCTGACTCTTGATTTCGGCTCAGGTCATGATCTCACGGTTCGTGAGTTTGAGCCCTGCGTTGGGATTCTCTCTTTCCCTCTCTCTGCTTGGGATTTTCTCTTTCCCTCTCTCTGCCCCTCATCCACTCATTCTCCCTCTCAAAATAAATAAATAAAGAGTGTAAAAAAAAGAGTGTAATTTAAAAAAGGGTGTAATCCATTAAAAAAAAAGGAATGGGTAAAATAGTGACATTCAAGATACATGGATTAGAGGGGCGCCTGGGTGGCTCAGTCGGTTAAGCACCCAACTTTAGCTCAGGTCATGATAACACGGTTCGTGAGTTCAAGCTCTGCATCAGGCTCTGCACTGACACCACAGATACTGCTTGGGATTTTCTCTCTGCCCCTCCCCAGCTTATGCTGGCATGCTCGCGCGCGCTCTCTCTCTCTCTCTCTCTCAAAAATAAACATTAAAGAAAAAGATATATGGATTAGAAAAACTGTTTTAGAAGCGCTCTCCGCCCTCTGTGCACAGTGCCGGAGAAGCCAGGAAAGCCCACAGCCAGCACCCCCAGGGGTGGTTCTCATGCCTGCCACCCAGCTGGCCCCATGCCTGGCAATTGGTTTTGGAGGATTTCCAGCTGCCTTGCCAAAATTCTGCCTTGGAAATATTGTCATATCTGCATCGAGTGAAGCTTTTGTATCATGTGTGGTCATGGCAGCAGAAAGGACAGCGGCTGGGACTCCCTGGAACAGGCTCGTGAACCGATCTGTGCCTGGTGGCTACTTATGTGTTAGTTTCTCACCAGCCGTGTGCCCACGCGTGTGCAGAGCATCATTTGCCCCGAGGCTGGTCCTAGGGCGTCACAGTGCGGTTCCGAGCTCTCTGTGTAGGAGTCCCTCCCTTCTCTACTCTGGCTCTCTTGCCCGCCTCCTTCTCCTGCCCTGCCCTGCCTTGCCCCTCTGGGGCTCTGGCCTTCAGCTTGCCCTGTGGCAGCCCGTAGACAATGCCCTTGGGGCTGGAGACTCTGCTTCAGGGACAGGGATGATGAGCGGAAACCTCCTGTCCATAAAGATGTAACACTTGGTTTCCCCTCTCACAGGACCTTTTCTGTGTCTGAGCTGGCATTGACTGACACGCTAGAAAATTCTTAAAATTGTCCTTTAAAATAAAACACTAAGGGATCAGATCACATCCACTAGAACAACCGAAATAAAAAAGACTAACACCAAAAGTTGGTGAGGCGATGCAACAACTGGGCCGCTCATATATTGCCGGCTCCATAGTGCAGTTGCTTCGGAGAACTGTCCGGCAGTTTCCAACGACATTAAACAATGGTCCGCCCTTGGGCTCAGCGATTCCACTCGTTGGTATCCTCCCAAAAGAAATGAAAACATATATTCACGAAAAGAGTTGTACACAGATGTCTGGTCATAAAAGGCACAAACTAGAAACCCAAATGTCTGTGAATGGACGAATGGATAAATACACTGTGTGACACTCACACAGCGGGCTTCTACTCAGCAATGGAAAGCAGTGAACTCTTGCCACGTGCGACAACATAAATGAGTCTCAAAAACACTGTGCTGAGCGAAAGAAGCCAGATACAAAAGTGTACATGCTCTAAGATTTCATTGATGCAATATCCAAAAACAGGCCGCAAAATGTATGCTAGAAATCAGAAAGTGGTTGCTTGGGGGAGGGGGAGGGGGAGGAGGAAGGACTTTTCTGGGGTGACGGGAACGTTTTAAAGTCTCTTTCAGACAGTGGTTACATAAGTACACAGATTTCTCCAAACTGATTCATCTGACCACATAAGAATGATTTGATTTTATGTTCATTACTCTCGATTTAAGGAAAAAAAAAAAACATTGAAAATACTATCAAACTGCAAAAAGGAAAAATCAACACCCAAAGTGGTACTGTGTGTGTGCATCGTGAGTTCTGACCAATTGTGAATGTAGTGGAGACAGGAGAGATGGAGCAGGGGCTGGCTGGTGGTGAGGGGTACAGGCACTCCCCAGGGCACCTGTGAGGGGCCCTTTACCTCAGGTGCAAACAAAGGAGGCAGCAACGTCAGCTCCCAAACAAACGCTCGACAAAATGAAAGAACAGAGGCCCCAAGGAAAACTAGCCTGAGAGTGTGGGATAGCTATCAGGCTTTGGGCCAAAACCACTTTCCAGGAAATGCCAATATTTTTGTGTTTGGGAAAGGGGAGGGAATATTAAGGCGAGCAAAAGCCAAAACGTGTGGTCTTTGGACAACAACCGCTGCCCGAGTGAGGGGCCCCGTGAGAGAGGCTTCAAATGCTGCTACTGAGACTTCCTTCTCAGATCTCTGGGGTGCACCACCCAGAAAAATCCCTGCTGGAGCAGAAACTGGAAGTTCCTTAAGGGCAAAGGTCTCCTATTATGCATGGCAGAGAGGACTCTTCTATTTCCCTCGTAAGAGGCTGAGACAACACTCCCATTTGCTGTGTTCAGCCCTCAAACAACCCAGGGAGGCTTTATGGTATACTGGCACAGACATGTGCTTGTGAATCAGGCCCGCCTCTGCTCTGCCCCTTCAGAATGTGTGGCCTTGGGAAAGTGACCCAGCCTCTCTGAGCTACAGTTTCCTTGTCTATGAAATGGCGGGGGGGGGGGGGGGGGGCACTGCTAGTGAAATATAAACTGTCAGGTACACTCAACCTGGAATGTTCTCTGGGTCCCAGAGGTCCTTCTGGTCATCTATGCCAATCTCTCAGCTGGAAGAGGAGTCCCCTCCAGCTGAATTAACATTCATCTTTCAATGTCTGGATCTCAGGTGCGTGGAATCTGTATAATCATAATCTTCAGTTCATGACACTGTTCCAGGCATGGTTCGCTTGTTTTGATTTTGAAAATTGTTTTTATTTTTAAGACCATAAAATTTCAACTAACAAAATAAACACTCATGAAGCCATCACCCAACTCCTCATGTGCATCTGTTGGACTTTCTGTTGTATTCTGTGACTCCCTTCCTCTACCCCTGCACTGGCATCCCAGTGTCTTACGCTTTCTGATGGTGCTAAGCGCTAAGAAGAAAGTAAATCGTGGTGAGTGACAAGGGGGAACGAGGTGGGGAAGAGGCTGTTTCAGGGAGCGCAAGAGGGGGAAACCTCTCCTAGGTGATGTCGCTTTGAGCAAAGACCTGAAAGACAGGAGACACTGTGGTATAATGCATTCCAGTGTGCCAAGAAGGCCTGTGTGTGCGTGCTTGTGTGAGCGTGCGCATGCGCATGCGTGCGCTTGTGTTAACAGGGGGAGGGAGCAAGTCCGAGTGGTAGGAAAGAAAAGGAAGGGGCTACATCACACCCAGCCTTCTAATTTTCATTTTACAAAGACTATCTAGTGCAACACGTTTTACAGACGAGGAAACAGGTTCAGAAAATGTGACTTGCCTCCGGCCGTGCATCTAGTTAGGGGCAAGATTATGGGTGGAATTCAAAGGGCCTTCAAATGGTTTGAGTTCCATACAATGCCTCCAAGAGGCTTTCAGGTAATGAGGTGACAAATAGCATATTGAAATGGTGCTCTTGCAAGCAGAAGTTCTTGGCCACAAAAAAAGATTATTTGAAGACTAATTAGGATTCTGACATTCGTTTACGGCCTGGGGCCATGTCAACTCCTTGTGAATGTTTCCAAGTTATTTTCCTATCATCGGTGATATCTTTCTCAGGAGAAAAATCAAGGATATGCTACCGAGGTTCCTTGAAGTCTGAGTTGGGTGCTATGATCGTATACACAGAAGCAAGAATTTTTCTTAATAACCTACAAATAACTGAGAAATATACAAGTAGTAAATTAATAATTTTACACACACTTTCATGCCATCCCTTCAGTTCAATAAATGACGAGAATTCTTATTCCTAATAACGTGGTTGGAAATATTAAGGCCAGGGTTTAAAGGCTCACATACCCCCTTTCTTTTGAAACCCTGAGCCCCGTCCAAGATAAAACCAGGAGACAGAGCCGTGACTAAAGACATTACAGTAAGTCTGACCTGCATTCCCTACTAAACCTTCAGGGTAAATGGATTTCTCAAATCTGTTTTCCACTTTGGCCGGCTAATCCCTTCCTTCCAGGAGGAGATGTCAGCCCCCCCACTCTGCGCCTCGTCTATGGCAACAAACCCACGTGCAGTTTCCATCGCGCATCCCCACACCGGGCTCTCTTACAACTGCAGAAATGACTGACTTCCGAGAGCCTCTGACTTCCCGCAGGAGAATACGCAGATGAGAAGTTCTACGTATTTTCAAAGAGATGAATTCAGGCTGTTTCTGAATCCCGCCCAGGCTTTTCTCCGCCTGGAGGACAATTCGGAAAGCGTGCAGACGGGAGAGTGCTAAGGGCAGTGCTTGGCGCAGGTGAGAACCATCTGCTTTCAGTTACTTACTTCAGTGTGTCTCACAAGACCAAAACAGCTCTGTCCAGCGGATGCAACTGAAGTGACAAACTGTTGGCCGAGAAGCGGGCGGATGACTTCTTGCTAAGCTCCGCGTCCCTAGCCGCTCGCCACCGTGAAAGTGTCGGGACGCTGGTAGACCTTGTAGGTGAACCCTCACTCCTTCCCCCCCCCCATACTTGTACTATGGAAGACAATAGTGCAGAAGCACAACAAGTCCAAGCCCTTCTGACTTATAGAGGGGAGCCCTATGTGGTGAAATAGGGGGGAGATGCCCCATGGACTGGCTGTGGGGCAGAAGCAAGTTTCTTAACCTTGCTGTGCCTCAGTGTCCTCATCTGTGCAATGGGGATGCTAATGGTCTTTATGCCTCAGGGTTGTCAAAGAGATTAAGAGCTACCACGCAAGACACTTAGAACAGTTCCTGGCACACAGTAAGCCCTCAGTAGGGGTTGGCAAATATTGCTACGATAAAGACAGGGAGCCAAAGGACCCTCACTGTGGAAGGCTAAATAAATAAGGTGAGAATTTCCTTCTAAACTATAAATAAACAATAAATAAGATGAAAAGGAAGTGGTTTTTCTTCTCAGGTTTTTTTTAATTAGAAAAATTTTTTTTGAATGTTTATTTATTTTTGAGAGAGACAGAGACAGAGACAGAGCGCGAGTGGGGGAGGGACAGAGAGAGAGGGAGACACAGAATCTGAAGCAGGCTCCAGGCTCCGCGCTGTCAGCACAGAGCCCGACGCGGGCTCAAACTCATGCGCCGTGAGATCATGACCTGAGCCAAAGTTGGACGCTCAACCGACTGAGCCACCCAGGCGCCCCTCTTCTCAGCAGTTTTAAGCCTGGCATGGCACTGGCATCCCATGGCCCAAGGTGGGCAAGATGTGCAGGGGATCAGTAACTGCCATCAAATCTGAGGTGACAAGTATAAGGTCAAGAACAGAGGTAGTGGGGGCCTAATGGAGGGTTTTCATTAGGCCAGACTCCCCAGAATAAAGGGTTGTGGAGGGACAATCAACTCAGGCTGTGCAGGAGACTTGGCTGGGAGGGAGGCTTTGAAAGATCCAGATAGGCCACACCTAGACTAATAAAATTAGAATCTTTCACTGTTGGCTTGGGTATCAGGATTTGCTAGAGCTCCTTAGGTCATTCCAAGGTGCAGCCAGGGATGAGAAACCCACCCCCAGGTCTGGATCCTCTTCTTCCCAACACAAATGAGTGCTTATCCTGGTCAGTCCTCAAGAGGCCCAAGAAAACAGCCTCAATGCTCTTCACAGAGACAGAGAAAATCCACCACCCCCCATCTAGGAAAGGAATTGATTGTATTTGTGTAGGAGTCACAGTACCTGGGAAACTGTCTCGGTGCTGAATCAGTAAGTGGATGGATGGATGGATGGATGGATGGATGGATGGATGAGCAAAAACAGCACCATAGTAAATGTCTGCTGATATGGAAGTAAAATTAGTCAAGAACTTTCTGAAGGGCAATTTAAAAGCATTCCTACTCACTGACCCAGAAAATCTGCTGGTTGGAGTCATCTCAAGACAATGCAGGCCCTGGCTGGATTTTCTTTCAAGTGCCTGCAGTTCTGATTGAAGAGAGATCCGTGGGCGAAAGAAGTGAATGAGTAGACTCCCCAGAGTGACTATGCCTTTGCAACTCTACTACCTGGGAGAGGTGGGAAAAGGGTACCCTGAAGACAAGGCCAATATTTTTTTTTCTTCCATTAGGGTTCAGGATTTGCACAGACTTCCAGATAAGAATTCATCTTAGACCCCAGAGTTCAGTGGCATAAGCACAAAACAGACTCTTCTAGATAGGAGAAAGATTACTGCTAGCCAACACCTAAGCTACTAAAAAAAAAAAAAAAAAATGACAGGGGCACCTGGGTGGCTCAGCCAGTTAAGCGTCTGACTTGATTCCAGCTCAGGTCGTGATTGCATGGTTTGTGAGTTGGAGCCCTGTGTTGGGCTCTGTGCTAATAGCACAGAGCCTGTTTGGGATTCTCTCCCTCCCATTCTCTCTCTGCCCTGCCCCTGCTCATTCTCTCTCTCTCTCAAAATAAATAAACCTTTCGGGGCGCCTGAGTGGCTCAGTCGGTTAAGCGTCCGACTTCAGCTCAGGTCACGATCTCGCGGTTCGTGAGTTCGAGCCCCGCGTCGGGCTCTGGGCTGATGGCTCAGAGCCTGGAGCCTGCTTCCGATTCTGTGCCTCCCTCTCTCTCTGCCCCTCCCCCGTTCATGCTCTGTCTCCCTCTGTCTCAAAAATAAATAAACGTTAAAAAAAAAAATTAAAAAAAAATAAACCTTTTAAAAAATATAATAAAAAAATAGGCACAGTAAGGCAGTGCCCGATGTCTGATGTCGATTTTGAGCACAGCAGCCCTCTTTCAGCCCCCCACCTCCCCAGGATGAGTTAACTGTAAAATGTGCACCCATGTGATTAATGCCCAGACCCAATCCTGCCAGCCAGCCGGTGAGAACGAAGGTGCTGGCATTTTGGAGCCTTGTCCGACACACTGAAGATGGGCATTTAACCAGGAGGAGTTAAAAATCTTCTCTTTGTGAAATGGAATGGCTTCACCTTTGAGTCCATCTTGAAGACACAATACATTAGGGCGAATCCATTTGTCAAGAACCAAGGCCTGCCCCTCAGGACAGGGTTTCTACCGTGTAGGTGATGAGGGACCTTCGTCGCTGTGCACGCAACAGTGTTAAAATGATGGGGCTCTGAACTAGGGGGTGGAATTAAGAGGAACAACTTTTTCCAATATGCCTTTAAATATTAGTCAAATTATCTCATCTGAAGCTATTAAATGTGTTTTTTGGTGTGTGTGTATATGGACTTCTTGGTACTTAAGAGAAAACAGAATCATCTTTACATTTTAAAACATTCCCTGGGTAAGACCACTTATAAGAAGCTTAGTCCAGAAAAAATATTATTCTTGTGTTACAAAATCAAAGCAGTGTAGGGGGAAAAAAAAATCAAAGGGAACGATCAGTCAGGAAAAATGTCAGGGATCCAAAATGCCGCGGGAGACCGCATAAAAAGCACAGTAATATTTAAGCTTGTGCTAAACATACTTCTTTTCTACAGTCACTTTTCACCAAGTGTAAGTTTCTATATGCTTTGTCAAATGCCTCTTTAGGGATTTATTCTGAGGGATGTTGTGCCATTCTTGGGCTTAAAAGTTCAGGCAAGGTTAAGGAGGTGGGTGGACTTTGGAAGTGCAGGGCCACCCAGAGAACAGCCATCAGAACAGGGCACCGAGGAGGCCGAGGTCACCCCTCTGAGGCCTGCATGGCTCACGGGCTGTGTGTGGCAGGGCAGGCCCTGTCCCACAGCCGGAAAATCACTGAAGCGATCCACGGTGGGCACACAGGGGTGGATGACGTCACCACCACCACCATCGCTGTGACCCTTGCAGTAGGTCTTTTACTGAAGAGAGAATAAAACCAAGTAATTCCCTGAGGCCACACAAAGCAGGGCTAAGAAATGTGATCAAATTATGGATCCCTTTGAATGACAATGCCTATTCCTTGGGGAGACTGTATGTTCTGGAACCAAAAGGCAGGGCACACGGCTGCTGCTGACTCCCTGACCGCAGCAGCTCTCATGGGGGTCACGCCGACCTCCACGCGGCCAGATCCACTGAGAGAGTCTCTTGGCCCTCATCTTACTCATCCTGGCAGTGTTCCACACAGTTGACCACTCCTTCCTTCTTTTCAAACACAACGCAGATTGTTTTACTCAGCTGCATAAAACTCGCCAATGGCTTCTCATCCTAAAGTAAAAGCCAAGCCCCACAAAGCCCCATCTGACCTGGCCCCACTCTAACCCTTTCCAATCTTATCTCCTACCACTTTCCTCCTCCATCAGAATATTTCTATTCCTAGAAGCTACTAAGCTCCTTCCTGCCTCAGGATCTTTGCACTGGCTGTTTCCTCAGCTTGGACCGACCTTCCCACAGCTGGTTCCTTCTCAGCCTTTCAGTCTCAAATCAAAACAATCAACTTAGAGAAGATTCCATGACCATCTGTAAGTCCCCACTTTCATCCAGTTATTCTCCCTCACATCAATCTCGGTGTGCCTTTCCTTGAGCACCCATCCCATTTGCAAATTATCTTCTTTTTCATTATTTACTGTCTCCCTCCATCCTGTCTGGAACGTAAGCTCCTCCTCTGCCATGTCCCCAACACCTGGAATGATGTTCAGTCCATAGGGAGTGCTCAATGGATATTTATTTGTAACAAGGAACAGAGGATGAAGGGAGGGAAAGGGAGAAAGAGGGAAGGTGGGAGGGAAGAAGTGAGGGAGGAAGGGAGGGAGGGAGGATGGGAGGGAGGGAGGACAGTGTTCCTGACTAGTGTACTCAAAGACTGGTAATACCTCAAACTCCTCACAGAGGTGTCCCTAAGTTTTGGATAATGGGTTCCATTAATTTTGGCCACAGCGGAGGCTACATGGAGTCGAACCATTGTCAAACAGAATGTTGAGTTGATGGCAAGGTGAAGTCGCCTTCAACTTATGGTAAGTGAGAATGCACTACATGGGACGCTAAGGCTGGATGGTATGTCCACTGGGGGGCTGAGAACTTTGCTTTGGGACTATGTGTGAGAGCCCGGTCAGGGCAGTGCCCCTTACTAACTTACCCACCTAAGTTACTGTTGGCTCATGGCCAACCTGAGCACCAGGAAGGCAGGGGTGAGGTCTTGTTCAGCACCCAACAACATTCAGTGAATGGCTGTATGTAACAGAGGTTTCTTCAGCCAGGTTATTTATGTTTCATTTATAAAACACTTCTATAGAGAGCTTATCGTGTGCTGGTAGGCTTTGAAATGTTGATAAATATTCAATCCTCACAAACTACCCTAAAAAGGAGACGCTATCATTATGGCTACTTTACAGATGAGGAAACGGAGGCATGAAAAGAACAGGGGACTTGCTACTCAGTGGCAGAGCTGAGGTCTGATCGAGGGCCACGGCACCGCATAGCGAGGACAGGCGGAGGGAGGCAGCATGAAAATGGGGTAAAAATGCGAAAGCTGGGGACTTACTCCTTATGGGAACCCTGGGTGGTGAAGGCTCACCCTTGAGCCACCTGAGGAGGGGCGGGGAGGGCAGGAATTGTGGGGGGCCTGCCAGCATTTCCAACCCGGGGCTCCACACCCAGCCGCAGATCCCTCCTTCCTTTCCTGTTGCTCCTGCAGCTCTCAGCTGGTGTGATTCTGTCCCTGCTGCCAAGGGGACATTTAGCAATGTCTGGGGACATTTTTTTGTTGTCACAACTCAGGGAAGGGGGTTTCTGTTGGCATCTACTGGGTGGAGGCCACGGATGCTGTTAAACACCCCACGACGCATAGGTCAGCCCCAACGGCCAAGAATGATCTCATTCCCGGTGTCAGAAGCGTAAGGGTGAGTAACCCTGGTGGTCCAGGGACCACCTTTCAGGACATTAGTGCAAATGGTGGTGCGGCCAAGAAGGGAGGGCCCCCCTGGAAATCCCGGAGAAATCTCAGCCTGGATCCTGCTTCACCTCTCCAAAATCCCAATGGCGGAAGGCAAGGGCCTTCCTTCTCACCGCCTCTGGCTCTTGTCTCCTGGCACCACGGCCACTCCCTCCTGCCGAGAAGCTAAGAGCAGCCTCAGCTCACACGGCACACGGCACAGGCTGCTAATACCCAATTCCTTTGGCAGCTTCTTAAGATTCTTGGCTTGGAATCTGGTATTCCTCAAGCCCTTTTTCTTAATTACATTCTACAGATGAAGGGAAACCCATGCATGATTCAGAAATGAACGGTCCTACCTTTGCTTGTTTCCAAGCCTGCCGAAGCAGCAGAGGACTGGGCTAGTCCTCCAGAAGGGTGAGGGAGGCCTCTGGAGAAGTGAGCGGGCCTTATGAACCCAGCTGGAACCGAACCAGATACCCAAGCTTGACCCCCCGGCAGAACCGAAGAAAACTGCAAATGCTCTTGATAGATAACAAAAAGAAGAAAACTCAGGGGGCACCTGGGTGGCTCAGTCAGTTGGTTAAATGTCTGTCTGACTTCGGCTCAGGTCATGATCTCGCGGTTCGTGAGTTTGAGCTCCACGTCAGGCTCTGTGCCGACAGCTCGGAGCCCGGAGCCTGCTTCGGATTCTGTGTCTCCCTCGCTCTCTGCCCCTCCCCCGCTTGTACTCTGTTGCTCTCTCAAAAATAAATAAACATTTAAAAAATTTTTTTAAAAAGAAGAGAACTCAGGATCAGATTTGGGGTGGAAGAGAGTGGGGTAACTGAGTGGTATAGAAACATCCTGAAGGCCTGCCCTGAATGCTGGCTCTGCGACCTGGGATCATCACCTTATCTCTCCCTCCTGTGAAACGGGGCTTGCGACATCCCCGACATCCCCGCAAAGATGTCACGAAGGTCAGCAGGGGGTGCCGCAAAATGGCCTCGCACTCTGTGGAGATGAGAACAGAACCTTGTCCAATTGTTTGTTCACCCACGGACCTTCATCCTGTTGTTCTCTTTTCATCATTTATCCTTTTAACTGTCCTAGCATCTGAGGGATCCAAAACCTATTACCTATGGCTCTAGCCCACCAACCCAGGAGCAGTCAGATGTCCTGAGCATTCAGGGGAGTAAGAAGAAACAAAATCAACTTTAAGAAGCACCGTATGTGACTTGATTTGAAGGCATTTGAAGGAATCACAGTTGACTGGATTTTAAAATTGGGCTTCAGCTAACAAACAAACCTACAATTCAGAGTCCGTGGCATTTGCCAAGATGCTGTTTCATGGCCATCTGTGTGGCAGAAAGTTGTCTGGGATGGTATGGATAGGATCCTGTCCAGAGAAATGGACTGGGCCGGCCGTTCTCAAAACTGGGCTAATCATCAAAATCCCCAGGAGGAAGGTCACTTTCTAAGAGTTAAACTATGAGATTAGCAAAGAGCCGATCAGAAGCAGGCACTGTCACCCCAGAGAGACAGATGGACCTTCAGTCAGCAAGACCAAACAACCTGATTCCAAGTACTAATAACATGTCTGAAGACAGAATGACTCTGTCATGGGGTGGTCAGCCCTGAAAGCCCAGGAAGGACCAGAGACGGAGACAGACCACGCCCTCCCGAGCGGTGTCCTCAGCGTGCTCTCTGAGCACACCGATCCTCTGCCGGACACCCACAAGCCTGACCCAACACATCTGATGGCAGCGCCCAAGGTTGCGCAGGTTCCAAACTCGCCCCAGGTGACTCTAAGGTCAGCGGATTGGATTTAGGGACCTCTTGACAAGATTTCTAAAGCGTGTGCAGCGATTTACCAAGTGCCAGGCACCAAGCCATGATCTTTAAGTCGCTTCCAAAATCCTTAACCAAGATGTTTCCCAAGCATTGTCTGAAGCTGCGTTTACTTTTACTTTGATGAGAACATTTTAAGATGCGAGATTTGTTTTCCTTCCAGCAAGATGCTCTACATCACCACTACCAATTAGGAGAGTTCAGCTAAAAGCTTTGAATCCATACTTGTGAAATTCCCCCTTTGCCCATCCAATTTTATGTCTACACAGTACAGCAGACAGCCATACAGTTCCTTTTATGAATTCCACTCTTGTGGATGTATTTCCAAAATTGTTTCAGAATCTCTTTGTCTGGGAAAGCCAGGACTGCTGGTTTTAATAAGAACATGGTTTAAACATAGTTATCCAGGTCACTGGTATTTCATGGCTTCCCAGAAGACAGCACACAGCACCCAGAGTACCTTTTCTTTTTAAAACAAAGACCGCCCCACCCAACTCCACCCTTTCCTCTTACAGAAAGACTCCCTCCCCGTTGCTTTCTGCACAAATGTTTCTTTAGAAAGAGAAACCTGGCCTAAGAGAATGAAAATGAAGTTCGACCAAGTGAAAGGCAAGTCCTGCCTCTGGTTAAAACTCATCAGCATCACAAAGTGACCCTCAGCAGCAGCTGGCCCAGTGGACAGGCTCCCCAATTCAATTATTTCGTAGAATGCTCTCGCGCCACCATTTACGAAAACCCAAACAAGAATTCCTCAAACAACGGAGACATTCCATAAAGTTCACATCTGAGAACCGTGTTCCATTACGTAATCAACAAAGCAAAAAGAACTTTATTTTTAGCTACTGAACTTCACAGGGAAGATCCGAGTCCTATTTAAACTTCTCTTTCATGCCTAACCTTCAAATGACACTCACATGATTTGTTTTTTTAATTTGTATTTTTTTTTAAAGAAAAGACTCAAAGATGGCCTCGAGCGTATTTAAAACAATAGAAAACAACAAGAGAAATAAACCAGATGGCAAAAAATCATAAATCTGGACGAGCGTGTTGAACGAGCCACAAAGGAAGGCATTGTCAAACTGTAAAGGGAAGAGGCACTTCTTTCCTCATGGCTAGGTCTCCATTATTGCTTCCTTGCTTGCGAAAGAAAGCTCAGAGGTCATCCAGGCGATGGTGTTATTGTCCCTCCTTAACCTGTCAAAAGCGAGCCTGGAAAGAGCGGCGTGATCATTGGGAACGCCCAAAGAGTCAGTATGCAGAGTAGGTAGGCAGTGCGTTGCTTCCCAGGTGACAGAAAAAGAATACTTTGGATGGATCTCTGATACAGTTGCACATGTATGTCAACAGATATCTGTGGAATGGATGAATGAATGAATGAACCTGCTTTGGGCTAGCTTTTCAGATCTTACAACAGCTGCCAATGCATTTCCGATGCATTAAAATTTTTTTTCTTTTTTTAACCAACAATAACTAGGCCTCTTAGGCAAAAGCACACGCCCATTAGTTTTAGATACTTGGAGGAGTACATGCTGTTCTGTTGTAACACGACACACAGATAATCTGGCACTAACTTTTCACTCCTAGAGCCCTGTTTACAAACATAATGCGTTATCAACTCTGGCACTCATCCTACCTCCCAACCCCCAACCCGTGACCCTGTTTTATCTACATGACCCGAAAAGAGGCAGAAGGTTTGCCAGGGAACGGTTGTCAATGTGAATTCATGGGGATGGACAAGTCCAAGATCTCCCGCTCACCACACAACTGGCTTCTTTGTACCACGCAGTAGGTGCCCTCCGAGTGGTAGAAGATACAAGGCGGGGAGACGCGCGCACAAGGTCTAACCAGCATGAAGGATCACATCACGTGGGTAGACTTGAACCTGGCCACTTTCTTATCACCCCCATCCCCACCCTCTTTATTCCACAGCCATTGAATGCATCAGAGTTTGCTGTAAATTGCTTTTCTGAGCAGCTCTAGAACTTTGTGGATATGCTAAGGAGATAAAGAACCGGTAGCGGACTGTCTTCCCCACCTGCTTCCACAGCCTCCGGTATTTTCCCAATTAAGCACTCACTGCCTTATTATCTCTATCAAAGCAAGTGTTGCACTGGCTTGTAATCACTTCCTTAAATCCCATCTTTCTCTCCAGAGGAAGTACTGTGGGGGCGGGGCGGGGCAGGGATCACTGCTACCTTGTTGATTACCGTCCTAACCCCACAGCCCTGCAAGGTGCGTGGTGTGTAACAGAAGTTCATTAATATTTGTTAAATGAATGCACAGATGAGTGAAAAGGTCTATTTTAGGGTGGCCAATCATGCTGGACTGAGGGGCTTTCCAGGACCTGAGACTCTCCATGCTCAACTGGCTACAGTCCCAGGTAAACAGGGCCAGATAAACAGCTTACCCTCTCCCTTCATTGCCACACCACCAAATGCAGCTTGCAGACCTGCCGTGTCCAGAAGTTCCCAGCCCTGCCACACCTGTATGTACAGCTGCTCGACTTACCCAGCAGCTGGAGGGAGGGGGTGGCTTTCTAAGATGACAACCCTTTGTGCCCCGTTTCTACCCAGTGACAAATGCCTACCCTAGCCACACTGCCTGGTCAGCTTCTTTGTGAGAGATAATAATGGTTGCTTTATTTCCCAGACTCAGAAAATGGGAAGGTGTCAAAATGATCAAGAGGAATGCCCAAATTTAAGCTGTGTCCCTGAGTCTGCCCAAAGGTGGGCATGGTGCCAGTTTCCCGATGAGAAACTGCTCCTCTCCCTCCCTAGCTGCCTTCAAACACACCCCGAGGCCCGCCTTCTCATCTGTCCACTAAGCTGTCTTCACAGGACTGGCCTCAGGCCTTGCTCACCTCTCTCTTCTCTATCTCGGGCTTAAAGGACAGGAGGCGATGAGGCAGCCTCCTTGCCCCACAATTCTGTGGGCAACGAGATGAGGGAACATGGGGCTGGCCTGATTCCTAGTGGTAGATGACCCAAGACAGTTCCCTCATTCAGGATCCAAAACCCTTGCTTATGCAATTAGGGAGTGCATTTTGCAGCCCGCCTGGAACAAGTTCACCTGGGGGTGTATATCATTCTTGCTTATTTCTAGGATGCCCTTCTAAAGACTTCTAGAAATAGAAGTTAAAACTGAAGGCAAGGGGGAAACCAGAAAGAACCCAACTATCTATCAGTAATACATACACTGTGCTCTACTCATATAATCGAATATTACAGAGCACTAACAGAGAATGAATTACTGATACCTGCTACAACATGGACGAACTTCCCATTGAGTGAAGGAAAACAGGCACAAAAGGACATAATGTATGATACACTTTATATGAAGTTCAAAAACGGGCGACAAAAACTGTTAGAAGTCAGGGTAGTGGTTACCTTGAGAGCAGGAAAGGGGTGTTATATTCATCAGGAAGTAAACTTTTGGCAGGATGGAAATTTTCTATGTCTTGATGGAGATGGTGGCGATACAAATGTACATACTGGCAAAATTTGGTTAAGTTGCACATTAGCTCACTTGATGTACTTGGTATGTCAATTTAAAAAGTAAAATAAGGGGCGCCTGGGTGGCTCAGCTGGTTAAGCAACCGACTTCGGCTCAGGTCATGATCTCATAGTTCCTGAGTTCAAGCCCCACATCGGGCTCTGTGCTATCCGCACAGAGCCCCCTTCACATCCTCTGTCCCCCCTCTCTCTGCCCCTCCTCCATGCTCTCTCAAAAATAAACATTTAAAGAAATAATAAAAAAAAACAATACGTATCACAACTCTACTTCAATTAAAAATTAAAAAAAAAAGTGACATGTGTGGATGGCAAAACAAAAACAAACACGCAAAAGCAACAGAGGTGATAACTCGCTGAAGCCTGATCCAGCAAGCCCCGTCATTTAACCCTGGGAAAGCCTTCTTACCTTCTCTGTAAGTACATTACTCTGCCTACCTGCTTTGGCTGTCAAATTAAATTAGATGAAACTGAGCGGGGTACTTGCTCAATCTCATTTGTTAAATGTATGTTCGACAAAGGCAATGCTGTCAATCTCAATGAAATTAGGGTCTGTCAAACGAAAGATCTGATTTTTTATTTTTTATAGAAGACAGCTTTCTGCATTTAGGACTCACTCTCAAATATCCTTCCAGCAGCTGTATCTCTCAGCCTATTAGTCAAGGGCAGGCACCCAGCCAGCTGTTTGCTGGATTCGGCTTCCCTGTACATGATCATTTCAAAGGTCGTGTAGATGTTAATTTACTACCTGGCTGTTATTTAAGAGGGTTTTATGACATCATTTTATGTTGATTTATTCTTTCTCCGCCTCTAGGAGATTCCAATTGTGGGGTAGCTCTGGGTGAGTATGAGACTTCAAAGAAATCACTGTTGTCATTTTTCAAATTAAACATGAGCACACACAAGCAATATGTTCTGGTCAGACGTGATTATGATTGCCATTGTCTGGAGCTGGAAGAAAGAAATGGTTTAAACAAAAATTGTTCATCTTAAAAATTAAAAAAAAAGTGTGTGTGTGGGGGGGGGGGGGAGGTGGAAAGGAGACGCCCGCAGCGTTCCCTGTCAAAGTTATTACTTGACAGGAGCAATGCCATTTGGTGAATTTGACAATGCCTAGGTCTTAACAATTTGATGCCATTTGCTTTTTCCTGGGGGCAACCTAAAGGCTTAACTGTTTTATCGCAAGGCTATGCAGTTTCATTTCCTATGGGTTCTGCACGGCCAACAGTATCCTAAAGCTGAAATAACAAGGGAAGAGGCACACGGACCAGAGGAGGAAGAAGGAAGTTTGGGAGAAGGCGCGCCAGCCAAGCTGAGGCCACCCGATGGGAGGGGAGGCTCAATGGAAGGGGATGCTGTGTGTGCGGCTTGACCACGTGAGGAGGCACAGAAGAGGTTTCCGTGGCGGTGGCCCAGGGAGGGAGAGGTGACGGGGGAGGGCAGTGGCACAGGGCCGCGGGGAGAGGCAACCCGGAGGGAGAAGGCTCTGCATTCCCTCGGACAGAGGAACAGTCGGGTGCCGGCTCACCGCAGCGGCACCTGTAGTCCCTGACACCTCGCCCACATGCGCTCCTGCCTCGCCGGGAAGAGAATGACTCAGACTCAAGAGCGGCAGTGAGTGATCACCATTGTTCTGCTCAGATGTCACATGCAGGCGCCCTGCGTGCTGTCATTCAGAAATCTATTAGCTGCGTAGCGAAGTCAGGAACTTCCCTGACCTACTTTTACCAGACAGGGGAGGCTTCTAATTCCGCAATCAGTGAAACAGCAAAAACGATTAGAAAATGTGTGTGGTGTTATGCTGATCAACTCAGGCAAATACAGCCCTGGGGAAAGATTAATAGGATGTAACTTAAACAGCTGTGTGCTTCTAAAAATGCAGGGCAGTGCGAAGAACCAGACAAAGGGGAGTCCTCAGGACCCAAAACACCCAGCTCTGCCATCCGACGCTTGCAGAGCAAGTTTGTGCCCTCAAATCCCCCCAATACATCTAACCGCATCTGCAGTTGGACGTCCCACCCTCCCTAAAATGCAGGATGCCCCAGCCCCGCGGAGAGAGGTCCATGCGTGTGTTTATCCTCCCAGAACTGCAAATTCAAACGCAAATCATCAACTGATTCTAGCCCTCTGCCCCAAGCCCCACTTTCCTCCTCTGTTCCCTTCCTTAACTTATGTGGAAAAATACTCCTCCGGGAAAAGATTCAAAAGAAACTGGACAAAGTGCTTTGGGTAGTATGATTTTTCTCCTCAAAAGGATTCACCCTAGAGTTCTTTTAAAAAACGTCCACGCCTACATCACAACCATATTTTGGAAAACGAAAAACAAAAGGAAAAATTCATTCAGGAATCATAGGCCCCCAACAAATCAAAGCTGTTTATTTGGTTTTATGGTTTTCTTTTTTTAAGGAAACAACCTAGCATGGCAGAGAGACAAGTTTTGCCTTTTCTTTTTCACTTTCTATTTTATGATAAACCATTTCCTCAGGGCTACAGAATAGCTTGGAATCTCCTTAAAGAGCAATGCCCACCCCCGATCCCATCCCCACCTGCATATTCCCCCCACCATCATGGGGGTCTTAAATGATTCCATTAACTCACACTTTTCTGTAGTGTCACGTTCATTGTACACAGAATTGGCAGCGACAGTGACAAGGAGCAATGGGACCAAGGCTGTCTACCTTCACTGCAGCTTGAAAATTAAATACTATTTGTTACTGTCCTCCCTTGAGCTGGCCACTGATCTCAAACTTCTCCGTGGCAAATATAGCCGGAAGTGGCCTGGCTGAATCCCAGAGTGGACGATGCAAAAGATGCCACGGAATATGCAAAATTGCCAGACAAAATCAACATATGTGCCAAAGAGCATTTTTCTTGGAGAATAGCATGGCTTCGTTTGGGATCCCCTCAAAAGCAGACCCTGAGACAAAGATTCAAGTGCAGATAGTTTGTGTAGGAGAGGGTCCCAGGCAGCTCCAGTGTGGGGGTGGGAAGTGAGCCCAGAAAGGCAGGTGGCCATCCAGAGGCACTTTAATGGGCAGGGGGCTGCTGTAGGCAGCCAGGGCTCAGTTCCTCTGGGAGGTAACCTCACAGCTATCTCCACCAAGGGGGGGTTCACCGGGGTGCCCATCTTCCAACTCCACTGTGGCATTGGTCAGGGGCTGCCCCTGGGGACAGAAACACCACTGCCTCCCGCCTGCCCAAGGTCTGAGCCAAGCATGCTCCCAGAGCCAGCATGGCAGTCTTGTGGAAGAGAGCCGCTGGGGGTGGCGGTGAGTGCATGGGCAGGTGGGATGAGGGCCAAAGACACAGGGGTTGGGCCTCAAAGCTTCTTTAGAGAGTAGGGCAAGGGTTTAGGTGCTACAGACACCAGAAAGTTGGGGCACTGTGTAGGTGCAAGCTTGTTCGTTCCTCTTTCTTCAGTCCCTGAAATCCCTCCTGGGGATTTTTTATTATATATATATAAAGAGAGAGAGAGACAGGCTGTCACTCTCCCCCACGTGATGCTCTTTTCTCCCAAAGGAAGGGATGTAGTTGGATTCAAGACAGGCCACATCAAGTCAACTGCTTCATTCTTCCTGGGAAACTCTCTGGAGTACGTTGGGGGTTTTGTTGTTGTTGTATGATTTTTCCAAGCTCTATCTCTGTCAAATGGTATCACAGGCAACATTAAGACAGCTCTACATATGGCCACCAAAAGACACGTTCAAGAAAGTTCACAGCAGCTTTATTTGCAATGGCCCCAAACTGGAAACCACCCAGATGTCCGTCAGCAGAAAAATGGATAAACAAACTGTGATACATCCATACAATAAGATACTACACAGCAGTAGGAAGGCGCGAGCTGCCGATACATGCGGCGACATGGATAGATCTCAAAAGCATTGTGCTAAGTGAAAGCAGCCAGGCACAAAAGACCATATACTGCATGGTTCCATTTATATGAAATTCTAGAACAGACAGAATTAATCTACGGAGACAGAAGTCAGAATTGTGGTTGCCTTTGGGGGATACTGAGAAAGGGCTCAAGGGAGCTTTATGGGGTGCGGGAAATGGATTCTACTTTGAAATGAGGTGTGGTTACATGAGTGTATCAACACTTAAAATTTGTGCGCTCCATGCACTTTACTGTGTGTGTTATATATACCTCAATAAAAAGTAAAATAGAATAATAAGTAAAAAGAATAATAAACTAAAATAAGATAGCTCTAGAGAACACCGCTGCCCTGTTTCTAAGTCTGCCAGGTAATGAGATGATCAGCGGAAACCTAAGTGTGTCCCTGGAGCTTAGCTCCCTAAGGGAAAAAATGGTCGAGAGGGTTCTCTTGGGTGAAGCTGGCATTTCTGCCACAGGAAACAGGGAAGACAGGAGGAAAAACTCAAAAGTGAGCAGTATGAAGCCTCTGGTAGGCCACATGAATGCCCTGGGGGACTTAATCAGCCCTCCTCCCCCCTCAAACATATCCACACACAGCACACTCACACATGACCATTGCGACACGTCGCATATCCCGCACGATCTCACACACACACAGAGTGCTGCACACATCATGCGTTCATGACACACCACATATGTACACCACATTCACATACATAACCACAACATGATGTGCGCGTGCGCGTGTGCGTGCGCGCGCGCGCGCACACACACACACACACACACACACACACACACACACACACGGAAGGCAGCTCTTCTTGCACGTTCAGCTCTTCGTGTTTGAGCACTGTCTGGGTAATCATCTCCCTCCTCCCGCTGCCAACCACGGCCACTGCCATCATCATTATCATCATCGCCATCATTTCATGAGCATCCCTCATGGACAGGGACATTGTAGAGCTCACACAGCTGTGCCCAAAGACATGTGTCTGGAATCGCCTGCTTGCCCTGAAAGCTGTCCAGGCACATCGGGTTTATGCCTGGTTCTGAGAAGGGAGTGTCCTGCAGCCTTCAGCTTCAGCCCCAGCAGGAACCTTGGGCGACATCTATATACCCTCTTCCTTCCTTTCTCTCTGGCCCACTGGCCATTGCCCCGCCTCTGAAAGGAAGCCTTGCTTCACTTCTGAGTGCCGGACAGTGTCTCCTCGGGGGCTCTGGCCTTCCGGACACCACTGCCGTCCAGTTGCCGAGAAACCAGCTGAGAGCATGAAGGAGCCACCTCCCCGAGCTGGGATGCCAGTGCCTCCTTACTGTTCATCTTTGCCAGGGCTTGGAGCCTATCTGCAACGCTCTGAGTGAGATTCTACAAACCCTTTCTTCCACTGTTCTTGGTTGCCTTAACTTGAAGAACTAAACCCACAGAGTCCGAGTATCCGTTGACCACGTGGACCTTCCGCAGCAATAGGTCTCCCCATGTGGCAGACAGTGACACGTGCCTGTCGGTGTGCTCACAGTTGCCCCTTTAGCATCCTACCCTAGAGAGGCACACAAGCATGTTGATCACAGCTCTTCTGTGTTCTAAGGACTGGAAACAACCTAAGTGACAACCGGGAGGCAACTTGTTAATTACTGCTGACGGTTACACACACTATTACCAGTTGTTGCAGAGGATAGCACAGATTGGTGTGTCCTGACATGGAAGTAATGCCCAAGGAAATCACTTAAGGGGAACAGAACTAATAATAAATTAATAATAAAAAAAATAAATGTGGCGGGAGAGAAATTTTCTATATACAAAGTGAACTAATGTTTGTTGAATGTGTGCATATGTTAAGAACTTACAGAATAAAATCGAGCTCGTACCAATTTTCTCTCATAAGCTTATGGAGGGTTGTTCCTTTCTTTGTTTTAGAAATGTTTCTGTTTTTATTTTTAATATGTTGCTTTTTCCAATCAGAAATACAAGATGAGAGACTAAAATGTTTTTTCTCAGGGTCCATCAATAGCTCCTCACCCATTCTTTTTAAAATCCTGGGTTACAGATGCTCAGAGGCAAGCTGGACCTTGAAGCCAGGGGGATCTGGATGAAACAGTGGGTCCAGCGTTTTCCAGCTGTGGGCCCTGGATATGTGACCACCTTATTGGGTCACCTCTTTTCTTCCATCACCAACAAGCCTCATAGAGGGCCAAGTCAGTTCCAACCTCTGTGTCAACCCTGGAGCCACCATGGTGGACAAAATACTCACTCCCTTCCCACTTGGAGTTGTATCTATAGCTGTAAAATGAGGGTAACTTGGTAAGGCTACTGAACGGATTGTCATTAACATAAACAATTTCTGGCACATAAATGGAGCTTTGAAAGCTGTCCAGCTACTTTTTTTTTTTTTTTTAAACATCCAAGGACTATGACTTTGTTAAGGTAGGATAGGCTGCCTAACAAACTGCTTCACACTTGTAATAACTCCCGAATGGATGCCTATTTCTTGCTTATGTAACAGTCTAAGGTGGGGGCTCCAGATCAGGTACTTCCATTTCAGGCAGTGACCCACCCCAGGCAGAGGAGGCCCTGCAGCCTTCCAAGGTTACCCTGGGACTGTGCTCCAACCCAGACAGCCAGTGCATGAGAAAAGAACCTGGAGGAAAACCTGGAAAGCCTATATGATTGGAGCAGAGGTACACCCATCATTGCCACTCACATCCTATTAGGCAGAACCCAGTCACATGGCCACAGGTAAAAAACTGCAAGGGAGGCTGGGAAATGTAGTCTGGGTGGGTGTCTGGGAAGATGAACAAAACAGGTGTGGGACCTATCAGCAATCGCTGCCACAGTGAATTAGAGGAGGAAACACACCTCAGCGACTATGTGTCTGTGTGTTTATTTGTGTGCAGCCTACAAAAAGCCCAATGTTCAAGGAAGCCTTTGCTCTGGGAAATTGGAAAGCTCTTATTTGCTGAGCTTTTAGTTTTCTCAAAGAACTCTAAGACATCTTTTTAAACCTTTCTGTTTTACTATCAAGGTTATCCTGCCACCATCTGAGATATTACTAAAAAACAACACCAGCCCCGAGCCCTGACTTTCACAAGATGTGAGATGCTGTCAAAAATAAATGCCAACTCATCAGATTCTGTGTGAAAGAGATGCCAACACACATATAACTCAAACTGAAAGCTGCAGACAGGAGCTTTACTGGGCACACATTGTCACTCCTCCTCTCCTAAGGTATCTGATAAGCCAGCCAGCGGACTTAATCATAAGAACTAAATGGGAATATTTTTTTTTCCCCTTGAACTGGCCCTTTTCAAAACCAATACTTACATATCTATCAGAAGCTTACATTATACATTCAGAAGGCTAGAGGTTTACTTCTATGGTTTGGTTTGCTTTTGCCATCCAGGAGATGGCAGAAAGCCCCCAGGTATGGTAGAGATAAGGCAAGATGTGGACAAAATGATGCTACTCATTCATTCATTCATTCAATCATTCGTTCGTTCAACAAATACATATTGAGTGACTCCTCAGTTACAGCGCTGTGGGTCTTGGGTTCAGGATATCAAGATGCAATGTGCTTTCACTGTATAGTGAGAGAGCCAGCTACACCGATGCACAATTACAGGGCAACAAGGATACACAATTGCAATGCAACAAGAAGCGTGCTGCAGGGGATGGCAGGAGATGCACAGATTATTAGAAAGCCCACTTGACTCTTTGCCATTTCTGATTTACTTGGCACAGAAGCATAAAGTAACCCATCAGAAACTCTCCTGTACTCATTAGATGACATGACTGGAAATACGAAAAGAAAATGTCGAGGACCCCGAGGGCTCTTTATTTATGCTGTCATTTGAAAGAGAAGCGGGGACAACACTAGTAGCTACAGATCTTGGATCCCTCCTGTGTACCAGACACCGTGCATACTTGACATTCACCTTGCCGGGCAAGTCTCACCACTGCCCATTTTACAGATGGCATCCCTGACACCCAGAGAGACGAAGACACTTGCCCCATTACTTCATCCTCTGAAGGCCTGGGAATTTGGTCTGTTTGACTCTGAAGACTGGGCACTTCACCCCTCACCGCCTCCCCACATGGAAATTCAGGGTAAGCAGACCCAGTGGACAGCGGTGGGACCTATGGCTTCATCAGACTTCTCGGAAGAGGCAGCAAAGGAAGGGAGAAAGAAAGAGGTTGGCCTCAGGAGTCAGTCCTCACCTCCTGGAAGTCCTGTGAGGATAAACTCTCACCATTCACTCATTGCTTCGGCAGCATTTACTGAGCAACAGCCAAGTGCCAGGTGCTGTTCTGGGTGCTGGGGACATGGCAGCGAACAAGACCTGGTAGTGGGGCGTGCGGGGGAGGGGGGGGAACAGTGAGAGAGAGAGAGGAATAAACATCCTGAAAATTTTTGTCACACCTGAGAGGTAATATAGATACCTTTCCATTCTCGATGTTGATAATTAGAGAAATGTATGTTAACAGAAGTTTGGAGGGGGGAACCAACTTGTGGAACACACCTTCCAAATTCCCGAAGAGAAAGGATGTACGCATAGGCACAAAAGACCCTTAAGGAGAGTAACCAAAGTCACTGATAGTGGTGATCTCTGCGTGGCAGGATTACAGATGATATTTATTCTCTTCTCGTTGCCTTTCTACATTTTCAAATTTTCGAAAATAAGTATGTATTACTTTTATTATCATAGACAAACAAAATTTACTAAAACATTAAAGACAGTAAATAGAACTTCAAAGAACCAGAACCTTCCTCTCCTGGCATATAGGCAGCCACTGACAAGCGAGCCAGACAGGGCAATGCCTCACTCCAATAGTCACGCTGAGTGATATCTTATTTCAACACCCTGCCTGATTCTTTCAGAATTCGCTCATAGGGGTAGCCACAGGAGGAAACACACACTCATCACTGAGATATTAAGGACTGAATCCTGAAGCTTAATTTTTCATTAGGGCATCATGCCATTTTTCAATTAAGATAGTTTTTTTTTTTTTTTTTTTTTTTGAAAAGTGCTGATGTGTAAAACCTCATTTCCTTCCTTAGCACAACTGGCCGATGGGTTTTATTTTTAATTGATTTCCATGTGTTCCTAAGAGTGGTAGAGAAACTGCACTGGTAAACTGTGTTGCCACGGTGTTCCTGGCGCTGGAAAGGAAACTGCAGCTCTGTGAGAACAATGCTTTGGAAAATCTGTAAAACCCAGTCGAACACACCTAAGGTTTGTACGAAAGGGCAGGCATTACTCACGGCGGCTTTGACAGTGAGAACGGAGACTAGAAAGCCGGCCAGCTCTTCAGTAATGAATGTGCCTGGATGAATTGGCCAGGTCTAATTTAGAAGCCAAGGAAGAATTGTCTAATAATTTAGTCTTGATACAGTGGGTTCATGGCATTATCTTTTTATTCAAAGTGTTTTCTGTATTTTCTGAATAAAACAAGACTCCTACCACCTCCTCCCCCACCAAGTATCAAATCTAGCAATAAAAATGCCCTCACTCAAACTAACAGGGTCTGTGAGGGGCTTAGGTTCTTAACATAAGATTCTGTTTCCGGCTAGAAATATTGTTTCAGAAAAAGCAGAAGCAATGATAGAAGGACCACAGGAAACATCTGTGTATACAAACAGGCTAGCTCACTAGGAATAAAAATGCATTATGCATCACGAAGGTCTAAATATTTTTATTAACATAGTTTCTTAAGCAAGAACCAAGAAATAAGGTTCCCTACGAGTCCCCCATCAAATGCTTTCTTCAATATTTCATTTTATTCTTAGGAGAGAAGTAACTCTGAAATCTTATCTTAGATTTTAGCAATGAGTTTTCTATTAAAAGTTATTTCTTTTCCATCTCAGGCTGAGCAAAGCTCTGGGCCAAGGGGGTTAGGGAATTTGTTTCATAAAACTGACAGCTTGGCGAGCATTCAATCACTCGGCACTACACAGCCCAGGAGAACAAATAAGTCCTTTTCTGATGCTGCTCCAGACACATTACGATGTATGTTCCATAGCTTTATTCCCGCACTCGTACTGCTTGCTTCCTGCAGTGAGAAAAGGGGGCAGAAAGCACGTCGAAAGCTTCGACGAAGCCTGTGAGGAAGCGAAATTAATCAATTGCGCTCTCATTTGCAAGGTGGAAAAAACCCAGCACGTTGGATATGCTGTGATGATGGTTGTGACTGACCTTCTTTTCCGGAAGGCCAATATGTTCAGGGGACTCTCGGCCATTTTATTGTCCTGTCCTCAATGCTTCTAGACACGTGTCTTTGCAAGATCTGCCAGAGGCTTTCGCGGGCGAGATAAGGCAAGCTTGGTGGCTGCCTTTGTCAGAGGTGACGCCAAGGGCAGGCTACTGGCTCACAGCCTGGGCATCGTCCTGGGCAGCAGAGACCAGCCTGCCCCAAGCCCTGCACCAGCAGGGACCCAGCTCAGAAACTTCCTGTTCAACAGGCCTAATTCAGAGCAGCCAGAGAAAGCAAACCATTAGAAAATTTCTGCCCTCCTCCCTAAAAAAAAGTCTCAGGGGCTTTTTTGGGGGGTACTCCTACAGAAAGCTACGACTGGAAAATTCTGTGTGAGACACGACTAATCCATGTTGTTGAGAGCCAGTGGTTACTGTTGGTGAGGGGTAATGAAAAAGACATGGGGAGGGGGTCTTCTGGGGGCCGGTGTGGCCTCCAACTCCATGGGGTGCTGGTGGCTTGGGTGTGCTGTTTGTGAAAATTCTTCAAGCCGTACACTTAACAGCCCATGTACTTTTCTGTACGTATGTTAGGATTTTAGACAAAAACCTGAAAATAAAACCCTGTAATGGATCACTTTTAGGACTTCTCCCATCCATAGAGCTGGTATAGCTGCCATTAAAAACCAAACATTACCAAGAAAAGAATAAACCATATCCCCTCATTGCTTAAACATTTGGACCTATTTAAAATGTATGTGAAATAAAACACCTTTTTTAAATGCTGATACTATTATTTAAGCTTTTACCCACCATGTCCTTTATGCTTGGGTAAGAATGTGGTGCAGGCAGTTTTGCCATAACTGATAACCACTCCCCATGAAGTGACACAGGAGGGCACAGAGAAATGACAAAGTTCAGTTTCACTCTCGGATTCAGCAGAGGACAGGGTACCGTTGGAGGCTCTTTCCAAAGACTGAAGTCCCACTTGGAACCTTGCTCCCTCCTTCGCTACCTGAGCCGCGTGGCCAGAAGAATCTCATCCTTACTTTTTTTCCCCCTTTCTCTTTTACTTCCCTGCACTGAGCTCGTCCTTATTCCTGCTGCTGCCACCCCACCGCCGAGAACAGATGTCGATGTGTTTCCCTGTCACTGGTGACACTGGTGTCAGATGAGCGTTGTCACCTCACCCTCTGTGTCTCTCTGAATTTCTGGATGGAGCTGGAGGCTTGCACCGGGACAGGACTTCACAGGAAAAATCTGTTTCATTAGCTTTCTATTCTAAGTGTGCCTCTGTCCTACCATTTACCACGTGTCGTCTGCTTATTGACTGAGGCTAATTTTGCAAGAGAAATAGTTGTGGTGGGGGTGGGGAAGGGAAGCTTTTGAAGACAAAAAAAAATGTCATTTGGTTTCAAAAGACTTATGAATAATGGAAGGCTATGGTTCCTTTGCAGATGAAGATCCAAATGGTCTACGGCTACAAATGATTTTGCATTTTGCTGCTCTTCAAAAAAAAAAAAAAAGTCTTTTCTAACTACAATGTCAAGGATGTAGGAATGTGTTAAGTAAAGAAATGGTTTTGACCACCTAGGACCCAGTTTAAAATATTCCCACATTCGATTAAGGGCCTGCGAGTCCGACATGCTGATAGGACCAAAGTATTTGTTCACTCACCTGAAATTCACCCGAAATGTCCAGATGAATCCCCAGGATTGGAAGCAGAGAGGGGCTACAAGGAGGATGCAGCACAGGCTAGTTTCCGGGAAAGCAGAATGGAGTTCCCAGGCTCCTATTTTAAGAGAAGCCTTTCATCTGAACCCAGAAAAGTTATCTGAAAGGGCCTGAGATACATTCTTGCCTTTTCATCCCTGAGCTCCCTTTCCGCCCTGTGGTGGCATCGCCATGCTGAGTCCCCAGGCAGGAACTGAGTCTTCGCTGCTTTGGCCCCGACCAGCCCAGCTGTCCATGTTACAACACCTTCCCCTGGCAGGTGGAGTGACCAACTCATCCTGGTTTGCCCAGGACTACCCAGGTTTTAAAGCTGAAAGTCTCATGTCTCAGAAACCCTCTCAATCCTGGGAGAACCACGACAGTTGGTCACCCTAGTGGCAGGCCACTAGCCAAATCCCTCTCTTCCAGCAGGGCCCGGTCAAGGCCTAACTGGCAGGATTACCCATGCCACCCACTGCTTACAAATTCTGGCCTATTTACAGAGTATATGAATTTGGAAAGTGTATTTAAAGCCGCTGACTGAAGGTACTCCGGCTGGTGACCATGTCTGTCAAGTTTCCCTTTTCTCTTCCCCAGTTTTTGGCCCATTCATTGTTTTCAATACACTCCCTTCAGAATTTAGGGCTCAGATGATTACATGGGCCAATGCCAAGATTGTCGGCCCACCTGCCTGACTGCAAAGGGAGGGAGAGCCCAGATACCCAATGTCTCCCCTCTCCTGAGTTCCCTGGCCCATCAAGGGGCCTGCATGACAGAAACTAGGGTGTTATCATAATTTACTCTACCTACCAGCCATTACCAAGTCCCATAGTTGGCCTCCTCAAAACTTCTACAATCTAGCCCCTTGCATCTGCCACTATGAGGCTTCAGTTCAAGGTCATTGCTCCCCGTGATCACTGCAACAGAGCCTTTTTGGTCTTCTTTCCATCCTACCCCAGTTGATTCTCCACTAGGACAAAGCACCAAACACAAAGAATAGATACTGTCACTGGCCTCTATGAAACTGTTCAGGATAAAGTCCAAGTTCTTTATCAAGGCTTATAAGACTCATTATGACCTGGGCCCTGCCCACCTTTTCTGCTCATCATCCATAAGCTGCCCTTTTGCCATCTTGGTTTCCTCATCTGCAACTGAAAATAGCTGTTTCTAAACGTTATCGTGTGATTTAAGTGAAAGCATGTATATAAAATTCCTGGTCAGGCGTTTCAGCTCCATTGTGGATTTGGAGAACCTGAAGTTCTTCACCCCATCCACAGAAGTGGTGAAAAGGCATAGGGCATTTGGCACTGGTCACTATAGAGATGGGACCAGGCAACAGATCTGAAGGAAGGAAAGAAACATCCCATACAGATGGGGGGGATGAAGAGCTTCATGTTCTAAATGTCCAAGATGGAGTTGAGGGTAGGTCCAGCTGACTAGAGGAAGGTGGGCCTTACCCCTGATGAGTGGGAGTGTCAGCGACAAGAGGGAGGGGCGTGGGGCCCCACCGGAGCTCTCTCGTGGGGAGATGACACAGAGCTGAGTGAGTAGACGGAAGTACTCAAAGCACAGGAAGTTGACATTTCACCACCGATTAAAAGGGACAGAACCCCTGTAACAGCAGAAATGAGGCCTTGAGTTCATGCCTTTGAAGACTTGCTTTTGGAAACAGATAAACTGGGAGAAATTTGTGTGTTTGTACTTTTGTGTGAAACATATCACCAGCATCTGAGCGCCACAGAGCAGGCTGCCAGGAGCAAAGGAGGTCTGGGTTGTTAAACATGCCGATTAAAATGAACTTTAGGAAGTGCTGCTTGGCTCAAGCCACAAAAAAAGACACATGATTCCTGCTCTCCAAACACGAAACGACGACGACAACAACAACAAAACAAAGAGGGGAAAGACAGCGAGAGAAGAGAACAGGCTCCCTGGGAGAAAACACAGAAGATCTGTGCACACTTGGACAAAAAGTGATTCCACATTGCTCTTTTATTGTATAAATATTCATAAGAAAAACAGCCTAACCGCTACTTTCATGAGTAAGCTCAGTTACTTCTTGACACCTGTGTGTGTGTGTGTGTGTGTGTGTGTGTGTATGTGTATGTATATATATATATATATATATATATATATATTTTTTTTTTTTTTTTTTTTTTAAACAAGAACAACATTCTCAGCACCGATGAAAGCTAGATCAAGAGTCAAGGTGGCCAACATGACAGTCCCCTTTCTGGGGACCTCCCCGGCCCCCTGGCCACTCACACCCTCTCGAATCCTGCCCCAGGGCAAATGGCCTTTGCCTTCCAAAAGGGACAAGGACTTTAATTAGGATGAAGACACGAGGGTGGGCAGACACAGCTCGTTATCTGTCCGCTTCGCCTGCTTCATATTTTTTTCTTTCCTTGTTAACTTTTCTGCCACTGTTTAATTGCAGAGAACAGCAGATCGGACAACAAATGGGCGTCTTTGTGCAGACTTGCCTTACATCACCAGGGCGGTCAGGCAATTCCTAGAGACCGTGCCTCTTTCTTCACCCCGCCTGGTTCTCCATCCCCTCTCCCAAGGAGCTCCAAATTAAAATGAATGCATGCCAGAACAATTGCCAAGGGAGTGACCAAAGCTAACTGTGGCCCAAATAAAGCTGGGACTGGTAGAGGGCCTGGCCTCCAGGACAGCAGCAAGAAGAAAGCTTCTCCCAGCTGAGCTGAGCCAGCGACCACTGCTCTCTGTGTACCAGAAGGGAACAGCTGAATCTCAGGCTACACCACTTTAAGATTCAGGAATTAGTCCCTAAGCCCAGGTAGATAATGTTCAACCAAAGGCCCTGGCACCTGGGCACTTGTTAGAGCTGCAAATTCTTGGGCCCCACTCCCAACCTGCTCAGGGGGTTGGTGCCAGGGATCTGTAGTTTAACAAGCTGTCCAGGTGATCCGAATGCACACTGACCCTTGAGAACCGCTGGTCCACAGGTCTCTGAGAAAGGGAGAGACTATGCTGGGCTGGGAGGGCATTACAGGAAAGCTGGGATCAGAAGGGCACCGTGAAATCAGCATGTTCTAGAGCTGCGCTGTCCAATACGGTAGCCACGAGCTCCATGTGGCAATTCTACATTTAAATATTTAAAAAGAAAGATAAATATTCATAATCTCACTTAAGTGTGGAATTAACAAAAGCCAAACTGATAGTAACAGAGAGTAGAATGGTGGTTACCAGAGGCTCAGGTGTGGGGGGAAAGAGGCAATTTAAAGAAAAAGAAAAAGAAAAAGAAAAAGAAAAAGAAAAGAAAAAGAAAAAGAAAAAGAAAAAGAAAAAGAAAAAGAAAAAAGAACGCAGAATGGTGGTTGCCAGGGACTGGGAGGAGGGGTCCCAGAGAGAGAATCGGTTTGCAAGATGAAAGAGTTCTGGTGACGGATGGTGGTGAGAGCCGCACAACAATATGAATGTACTTAATACCACTGAGTTGTACACTTCAAATGCTTAGGAAAAAATTAAAAATAAAATTAGTTAAAAATAAAGTTTACAAGTCAGGTCTCAGCCACACTAGTCACATTTCTAGTGCTCAATAGCAACTTGTGGCTAGTGGCTACCATATTGGATAGCCAATCCCATCATATAGTACATTTCCAGTGTAGAATGGAAGTTCTATTGAACCAGGCTGTATAGAAGCCCAGTTCCACCTCCTATGGGTTGTGTGACCTTGTGTAAGTTACTAACCCTTTCTGAGCCCCGATTCCTCCTTTATGAATTGAAACTCATAGTACCCACTCACATCATTAAGGCTGTTATGAAGCTGGAAATAAAATAGTAAGTGTAAATCACCTGGGACAACTGTCCAGTCTGTAGCAGAAGCCTGATAAATGACAGGTAATATTGTTGCTACTATGATTTTATGAGCGACCATTAGAGATATCTTCTCGTGCAAGGGACAGTCTGCATTGGCTAGGACAGATTCTTTCCACTATGTTTCAGTTGCAAATTTCAGACTTCTATAAGTGGCTCTGTTTTCAGTAGGACCAGTCAGCAGTACCATCTTGAATCAATACCAATTTGTTGGCAGGCCAGAAATGTGGCATCCTCATCCAGAAGCAGTATGTACAATCCTTGTAAGAAGGCTATAATTCATGAAGCCAGAGAGCCTCGTTTTCTGTGGGGCTTTCTTTCTTTCCTTGAGCCTGCCTCCTCCCTCCCTCCCTCTCTCCCTCCCTTCTTCCCTCCCTTCCTTCCTTCCTTCCTTCCTTCCTTCCTTCCTTCCTTCCTTCCTTCCAGGTATGAATGTCACAATCCCTGGGATGGTCCATTACATTAGACTCAAGGCTTCAGTGTTCTTCATCTAGAAAGACGCCTAAGAGATCTTGCAACCTTCTTGCAAATCTCCCCCCATATGAGAAAACAAAAGCCAGAGCAACTGTACAACCCAGAGACATCCTCCCTACTGAAGGCCAGTCACGAGGGGGGAGAATGGATAGGGAAAATGGGAAGAGGGCTCCATATGGGAGTTTTATTCTAACTAATTAGGAAATTGAGAGTCATTGAGTGTTCTTGAGCTGGGGGGTGATGAGGTTAGAGAGATGCTTTATTGAGAGGAATATTAGCTGAGGGAGCAAGGACAGGAGTAGAGCAGACCAGTAAGGAGATCAGGGCCACACCTGGGTGAGCCCTGCTGAGGCCTGGCTCTGGGAGCAGTGGGCAGGGCTGAGGAGAGGAGGAAGGTGGGTGGAGCCCATGTGAGCTGGCAACAGAGTCGAAAACAGAATCACGGATAAAAGGTCCAGGCTCTCAGAGTTCAGGCTGCATGCTCAGACATTATGTCCAAGAGGCCAGTTTTCCCTTTCAAACTCCTCCGGAGATGCGATCCCGTTCTTCAAGTGGGCTGGGGACAAAGCCAGCTCTCTGGGGGTGGGTCAGAAGAGTGGGGTGAGGGAACTCAGAGCAGGACCCTTGCTCAGGGTGGCTTTTCTGGCTTAGGAATCATAACAATGGCTCCCCTTCACAATTCGCTTAGGCCTCCTGGGTGAATCCCACAGTTTCTAATGTTCTGGATGAGGAACGCTGACAAAAAAAATAGAGACTCCAACTTCTGACTTTGCCAGAAAAGATGTTAAACTGCAAATGCCAGGTACTACCTTGATCATTCAGAAAAGAGACGTTAACACCCTGGAAAGCAGGAAAGGCCATTTTAGAATAAAAGGCAGGTCTGTGAAATGGAAAAGGTTTAGCTTTAAAAAAGAAATGCACTACATTCTCACATTTCCTCCATTTCACCGATAGTGAAATACCATTCACTGTGAATGGGTAGAAATTTTGTCCCATGCCTGGTCCGTGGGGACCACCGGTTTATGTGACATTCCAAAATGCTTCCCTGTGTGGCTTGGGCTGTCAAGAATTAGTCTGGATGACCCCAAACCCAGCTGCACAGCTCCTAAGAGCAAAAACAAAGCTTGAGGTTTCTTGGTGTGGGTGTGTCCAGCATGGAAAGGCAGGGCAGGATCAGCCTTTGTTGCCTTCTTAAAATGCCAGTGATAAGCCACAAAGGATCCTAGAACAAATGGTCTCAGATTGATATTTTCACATTCAATAATTTCATATTTAGTCTAGTGGGTTAGTGATTTTTTTTCATAAAAGGAAATTGCAGCCAGAGCTAATTGCTCAATCTGAAATGTATCTGGACATTGTTTAGATGTTGGAAAGGAAACAGTGATGTTGGAGAGATTTTAGCAAAAAGAAGGGCATTAATTTAGAAAAAAGGCAAATGTAAATTAGTATAAAATGTAGTCCCATATGATTTTCAAAGCTCTGCTATGTATATAGCCAAAGAGAGAGCACCCCTATTTTGAGCTTTCCTTGATATTTTTCTTGTTTCTAAAATGCAAAAGGAAATTCATCGGCACAGGCTCAATCCATTCCCAGCCATTGATCTGTTGGCCAATCAATGATCGCTGTAATCTGAAAAAAATAACACCAGTTTCTATGAACCTTTCCAAGTGAGGCCGTGTTCAGCTAAGCTTAATAAAGAGAAAACCAGCAAGCACCATCTGGAAAACACTCTTCCGGAGCTGCACAAGATAGTGGCAGCCTTTGCCCAACCTGCTATAAATAAGTGTCTCAGGGAAAAAAAAAAAAAAAACACCCCATTTTCAAATCTGTTTCTACTTAATACAGCTGCAATAGAGTTTATTTAGCTTTTCCCTATAGCAGGAAGACTGTTTGCATTTTTATGACAAGGGTCTAAATGTTTTTCACAGCCATCGCCATTGCCATTATTTTGAGGAACAACATACCACTTGGACCTGTCTGTTTGCTTCTGCAGCACACAGCAGTGGCCCCGGTGGCCTCTGTGCCACGAAACCGGCCTCCAAAGCCCAGATTGATGATCCTGTTTCCTCTCCCAGAGCTGCAGTCATCACCCGAATCCTGGCCTGCGAGGGCCTGGCTGCTTAGAATGACCAAGCGTCACGTGCTGCTTGGGCCTGGCACGCTGTGGCTGCCTGCCAAGCTCACTGCCTCTTCCTTCAGGACGACGGGGAAGAATCACACTGGTCTTCGCATGACGCTACAGCTCACTGACGAAGGTGTCCTGGTGGCCTGGCCAACCCCTCCATGCCCAGCTTTTCCAGCTCTCCTCACCGGCGGAGCCTGACACTCTGAGCTCCTTCACACACTTTGGGAGGTCAGCCTACCTCGGATGGCGGAAAAACGAAGTGGCCCCCGCTGACTGCACCGAGCACCTGCCTCTGTCCTCAAGCACCTCCAAACACCCATCCCACTTCAAAGACGGGCCGGGTAGGGCTGGCCTTGGGACGCTTTGCTGTGTAATGAGTGACCCACCTCTCTGTTCTCCCTCTGTTCTCGCTCACCCCGTTTCCACGCTTTACCCCCCTGACGCCTTCCCTGAGAATGCAGGACCCTCCTTTCTCGCCTTTCAGGGGAACCTCAGAAAGAAGATGGCTAAGGGCTGGTCCCAGCAGCAGCATTTCATTTGTCGCTGCCGACTGCAGGCATTACCAGCTTCGAGCTGCCTGAAGGAGCTCTGCTGACATTCTCTTTCCCAAGCGGAACTGGTGCGAGGAAACAAATGTGTGCGAGAGGGAGAAAATTGGGAGGAACTGTGAGCACCACCTAAATTGGAACGTCCCATAATTTTGAAAAATGCCCCATCTACCCACCACGGACCTTCTCTCTCAACAGTACTGGAAAACAGAAATTAGTGGTGGGTAAAGGGCTGCCACAACCTGAAATGAGTCTATTACAGTGTTCGGCGCGTAGCTCTCCCAAGTACACTAAAGGGCTAAATTAATTGGCTCAGGCTTCAGATGCTACGGGAGAAATGACAGTGAAGAGGGGGGCGGGTAGAAGCCTGGTGGCTTTGAAGGCAATGCCTGGAATCAGGTGCATATGAAAAAGAAATTAGGGAGGAATAAACCTACTCTCTTTCTGAAAAACCAGCAAAGCCGTTAGTTATTACAATGTGTCCCCCAATTAATTACCTATGCCTTATTCGGTCGCCTGCCTTAAAAAAATCTTGGTGCTTATACAATCTTACAGACTCATCCACCAACCTGGGAATTAAGTCAGGCACATGACCCACTTCCAACTGTTAATTAATCGCCCCCATGAACAGTATATGTAAAAGTCAGAAGGATAAATTGCATCTTTTATTAGTTCAAATTGAATTTGCCAAAACCCACAAATTACTTGTTAAACCTTGGTCTAGACCAGTGTTTCCCAACCAGGGGCAATTCTGTCCCCGAGAGGACATTTGGCAAGGTCTGGAGATATTTTTGGTTGTCACGACTGTGGTGGGAGGGAGCGATGCTACAGGCATCTAGTGGGAGACTGCTAAAATCCTACAGTGTGCAGCCCTCCCCCGTCCCCAACAAAGACGAATCTGGCCTCAAATGTCAATAGTGCCCCGGTGGAGACACTGTGCTCTAGACAAAGCCAAATATGCTTACCTTTAATATTCTTATCTTTGGCCGTCATCAAAGAGAGAAGACATCATTTTCTTTGAAATCTAAGGTTGGCTTACGTGTTAGCTAAGGATGTATTTATTCCTTTCCAAATAAATGCCATAGGTTCTCAGTCTGAACACAGGAACATTAAAGAAATACCGTGATGATGGCAGGGGTGCATTTTAAATGCATATTTCATCAGTGAAAATGGATGGAAATTAATATCCCATAAAATAAAATGATTATCTAGTTATGTTCCATACAAAACCAAAACCAATACCTCGTATCTCACTTAACCTGCAATTAGAGTTTTTAAAACACTAAACCAAGGAAATGCCATTCTTTTCCATTTCTTGCTAGCTGGGTACATATTTCTGAACATGAGGCATAGAAAACAAACAAGCAGACAAAAACACCTTTTTTTTAAGGCAGATTTTTCCACGGCATAAAAAGCTTCCGGAATCATTCCGTTTTTATTTACTGTAGATTCAATCATTCTTTAGTGAGCAAAACATGCAGCCCATTCTCTCGGTCATGCCTGCCTGCTTTCCAAATGCCCTCAAAACTGGGATGATGAATCATACACTTTGGCCCCACTGTGTCAATTAATAGTAAGCAAAGAATCCCACACAGCCAAGACAGGACGTTCTGCCTGATGTTTGTGCATATGTGGGAGGGTGGGGTTGGGGGGTGGGAGTCCTTCGCCAATTGTTTCCAGAGGGTCTTAAGAGCAGGTGTTGAGAGTCTATGAAATTCCTTTAGTTCTAGAATATTCTGTGTGGCTGTATCGTGCCCCTAGCATGGGGGTGGGCTTTGGTCAGGAAAAATGCACGTTCCTAGAGTCAGCCTAGAGCTTCTAAACTATGAAGGAAATAATGGCTGACAGCTATACCATTTCGACCCTTCCAGGCCACGGTTCCTTTCTCTGAATTATCAGGCAAAAGTGGCCATACACACAAAGGCAAAAATAACAACAATGACAAAAACCGCCCAAACACACCCAGTCTTGGCTGCCAGCGAGGCCCGAATCTGCTGCTGAAAAAGAACAGTTGCTACAGTGCAGCTGGAGGAGCTTTTCCAGGGAACTGGTAATACCCTGGCTGTTAATGAATTATTTTTCGCCAGAATGTCGGATTCTTCCTGTGCTCCAGTAAACAGTCTGCTTCTGCCATGGGAAACAAAACCAGCTCCTTCCGAGGAGCTCAAGGAGGTCAGCCAAGGGTCCCCTGTGGGGGCAGCCCCCTCAGGAGCCAGAGCCACAGGCGCCTGACCTATAAATCACCACAGCCCCAAGTTCATTATTCCAGCCCTTTCCATCTACTCGAGCCATGCCCAGCGCTCCACAGAAGGGCCCAGGAAGACTACAACGCCAGCTGTGACCATTCCCCCATCTCCAGGAACTGTGTCTTGCTCAGGTTTCCTCATCTGCCGCACCACGGCATGTGAGAGTGGGCTTCCTTGCATTGATTCTTTCTCATGGAAACCGTATTTATTTCCTTGCTCTTGTTTTGATCAAGCTGTCAGGAAATAACTATGTGCATCCTCTCTTATCCTTTCCCTTCTTTAAGACTGGCTCCAGCCCCAAATAAGCCACTCCCCCCATTAGGGTGTCTACTTGGGACACTATTCTCCAAGCACAAATCCCCAGGAAGGATATTATTAGACCAGGTGTCAAGGAAATCAACTGCCCAGGCAAGACACGGCTCCCCAGTGGACAAGGACACCAGCCTGAGGTGGGGAGAGGTAGAGGAGAGGAGGGGAGAGGAAAGGGGTCATTTTATTCAAGCCATCCTTGTCCGTTCCCATCCCCCATCTTGCTCTTTCATCTCCGTTGAGTTTCAGGAGCCCACACTCCTCAGGAGAACTTGGCTGAGCAAGCATGCTCAGGGATAGACTTGATCGTGCACCCCCCACCCACAAGGACTCCTTAGCCACGGAAAATCAAAGTGGCCTGACGCCAGGCTGTTGTGGCTACTGAGTCAGCCCATGCTTCCCATCTGCCATGGAGACACAGGGTATTTATGTCCCTAAAATACCTGGAGGTACCATGAGGCTGAAGACACAGGTTGCTGGTTAGTCTGCTCTAAAGAGCACTGCCTAATAGAAATACATACGTCATTTCAAAATTTGCGGTAGGTACAGGGGCACGTGGGTGGCTCAGTCGGTTAAACGTCCGACTCCTGATTTTTGTTCAGATCACGATCCTACAGATCGTAAGTTCGAGCCCCTGATTGGGCTCTGTACTGACAATGTGAAGCCTGCTTGGGATTCTCTCTCTCCCTCTCTGTCTGCCCCTCCCCACTCATTCTCTCTCTCTCTCTCTTTCAAAATAAATAAACTTAAAAAAATTTTAAGTTTCTGGTAGGTACATTAAAAAAGATTAAAAGAAACAGGTGACACTCATTTTAGTACTATAGCTTATTTGACCAACATATTCAAAATATTATTATTGTGCCATGTAATCGATATAAAATTATTAACGAGCTACCTTGCATTCTTTTTTTTATACTAAGTCTTAGAAATCCCACGCATATTTTATCCTTATAGCACATCCTGCTTTGGACTAGCCACCTTGTGACTGCTTAATAGCCACATGTGACTAGTGGCTACTATATGGGATGGTGCAGATACAGAACATTTCCTTCATCATAAACAGTTCTCATAGACAGTGCAGTGCTGAAAGACCAAAAAGCTGTGGGAAGAAAGAGTGATGGGTGAGTGCAGGGTGAGCCATCAAGTTATTGGAGCAAAGAATTACAGTGAAAATTGGAATCGTAAGGATTGGGATATTCTGGAAGCCCACCTCCATGTCTAAGGGGAGATTAAAACAGGCTTTTATGAGAGGCTCGGGGCCCATGCATACATCATGGGGAGGCCACTCCACAGCAGTGAGAAGGCCAGCAAGTATAATCACTACTCAAGGCATCTGCCGCTTGAGCCGCCTCCATATTAGCTCTTCTGATCTGTTTACGGCAGGGGCTGGGACAGAAGATCACCAAAGTCACGTACGATCTTTCAATAACAATTCTGGGTTTGCAATCTAATTTGGTGAAGCAGATAAAGAAACATGATCAAATTACGTGTGCCTGTGTTTGTGCGTGTATGTGTGTTTGCATGTGTGTTCCTGGCTGGAGAGGGAAGGAGGGTCATGTGCAAAACCCAGAAGTACGAATGTGACCACCAAAATCACCTGCTCACCAGCTGCCATCAGAGCACAGGAGAGCGGTAGACTTAAGAAGCTCATGAAACATTTTGAGCCACAAAGGAGGCGCCTGGAAAGAATGAGATGATGGGCATCCGGGCAGACAAACAGGTGGGAGGGAGAAGTGGTAATCAGAGGCATTCTCCAAAGACAAGAGCTGCCAACTCTATAGCAAAGATGTCACCCTGATCCCCAAATCAAGCTTAATTCAAAATCCCACGCAGGCTTTTGTGCAGGGGAGAGTGCAATTAGCCATCTTTCCCTCTGCTCGAGAGTCTCATTCTCGGAGGTCCCCCTCATATTCTGATCAGGGAGGGGCAGAATCATATCTGGATTCAAATTCTGGCTCTCCCAGTGGCTCCAGAGTTTCTGCAGAGGGGATAAAAGCTACCATCTGGTTGGAAAGGAGCTAAGGGACTTGCTTACCTAATTCAATTGCATAGCAAGACCTCATCTCACTTTTACTGAGAATTTATTTATTTGAGACGGTCAGAGTCAGAAATCCCTCATGCATCCTTTGGTCCTACCATGGACCTCGGGCTAATTATTTAAGCTGTCTTAGCCTCACTTTCCTCATCTATAAAATGGGAATTATCTTTGCCCATGTCACAAGAACTTGTCATCTTGGACCTACCCCAGGCTAGAAATGGAGCATGACACCAGGAACTCCAAGTCCCCAGAGAAACATAAAAATCTCCGCATTTGTCCCTGCTGAGTCTCCCTTGACAATGACTTACAGCTGCCTCCCCACCACCATCCACTCCATCAGCTCCATCATTTCATCACTCAACTCTTATTTATTCACCAACAGTTGGGCGTTGGGGATTCCAAAAGGAAGAGGCAGTCTTTCCATCTGAAATAGTTTGGGATTATTTGGGGTCTATCTGCTTGGCTATAAGCATGTGCCCTGGGTGACTGGGCTGCCTCACTGGTAGGCTCCCTGCCCCCAAGTTAGGTACCATACTTTGTGAATGCATAGGGGCTGAGGGCCCTGGCCTTGGGGAGAAAAAAATAAGAGACAGAGGGATTAGAGGGACACGTAGCCCCTTTAACTCATAACCACCAAAGTCTGGAATCAGACACGCGACTGGAAATTTCTCTGAGCCTCAGATTCCTTATCTGTAAAATAATGTCTCCATCACATCATGGTTTCCCACGTGTCAAGTGTTTGGCAGACAGAGAGTAGCAACAAATGTTAATTCCTTTCCTAATTTATTTCCCTCCACTACCCTCCTCCCCCCAAATCTAAGGTTAGGGAAGGAGCCAGAGAATAGACACTTGCTATTTTCTTACCGGAGATTGGGAGCACACTGTGTGTGGACACTGCCACATACAGAATACCTCCGTTCAGGATCAAGTGGAGTTGGGGAAGCCGGTGCTATTTAGTCGTTGGGTCACTGTAGCTAGAGCTGTATCTGTTCCCCTGGTGCTATAGCACTCCCAGCAACACCTCATCACACACCTCTCGATTTTTCTTTTTCTTTCTAGCCTTTCAGAGGCCCTGTCTCAGAGGCTCTGTTTTCTGGCTACAAGACCTTTTATTTATTTTATGGTTCTTACCCAACTGCCCACCAACCAAGTTCTTACACTGGCAACTGGCATCACCTGGGAAGCTGTGTTCTCATTTTTTCCTGAGATGGGCAGGTTTTCCCTGGGGCCAAACCTCACAGCTGGAAGTCTGGTGCTTCTTTGCATGATAAAGGACGCCACGGGGGGGGGGGGGCGCCCCACCCCCCACCCCCCCACCGCAAACGTCCCATGGGCTGGTGCCAAAGCGGCCAATACCCTAAGTTCCAGTCTGACTTGGCTCACCGTGCCTGGGCCGCGTTGGAATGCCTCTAGTGGGAATCAGTTGGGATGACACACAAGTGGTCATTCGTAGGATATTTATGGGGTCTGTGGATTCGGGGGTGGGTGGGTGGCCTCTCAGGGCTTCTAAGGGGCAGATGAACCGGGATGTCACCCGGTTTATGATTCTGTGCCTTCCAGCCCACCCCCGACTTCTGAAAGTGGCACAGCTCCCCATGTTCCTCTTGAGAAGAAAATGCAAAGGACAAAACAGCGAGAGGGGGCATAATGCTGCCTGGTGAGCAGCTCCCATGCCCTAGCCTCCCCACTAGCCTCCTCCCACACTGCCACCCCTCCACCGTGACAAAAGCACATCACAACACATTTTCTAAGTTATCTTAAGTCTCTTGGTCAATCAACAAACGATTCTGAAGACTCAAAAGGAGGAAGAGAGACATCTAGACAACGGTGGGAAAGATTCCTGGGGAAAAGCAGAGAAAATCTTGCATGATGTATGCAAGGCTAAGAATTGTTTTCTCCCTGCTGGCTGCTTTTCTCTCTGTTCTAAAGAGAAGCTTCCGAAATCGGCTAAATAAAGGGATCACACCAGAGGATGAGAGATAATGCTAAATCAACAAAAACAAAGACCCAAATGAAACAGAACGAGCCATGAGAATCTGCGGCTATCAAAACTTTGTTTGGCCGTATCTATTTATCATCGCTGCACACCCGGGCTCTGCGGAATATCATTCTGTTGATGTCACTTATCCTCAGCAAAATATTTACACATCCTTAAAAATGCCAGATGAGGGGGGCCGGCCGGCGCGCTGCCGCAAGGCGCCCCTGAAGCCCACGGCTGGGCAGACCATGAGATGGGGGCGGCACGATGGGGGGTGGCTCCAACGGGCACAGGTAAGAGCTACAGACAGTTCCCGGAACTCGGCCACCCAGGAGCTGCGCTCTGCCCTGCCCACCTCTCCCCTACCTGACTCTGCAAGAAGCAGCCACATCCCTGATATGGTGTCAGCGCCTTCTCCCCCCCCCCACCCCCCGCCCTCGCCTTTCTCATTGATTAAGTTCTCAAACCATTGTTAAAAGCCGGGTTGCTTTTCCCTGGAAAACTGGGCTGAATTCATTAAGCTTCCCCCTGCCACAAAAGGAATATTCATAAAAGTTTGGCAGGCAGAAAGGGAGGCTGACTGCATGCCATGGGGTGGGTGACAATTCGCTCTTCCAAAGCCACCTTCTTCTTCCATGCCCCATCCCTCTCTCCATCCATCCGTCGTGCCCCAAACCTACTCCAGGGACTTGTGATAGGGAAACACAAAGCAGCAGCTGTTTGGCAACATTTCTACCCCTCGCCGGCAACTGTGGTGGGATGCCATTTCCCCACCCAGGCGGAGCTTATCCTGAACAATAGTCGGGCTTTAAACGGCAAACAAGCAAACACACAGAGCACAACCTCAACCCCGAAAAAGCCAACACGGAGAGAAGCGGTAACTCCCTCCGCAGCAAAAGGCGCCGCCGAAACGCACGCAAAAATGCTGCGAGAACGCTGCTCGGTGCCTAACATGGCAGAAAGCCCGAGCCGGTGCGGCCACCCCGGGTCTGGGCATTGGGGGGTTCGAAGGCTCCCGGGGCGCCGACGCACACTCACCCGGCTTCGGGAGGATGCGGGGCTGGCCGAACGTCACAAAGACAAGCCCAGCGCGATCTGGCAAAACCCAACTTTCCACCCGGCTCGCCAGGGCCGCCAGATACGTCAACAGAATCCATCTTTCGAAGGGCCTGGAAGGCGCCGGGTTTTCCGGGCCGGGGCAGAGCGGCAGAGCCCGGAGGCGGCCCGGTGCGGTGCCCGGGAGCGGAGTCCGCCGCGCGCCGCCCTCTGTGCGGGGTGCCAGCGCTGGTGGCGGCCCGAAACCCACTTCGGGGCCCCCGCCCCGCCGGCCGGCGCCGCCTCTCCGGCCCCGCCAGCCAGTGCGCGGCGCCGGGAGCAGGAGCGGGGCCCGGGGACGCCGCACGGGTGGCGGCCTCGGCCCGCGTCCCCGCCCCCGCCCGGCCCTCCCAGCTGGCCCCGGCCTCCGGGCGCCGTCCTGCCCACGGGAGCAGGCCCCTCCCCGGGCGCCGGGCCCCGCCAGGCTCGCCCAGCCCGACGCGCCCCCTGCGTCCCGGTGGCAGGTCCGCTTGGGGAAGGCGGGGGAGGGGGACCCCGGCCCGCGCTGGGGGGCACCGCGGTGGCTACCTCGCGATCGCGGCCGCCGCCTCCAGGAAGCCACGGGGTGGTCGCGGGTGTGGGAACTCTCCGGTCTGGCCTCGCCGCCCGCCGCCTGAAGGGGGTGCGCAGCGGTGGGAGCCGCCGTCGCCGCTGTCACCGAGCCGCTGTCGCCGCCGCAGCCGGTCGTGCGTGAGTGTGTGTGTGCGCCTGTGTCCGGACGAGTGTGTGTCTGCGTGCGGCGCCCGGCCTTTACTATATACACCAAGGGGTGGGAGGAGGCGGGGAAGGGGAGGGCTTGGGGGAGGTGGCGGAGGAGGGGGAGCAGGAGGGGGGCGAGAGGGTACCCGACGAGGAGGCGGCGGCGAAGGAGGGACAGGTGATCTCGCCCACGGGGAGGGCGTGGCTGTGGGCGGCGCAGGGTGGCAGGAGGAAGGGTCGCCCGAGGCGCGGGCCAGGGGAGGGGGAGATGGACACCGAGAAGGGCCGGCAGAGCGGGGATCCTGCTGCCAACTGGCGGGCTGGGGACCATTCCAGACCCCACGATGAAGAGGAGCCAGAACGGAGCCCAGAAGAGAGGAAGTGGCTGGCTGATGGAGGCGGGAGAGGTGGGGAGGGCCCAGTGACCACCCCCTAGAATGCCAGGGTGATACACGTAGAAGATCCTTCTCACAAGGTGTGAGATTGTGAAAGACGAAATGAGCCCACGGACACAATCTAATTTCCACAAACTTGCCTGAGAGATGATTTATTTATTAATCTAACATTTCTTGAACACCTGGTGTTTGCCAGACACCGGGGCTGAGACCTGGAGTTAGAGACTATTGACTATCCGGCTGCTAAACGGTAAATAAGTAATAGATGTTAGTAGTACTATTGATGATTTAAAAACAAAATAAAAAACCTAAATCCTGTAAATGTTTTAAGAGAGCAAAGGAAGCAACTACACTGCTTTAATTAATCCCTAAAGATGTAAAGATTTTTTTCTGGCAATCAAAACAGGACGAAGATATTTGAGAGAGAATGGCAGAACGTCAGTTACTTTAATCAGAGAAGAGAGCGTCTGAATCCAGCTATCCTTTGCACAGTCAATGCTCCACCCCAACACTGTGACTCGTAACCACAACTTCCCTCTTGCAGAATTTGAGGTGGCCACACAGAGTGTGAAAGACAGAGAGAGCAGCCTGGCAAGTTTACAATTAGCAAGGGAACCTGAACTTGTGTTGGAGAGGTTCTATTCTAACCTTGTAGTGTTGCGAGCATAATGTAATGGAAACCAGGGCCACATAATGCCATATTATTCTGAGGGTACTTTTGCCTTTACTGGATTCCCTTCTCCATTAAAAAAAAAACAACAAAAACACAAAAACCTAACAGTTCTGCTTTACAATTGCTTTGGTAAAAAGACAAATATATTGATATTATATGTTAATACATTTTCTTCAACCTAGAAGATCAATTTTTCTTCTGATTTCAAAAGAAATGAAAACATTTCTGTGGGCTCCTAAAAGTACCGTGGGCCCCAGGCTCTGTGCCCACTGCTGGTAACAAAGAATTAGGCCCTGTTGGTACCATTCCTTGATAATGAATTCCCTGTTTTGAAAAAAAAAAGTTAAAGTAAAAAATACTGAGTTGACACAGACACGGAAAGACACACAATACAACTTTAAGAACTGATAATAATGAATCAGGGCACCTGGGTGGCTCAATCGGTTGAGTGTCCAACTTCAGCTCAGGTGATGATCTCCTGGTTTGGGAGTTCAAGCCCCACAGTGGGCTTGCTGCTGTCAGCCTGTCAGGACAGAGCCTGCTTTGGATCCTCTGTCCCTCTCTCTCTGCCCCTCCCCTGCTTGTACTCTCCGCAAAATAAAAAATATATATATTTTAAAAAAGAACTGATAATAATGAACATCAACAGAAAGTACCAGTTCCTACTTGTTTCAGTCAGGCTCTAGGGGCCTTAAATCAACTTGAAGTCATTAATGATACCTGTGGAAATATCTGTCCGTGAATGTGTCTTCAACCATTTTAGTAACCAAAGACTTCCTCTAGAGATCTCAGAACTGTTCTGAATCCTTGGATCAGGTATGTGAGGTCTCTGTTGCCAGGACCTAGCCTGAATACAACTAAAGACACAGCTGGGCAATTATAATTGGGCAAGTTCATGGATGAAAGATCCATAAAGGTTTTGTGTGTGCTGAGGGGGTACGTGTGTATAAGGTACGGATTGATATCCTGGCAGGCAATTACTAGCCTATTTCTTTTGTTGGCCTCATCACAACCCTGGGTTAATGTTTGATCCTCACTGGCAGTTGTGATTCCTATTTGCTGCCCTTTGAGGTGCTTATGTTTTCAGGAGAGACTATATGGATCCAGATTAATGCATACTAAGCAGGCATTATGGTCCCAAAGAAGTGTACAGTGGCACCCTCTGTATTTCCATCGTGAGTGCCCTTGCAGCGAGAAGGAAAAAAGAGAAGTCCATAATTACAGAGCAGGTCTGCGTGGGGGAAGAGATGTCTGGGGGACAGAAATGGGACATTAATGTGGAAGAACTGTATTCATACAGTTAAAGGATGCCCCAGAAAATGGAGAGAAGAAAGGATGTGCCCAAACAGCAGGAAAGAAGCACAAAAACCTTCCAGAGCTGCTCACGGTGATTTTTGAGATCTGTAATTTTAATATTGTTGCTTTTAAGTAAGGACTCAACAAATTTCGCATCTCAGACCTGATTGTTTTATCTATACCTTGCTTCTCTAATATAGCATCTCCTCATAATCTAGTTTTCACAAACTTGCCAGATGTAGGATTCATTTACTTATCCAATAAACACCTATTAAGCACCTGCTGTATGCCAGTCACTGAGCTAAGGACTGTGGTTAGAGAGAAAGTTAACATATGGTTGCTGACCTCAAGGAGCTCAGAGGCCAGTAAATGAACTGTTAATGATACAGTGTAACACTATGTGGTGCATGAGGAGTTATCCCATTGACTAGGTTGACCCTGAAGGAGCGGGGCCAGACCCGTGCTGGGAAAGGGTAGGGAATGGCATGGGGCAGGGCAGTCAGAAAAGCCTGCACAGAGATGGCGTCAAGAGCTGAGCACTGAGAAATAAATAGGAGTTTTTCGAAGTGAGGGAAATACATTACAAATGAAAGGAACAGCAAGCACCAAAACTTGAATGCGAAGCACATTCTGGACACTGCAGATATTTGGTGAGACTGGAGTAGAGGCTGTGAAGAATAGCAGGGGTGGGGGTGGAGGAGGCTGGGGGCAGCTGAAGCCCGTGGTCTGTCCTATAAAGGACCTTTTTCTTGGAGTCCATGGGGAACCAATGAAGACTTGAAGCAAGGGGATGACCAAGAAAGATGCGGGTTGAGGAATGCTCACTGTGTTGGCGGGTGTGAAGGGCCAGCCGGAGGGAGTGAGGTTGGCAGCAAGGAGACCAGGTGAGAGATGCTTTGGCAACGATCAGGGTTTGAATCAAGGTAGTACGAGCAGAGATGAAGAGCAGGATGCAGAACTGGCAGGACTTGGTGATGGAGGAGACAGGAGTTAGGGCAACTGGTGCCTGGCTTTCTGAGCTGGGTGACAGGGTGGGCTGGGGGTGTCGTCACTGAGACAGAAGTCCTAGAAAGAGACGCAGGTTTGGGACTGGAGATGGTGAATGCTGTACGTTCCCCCAGAAGCAGATCCTGAGACAAGGATTCAAGTGCAGAAAGTTGATTTGGAGGGTGAAAGAAACAGGGGTAGGGGTGTGGGAGAGGCAGTCAGAGGGATGGCAGCCAATGGGGGTATGTTAATGAGGCCAGTTACCACTGTGGAGCTTAAGTCCATGGGTAAACTCCTGGATATGGTACAAAACCTCCACTTCAGAACAAAGAGGTGAGGAAGCTGGTTGAGGGCTGCCCAGGGAGTGCTGATTTTCTGGTAATCCTGGTCTGGCACCCAGCATAGGCAGAGAGTCCTTCTCAGGTGCAAAGAGAAGACACTGGCAGCTGGCCATCTGTGGAGCACACTGAGATGGTAGCCTCTAGGGGATGTGGGTGGGGCACCATTAGCATCTGCTACAGGGAGTTCTGGTTAGGGCATCTTGAGTGGGAAGTGCCTGTTGGGTAGCCACATAGAGAAGTCCAATAGGCATTTGCAGGAGAAGTTAACAATCTAAGCTGAAGACCTAAATTTGGGAGTGGTTGTGTCCTTGGTGTTGGTTGAGCCAGTGGGTACTGAGCTCTGCCGAAGACATATGTGACTTGAGTTGGTGGCTGAGTCCATCACCCTGTGGTATGCTCACATGATTTGACCTGATCTGCATGAACATCCTGGTGGGTTTCTCTAGGGGTGCCAGGAACTCCTTAAGTTGTACCAGCCAGGTTAGCGCTCATGGGTGTGAATGTGTTTGGGGGAAAGGATCTATTGCTTTCAAGAAATTTGGTAATGTATTTAAAATTGAGAGTCTTTAAAAAAAATGGTCAATAATATTCACTGGACAATTGATTAAACAGGGTGAACATTTGAAAACATAGTCACAATGCAAAGGGATAAATGCTGAAGGAAAAAACATGCAAGGGGTACTTAAAGCACAGAGGAATGGAATCAAATCCCCAGGCTTGGGGAAAGAGGTTGGAGAGCATTCAGAGAAACAGTCCAGTGAGAAAGACATTTTTACCTGAGGAACATTCAGAACCCATGGGGTAAGGGAAAGGTTTTCACTACTCTTATAGAACAGTGCAGTCTGCATGGAGGCTTCAGTATTCTTCACTTGAAGATTTTATATGAATTGTGTTATGTCTTGATTGTATCCAAAGGGGACAATACAGTTCATACGAAATCTCTGCCAATTTTAGCAAAGACTGGATCAAAGGATATGTGAGTTGGTTCTTTAGATAGGCAATTAACAAACATATCTCAGACAGTTGCTACTTCTCAGTAGGAAAGTACATACTAAAACACACAGAGAAATAAAGTACTGTCTTTGCTCTGCACTGAAGTCTCCCATAGTCCGGTGGTGGCTCTATCTAGTCTCACAATCAGGAGAGCATTTAGTGTCAGGGGATTTTGAGATGCTGTCACGAGTAAGAAGGAGGCCCATTATAAAGGGTCTGGCTTGTGGCTGCTTCATTCTGCATTCCGCAATCCTGTTTCCTAAGAGAACCCTAATGTTGTGCAGGTATCCATCCCTGTCCATGAAACCACGTGCCTTAGAATCTGATGCTAGCTTTTGCGTGGAGACCATTTGATCTGAGGCAAATGGCATCTTTCCTGCATAACTTGGACCGAAGAGATGAGAGGAGAGATTTGCTTCGGGCTCTATGGATAAGCTCTGACTCTTCCAGGAGAGCCACCTGCCCTCTCTCAATAGATGTGAAAATAATGTAACCACATTTGCAACTGGCAGCAAAAACATGATGCCGGTGACCGTATAACTGACCATCTACACAGGGACACTGCTGACAGTGAATGGGTGTTCCAGGACTCACTGTGATCAGGACAAAAGGCATAAACTGGGTCTTCCCATCACAGCAGGATGAATGGTCATGATGATGCCAGGAGCCAGGCCTAGGAGGGAGCTAGGAAAGTACAGTAGGTCCCCACCCTAAAGCTAGCATCAAATTCTAAGGCACGTGTTTTCATGGACAGGGATGGATACCTGCACAACATCAGGGTTCTCTTAGGAAACAGGATTGCGGAATGCAGAATGAAGCAGCCACAAGCCAGACCCTTTATAATGGGCCTCCTTCTTACTCGTGACAGCATCTCAAAATCCCCTGACACTAAATGCTCTCCTGATTGTGAGACTAGATAGAGCCACCATTGGACTATGGGAGACTTCAGTGCAGAGCAAAGACAGTACTTTATTTCTCTGTGTGTTTTAGTATGTACTTTCCTACTGCGAAAGGCAACACAATAAACATAGAGAAAGAACCCGAAACTCCAGTGGTGGTACTGAACTCCTGGAACAACCAACCACTTCTGGCGCCACCGGAACTTGTAGTTCTAGTTAACAAGTTGTTCCACTGTTTCCTAGCTTAAACTTCTCAGAGTCAGGTCTCTGTTGCTTACAATCAAAAGCATCCTAAGACACACATGCAATTACAGAATTGTTTTTGTTTTGTTTTGTTTAGTCCCAGATGGGATAAGGGCCATTCTGGAATCAAGAGATCTAACAAAAACAAGTGGAGGGGGGAAGTAGGTCAGGAATTGATATTGCAGTCTGACTTCAAAGACAAGTGTAAATAAGAACACAGCTGAGGCGCACGGTTCTGCCGAATTTGGAAGGCCAGCCACGTACATGGCCATGGCGGTTTCCATTCTAGCCTCACAGGCACACTCCTGCCTCAACAAAGGGCTCAGGGTCCTGCGCTCAGGGTCCTGGGGTCAGGGGAGTTTATTCTATCTCTTGCTCTCTCACCGCTCTGAGTGGTTGTGAACCAGCTCTGCTCTCTCTCTAGCTGTCTTCCCCAGGACATCCCATCTTCCTGACTTGACTGTCATCATCAAGGGAGGCCCTTGGCTTACATCTCCCACAGAATCTACCTTCGTTCTCTTTAGGGAGGAGGCCTTCAGTAAGTGATGGCTAGCCACGATGATCTCCCCTCACGTTTGTGCTTTGGTCTCTTATTCCCAAGGAGCTTCAACACCCCTTACCTAGAGAGAGGAGGTGGACAGAGTGGGTTTGGGGTTGGAGCCATGCAACTGTCACCTGAGGCGAGCAGGGTTTGTCCTAATTAATGGAGAGCCCTGTACAAGGCAAGGGAGAAGCCAGATTGCATGAGACAGAGTCAAGAGCATGCTTATCGGCAAGAAAGGACCAGAAACCAAAATTAAAGCCGGGAGGGAGATTTGGAGTCATGGGGCACGAGATAATAGGCAGTGGATTTTGATTAAGTGGAAAATAGACACAGATTCGGTTTTGGAGAGGTAAACTATTTTGCTGGATGGCAAAACGATGCCGACTATAACACGAGTGTGGTTGAAATACTGGCACACAAAGGACCAAGAATAGACTAGCTCAGAGATGACCCCGCACAACCCAGTCTCCTGACGGGGAAAATCATGCTCAGTAGAGAAACACACACACACACCTTTACACAAGCCAAGTTCTCTTCTCTTTCCAGGTGTCAGACTTACCTTTTCCTTTCTTAGAAATTTATTCACAAATGAGCCAGATTGATCTCTCAATGAGAAAGGGAAAATCATCAAAGTTGCCCTGGGGTGACAATTAGAATATTATCCAAAACAATCGTTAAAAATAGCTGCTGAGACACTCCAAGGCGGGAGTGTTAATGTTACAGGACACAACGAGCAGCGACCCCTAAATATCCCCGATCGCCGAAAACCACAGTCCCCTGTGCCTGGTGCTGTGGTGACAGTGAGGTTCTATCCCTGCCACTGTCTCTTGGAAGCAGAGCTACTGAGGGCTTTCTCGGCCATCAGACCCACGGGCTGTCGGAAGTGATTACCTCCCTCCCAGATGCAACCTATCTGACCTAGCTAGCACGCAGCTTATAAACAAACGAGAATGTGCCCGTCAATTTCACAAATGGTCCATGCCTCCAAATGATCGTATGCTCCTGCAACCTCCAGTGTGTGGATGGCCTGTCAGGTCTGTCCCGATTCATGCATGGCGAGTCTCTCCAACATAACTGACAAGGTTTCTGTTGCTGTAAGTTCAAGAGGTGAAAGCAGCTGACAAGGTCATTCATTTTGGAACAGGGCATCAATGTATAATACAGAATGGACTGTAGTCATGTTGTCTGTCTTCAGCTGGGAGAGTTTCTCAAATTATAGAATTTTATGAACAGAACAATTTCATGGAAGGAGGAAAAGAGAACAAGAGTAAAATCTCTCTTGCTAGGGATGGCTAGCAGTTTTGATTGCTGTTCTTTGCATTTGTGGCCTCTCTGTGCCAGGTCAACATCCAAGCACTCTCTCGAGATTGCTCAACGTCAGCCCCGGCCGACCTCGGCCCCTTGCAGGTGAATTTTCTGATGCTCTTCATCTCTGCGATTATGCCTGCCCAGTTTCTGAACCAGACCACCAGTGTGTTGGGTCTGACACGAAGCTGGCTTCTCCCGTCTGAGCTCCTTGTGGTCCCGAAGCATCGCTTGGCCACCGAGTCACGGAATTCTCCAGTCAGCCTCTCCAGGACCCTCTCCCGCATTGGCCTCAGCCCTAGGATTAGGTTCCTGGGTCCATTTCTCTGTAAAGCTCTCATGTTTTCCATTGGGGATGTAGCTCCACCACCTAATCCCACTCACTAAAGTATTTCCCATCAATCTGCGATGGCCACGTTGCTGTCTGTGTGGGACAGAGTTAGTTTCTCATTCACTGACCTCTTTCCTTAAAAAGTGCTCCAAAACTTGACAAGAGTATTTGTATAAATTGCAGACTACCACCATCCTGGGTTATCTCTTTCATTCCTTCTATTAGATGGGTCTTTGTTAGAGATTTATAATGATCGTTTTTGTTTTTTTGAAGAACAAACATTTTACTCACAAATAAGGTGATTTTTGAAAACTATAGCATTGCTTTAGGAAAAATTTGCAATTAATATATACTTTAGAATACATATAATTTATTCTTTTCAAATGATTTTTTATTGTGACATTCATTAAAAATTACATATTAGTGTAACAGGCAATTCTATCTTCAGTATAAACATTCAATCATAACCACTCCCAATGATCTGTATATTCCCTTCATGTTTTTCTCTTTATAGCATTTACTCATCTGAAATAATATTACATATGATTACAGTCCTGCTTTTGTCTCTTAATATCTTCAACGAGTAAGCATTTCCCACAGCATTCTGATAATATTACATAATCAAGACAGACATTTTCGACAGTTCAATGAACAATTTTATCCTGTAGATTCATCACCATATACTTAGCTTTTCTACTACTGTCAGATGTGTAGGCTCTTTCCAAATTCTGCTGTTATAATGAACACTACAATTAGTTTCTTTGTGTATATCAATGTTCCCCATTAATAATTATTTCTCAGAATAAATACACAGCTGTAATATTTCTGGGGCAGAGACAGAAACACTTACATGTTGCCAAACTGATTTTAAAAAGGATATTCCACTAATTCCAAATATGAGCCCTGAGAGTACTTGCCTTATGAGTACTCACTGGCCTAGGCCAAAATATTATTTTGTTTTAAACTATATTTCACTTATTACCAGGGAGGTAGGCCATTTTTATCTTTGTGCTTTCTACTTGTATACCTAAGGCAGTTTTCAGTTTATTGGTTTTACACACTTATTGATTATAGTATTTGCATCTTATTTGTGTGTATCTATCCTTTAGTTAATATAAATGTAAGTCACAATAACAACAAATCCCAAAAGTGGGATTGCTGGATCATATGGGAGTTCTATTTTTTAAATGTTTTATTATTTGAGAGAGAGGGAGGGAGGCAGGGTGTGCATGAGTGTGGGGGATGGGCAGAGAGAGGGAGAGAGAGAATCCCAGGTAGGCTTAATGCTGTCAGCACAGAGCCAGATGCGGGGCTTTACCCCACCAACTGTGAGATCATGTCCTGAGTTGAAACCAAGAGTCAGACATCCAACCTACTGAGCCACCCAGGCGCCCATGTGAATTCTATTTTTAATTTTGTGGAGGAGCTTCCATACTGTTTTACATGATGGCTGTACCAATTTACATTCCCACTAACGTTACATAAGGGGTCTCTCTTCACACTCTCAACAACATTTGTTATCTCTTGTCTTTTTCATAATAGCTGTCTTAATAGGTGAAGTGATATCTCATTATGTTTTTGATTTGCATTTCCATGATGATTAGTTATGCTGACCACTTTTTCATGTACCTGTGGCTACTTGTATGTCTTCTTTGGAAAAATATCTATTCAGGTCTTTTGCCCTTTTTTTTTTTTTTTTTTTTTTGAGAGAGAGAGAGAGAAGGGGAGAGGGGCAGAGGGAGGGAGGGAGAGAGAGAGAGAGATTGAGAGAGTGAGAGAGAGGGAATCCTAAGCATACTCCATGCTCAGTGTGGAGCCTGATGTGGGGTTTCATCCCATGACCCTGGGATCATGACCTGAGCTGAAATCAAGAGTCGGACACTCAACTGACTGAGCTATCCAGGTTCATTTTTTAATTGGATTATTTGTGGTGTTTGGCTCTTGAGTTGTATGACTTCCTTATATATTTTGGATATTAACCTCTGCTATACCTCAGAAACATGGTTTGCAAATACGTTCTCCCACTCTATATGTTACTTTTCATTTTGTTAATGGTTTACTTTGCTGTCTAAAAGCTTTTTAGTTTGATGTGGTCTCACGTGTTTATTTTTGCTTTTGTTGCTTGTGCTTTTGATGTCATATATAAAAAAATCATTGCCAAGACCAATGCCAAGGGGCTTTTACCTTGTGTTTTCTTCTAGGAATTTTACAGTTGCAGGTCTTGCATTTAAATCTTTCATCTATTTTGGGTTAACTTTTTTGTATGGTGCCAGATAGGGGTCCAACTTCCTTCTTTTATGTGTGTATATCCAGTTTTCCCAGCACCATTTATCGAAGAGACTATTCCGTACCCACTGTGTATTCTTGGCGCCCTTGTCAAAGATTAGTTGACCATATATGTGTGGTTTTATTTCTGGGCTCTCCATTATGCTCCATTGATCTATGTGTCTGTTTTTATGCCAGTACCATATTGTTTTGATTACTGTAGCTTTGAAATATAATTCGAAACCAGGAAGTGTGATGCCTCCAGCTTTGTTCTTCTTGATCAAGACTGTTTTGGCTATTTGGGGTCTTTTGTGGTTTCATTTATCCCTTGGATGCAAAGATGGTTCAATATATACAAATCAATAAGTATGATACACCACATTAACAGAATAAAGGATATGTGATCATCTCAGCAGATGTAGTAAAGTATTTGAAAAAATTCAACATCCTTTCATGTTAAAATCTCTCAATAAATTAGGTATACAAGGAGTATGCCTCAACATAATAAAGGCCATATATGACAAGTCCATAGTTAATATCATACACAACAGTGAAAAGCTAAAAGTTTTTCCTCTAAGATTGGAAATAACACAAGGGTGCCCACTCTCTTCACTTCTATTCAACATAGCACTGAAAGTCCTAACTAGAGCAATTAGGCAAGAAAAAGAAATAAAAGGTGTTCAAATTCAAAAAGAAGAAAGTAAATGGTCTCTTTGCAGATGACATGATCTTATATAGAAAAAAACCCCAGGGATGCCTGGGTGGCTCAGTCAGTTGAGCATTCAACTCTTGATTTTGGCTCAGGTCATGATCCCAGGGTGGTGAGATTGACCCCGCATCAGACTCTGTGCTGAGCATGGAGCCTGCTTAGGATTCTCTCTCTCTCCCCCTCTACCCCTCTTCCTGGCTCACATGCTTTCTCTAAAAGAACAAAAAAAAGAAAAAACCCTAAAGATTCCACAAAAAAACTGTTAGAACTAATTAACAAATTCAGTAAAGTTGCGAGATACAAAATCAATATATAAAAACCAGTTGTGTTTCTGTATACTGACAACACACTATCTGAAAAAGAAGCTGGGGGGAAAACCCCAGTTACAATAGCATTGAAAAGAATAAAATACTTTGGAATAAATTTCACCAAGGAGGTGAAAGTTCTGTTATTGAAAACTATTAAGACCACGATGAAAAGAAATCAAAGAAGACACAAATAAATGGAGAGGTATCTTGTATTCTTGGATCAGAAGAGTTAATATTGTTAAAGTGCCCATACTACCTAAAGTAATCTAAAAATTCAATGCAATCCCTATCAAAATTCCAATGGCATTTCTCATAGAAGTAGCAAAAACAATCTTCATATTCATATACAACCACAGAAGACCCCGAATAGCCAAAGCAATCTTGGGAAAGAAGAAACTACTGAGAGCTTTTTTGATCATGAATGAGTGTTGAATCTTGTTAAATGTGTTTTCTGCAACAATTAATAGCAATTATCTGATTTTTCTTCTTTAGTCTGTTGATATGATAGATTACATTGATGTATTTTTAAAAAGACTTTATTTCTTTAGAGCAGTTTTAGGTGCATAGAAAAACTGAGGGGAAGGTATGGATTTCCCATATACTCCCAACCCCTACACATGCATAGCCCCTCTCCGCATTATCAATATCATTCACAAGACTGGTACATTTGTTATAGTTGAAGAACTTACATTGACACATCATAACCACCCAAAGCCTTTAGTTTCATTCTTAGTGTTGTACATTTTATAGAGTTTGACAAATGTATATGTATCATTGAGATGACATATTTCCATCATTATAATATGATAGAGAGTACTCTCATTGCCCCCAAAACCCTCTGTGCTTTAGCTCTTCTTTCCTCCTCTCTCCTCCAACCCTTAGCAACCACGGACCCTTTTAGTGTCTCCATAGTTTTGCCTTTCCCAGAATGTCAGTCAATTGGCTTCTTTCACTTAGTAATATGCACTTAAGGTTCTTCCACGTCTTTTTGTGGCCTGATAGGTCACTTCTTTTTAGTGAATAATATTCTATTGTCTGCATGTACCATGGTTTATTTATCCATTCACCTGCTGAAGGGCATCCTGGTCATTTTGAACTTTTGGCAATTATGAATAAAGCTGCTATAAGTATTCATGTGCTGGTTTTTGCGTGGACATAAGTTTTCAGCTCCTTTGGGTAAATACGAAGGAATATGATTGCTGAACCTTATGGTAAGAACACGTTTAGTTTTCTAAGAAACTACCAAACTGTCTTCCAAAGTAACAGTACCATTTTGAATTCCCACCAGCAATGTATAGGAGTTCCTGTTGCTCCACATCCTAGCTAACATTTGGTGTTGTCAGTGTTCCAGATTTTGGCCATTCTAATAGGTGTGTAGTAGTATCTCACTGTTGTTTTAACTTCAATTTCCATTATGACATATGATAGGAAGCATTTTTATATGTTATTTGCCATCTGTGCATCTTCTTTGGTGAGGTGTCTGTTAAAGTCTTTGGCTTATTTTTTAATTGGGTTGTTTTTTACGGTTGAATTTTAAGAGTTCTTTTTATTTTGGGATAACAGTCCTATATCAGATGTGTCTTTTGAAAATCTTTTCTCCCAGTCTGTGCTTTGTCTTCTAATTCTCTTGACATTGTCTTTTGCAGAGCAGAACGTTTTAACCTTAATGAAGTCCAGCCTACCAATTATTTCTTTCATTGATCATGCCTTTGGTGTTGCTCTAAAAAGTCACTGCCATTCCCAAGTTCATCTAGGTTTTCTCTTATGTTATCTTCTGGGAGTTTTATAGTTGCATTTTACATTTAGGTCTATGATCTACTTTGAGTTAATTTTTGTGAAAGGTGTAGGGTCTGTGCTTAGGTTACTTTTCTTTGTATGCGAATGTCCAGTTGTTCTAGCACCACGTGTTGAAGAAACTATCTTTACTCCATTGTATTGCTTTTGCTCCTTTGCCATAGATCAGCATTGGTGCGTTTTTGAATGTTGAGCCAGACTTGCATATCTGGAATAAATTCCACTTGGTCATGGTGTATTCTTTTTATACATTGTTGAATTTTATATTTAATATTTTGTTGGGGATTTTTGTGTCTAAATTCATGAGTGATACTAGTGTGTTGTGGTTTTTGGGTTTTGGTTTTTCGGGAGGCCTAGTTGTTCTAGTTTTGGTGTCAGGGTAACATCTGCCTCATAAAATAAGTTGGAAAATTTTCCTCCTCTTCTATTCTCTGGAAAAGATTTGGTATAATTGGTGTTAACTCTTCTTTAAATGTTTGGTAGAATTCTCTTATGAAACTGGGCCTCAGTAATTCTATTTAGGGGAGTTCTAAAATTACAAATTCAATTTCTTTAGTGGTCATAGGACTATCCAGATTATCTATTTCGTTTTGGTTGAGTTTTGGTAGCTTGTGGTTTTAGAAGAATTAGTCCATTTCTTCTAAGTTGTTAAATTTATTGGTGTAAATTTTTTGTAGTATACCATCAGTAACTTTTTAATGATTAATAAGATCTGTAGTGAAATCCCCTGTTTAATTTCTGATATTGGTGACTTATTTCTTTTCTATTTTAATTTTTATCAGCTGTACTAGAACTTTATCAATATTATTTTATTTTTAATGAACCAAAATTGTATTTCATTTTTACTATTATTTTCCTATTTTCAATTTCATTTACTTCTGATTTTTATTATTTCTTTCTTTCTGCTTGCTATGGTTTATTTTACTCTTCTTTTCCTAGCTTCTTGAAATAGAAACTTTGGTTACTGATTTTTGATCTTTCCTCTTTTCTGCTATAAATTTCCCTCTCGGCACTGCTTTAGCTACATCCCATATGTTTTCTTCTGTTGTGTTTTTATTTTAAATTTTTCTGTGTATTTTTAATTTTCTGGAGACATCCTCTGACATTTGAGTTATTTAGGAGTGCTTAATTTTCAGGTGTTTAGAGATTTTCTTGTTCTCTTTTTTTGTTGCTATTGGTTACTAGTTTGATTCCATACAGTCAGAAAACATGCTATGTATGATCTCAATGCTTTCAAATTCTTTGAATTTTGCTTTATGGCTCAAGATATTGTCTATTTTGGTGACCATTACATAGATGCTATTGTTAGGTGGAGTGTTTTATATATGCCAATTAGACACTGTTGGTTATCTTGTTCAGATTTTCTACATCCTCTTTGATTTTCTGCCTAATAATTCTTCAACTGATTGGAGGCAAATGTTAAAGTCCCTACCTATAATTGTGAACTGGTCTATTTCAACTTTCAGCTCTATTAGTTTTCCTTTCATTCATTTTAAGGCTTTGCTGTTTGGTGCGTATATAATCAGAGTCATTATAGCTAATAAATGTATTGACCCTTTCATTATTATGTAATGTGCCTGTCTCTGCTAATTTTCTTTCATCTGTAGTCTACTTTATCTGATATTAATATAGCCTCTGTGATTGTTTTAATTAATGTCTGTATAGATCTGTTTCCATCCTTTTACTTTCAACCTACCTGTAACATGAAATTTGAAGTGAATTCTTTTATAAACTGAATATATTTGGTCCTGTTTTTTCAATTCACTCAGTGAGTCTGCCTTTTTAGTGGTGTATTCAGACCATTTACATTTAAGATAATGACTGATATATTAGAACTTAAGTCTGCCTTTATTATTATTTTTATAGTTTCTTCCTTCTCTTTTTGTTTTCCTGTGGATTACATGAACTTTTTTTATGAATACATCTTAAAATATTCATAGTGTTTCTGGATGTCTCTTTGCATAGCTTTCTTAGTGGCTGCTCTAGATATTACAACATAAATATGTGATGTAACAGTCTACTATATTAACATTTTGCCACTTCAAGTAAAGTATGGAAATCTTGCTTCCATTTAGGTCCCTTTACTCTCATTTCCTTCAACCATTATTGTCTTGAGTATCAGATGGTGTTATAACTTTTGTTTCAATCATAAAATACAATTTGTAAAATTTGGGCAGAGAAGGATAGTCTACCGTATTCACTCATATGGCTGCTCTTTCTGTTGTTCAAGGAAGTAAATAATAAAGATTAGGACAGAAATAAATGAAATAAAGACTAGGTAAACAATGAAAAAGATCAATGAAACTAAGGGGTTGAAAAGACAAAGCTGACAAAAGTTTAGCTAGACTAAGAAAAGACTCAAATAAATAAATTATAAATGAAAGAGGAGACATCACAACTGATAGCACAAAAATAAGAAGGATCACAACAAGAGACTACTTTGAAAAATGATGTGCCAACAAATTGGATATCGTAAAAGAAATGGATAAATTTCTAGAAATGTACAACCTACGAACACCGAATCATGAGGAAATAGAAAATCCTGAACAAGGGCACCTGGACGACTCAGTCGGTTGAGCGTTGGACTTTGGCTCAGGTCATGATCTCACAGTTCTTTTGTCCCCTTCTCTCTGCCCCTCCCCCACTCGTGCTCTCTCAAAAATAAACATTAAAAAAAGAAAAAAATCTGAACAAAGTAATAATGAATAAGGAGATTGAATCAGTAAAAAAAAAAAAAACAAAAAACAAAAAAACAAAAACAAAAAACATAAAAACAAAAACAAAAAACAAAAACCTCCCAACAAAGAAAAGCCTAGGACCAGATGGCTTCACTGGTGAAATCTACCAAACATTTGAAGAAGAATTAATGCCAATCCTTCTCAAATTCTCCCAGCAAATTGAAGAGGAGGGAACAGTTCCAAACTCATTTTATTGTGCCAGCATTACCCTGATACCAAAGCCAGACAAGCATACTACTATAAAAGAAAATTATAAGCCAATATCTTTGATGAACATAGATCCAAGCATCCCCAACAAAATACTAGCAACTGAATTCAACAACACATTAAAATGATCATACACCATGATCAAGTGGAATTTAACCCTGGGATGCAAGGTGGTTGAACATATACAAATCAAAAAGCATGATACATAACATGAACAGAATGAAGGATAAAAGCCATATCATCTCAATAAATGTAGAAAAATTCAACATCCTTTCATGATAAAAAAAAAAACCCTTAACAAATTAGGTATAAAAAGAATGTATTTCAACATGACAAAGGCCATATATGACAAGCCCATGTTAACATCATACGCAAGGGTACAAAGGGTACAAAGGGTACAAAGGTAAAGCTTTTCCTGTAATATCAGGATGCTCACTTTCCCTACTTCTAGTTGTAGTGACAGCAATCAGGCAAGAAAAAGATAAAAAACACCTAAATTGGAAAGGAAGAAATATAATTGTCTCTGTAGAGGACATGATCTTATACACAGAAAATTCTAAAGACTCCACCAAAAAACCCACTAAAGCTAATAAACGAATTCAGCTAAGTTGCCGGACACAAAATTAACTTTCTTCCTTCCTGATGCTTCAAGATTCCTTCTTTTATAACTTGAAGAACTTACTGCAGACATTATTTAAGAGTAAGTCTAGTAACAACAAATTCTTTTAATTTTTCTTTATCTACAAATGTCCCGATTCCCCTTCACACCTAAAGGATACTCTTCCCCTTCAGAATTTAAAAAATATTATACCACTTCCTTCTGTCTTCCATGGTTTCAGATGAGAAATCCACTGCTATTCAAATTGGTGTTCCGATAGGTAATGTGTCATTACCAAAGATTTTTTCTTTGCCTTTAGTTTGCAGAGGTTTACCTATAATGTTTTAATATGATTTAAAAAATTTTTTATCCTGTTGGGGCTTGCTCATATTTTTTTATCTGTGCATTTTCTTTCTTTGGAGTGTTTTAAATCATTATTTTTTCTAATATTCTTTCAGTCTCACTCTCTCCTTTCCTCCTGGGACCCCAATGCTCTGAATATTTTCCTTATCGTTCCACAAGTTCCTGACAGTCTGATTATTTTTTTTTTCAATATATTTCCTGTCATTCAGATTGGGTAAATTTTATTATTTGTCCTCAAATTCACTGATTCTATCTGTTGACATATTTACTCTAGTATTGAGTTCATTTAGCAAGTTTTAAAATTTGGGATATTGTGTTTTTCGATTTGAAGATTTCCATTTTAATCTTTTTCATAACTTGTATTTCTTTTCTGAGATTTTCTATTTTTTTCATTTATTTCACAAGAATTTGTTATTGCTTGTTGAAGTTTATTTGTGATGGCTTCTTTAAACTCCTCATCAGATAATTCCAACATCTGATTCATCTCTGTGTTGGCATAGGTTTTGTCTTTTTTCATTCAAGTTGTGATTTTCCTGGCTCTTGATATGATGGGTGATTTTTTTATTGTATCCTGGACTTTTTACTATGTTGTGAGACTCTACGTCCCATTTAAATCTTTTATTTCAGTAGGTAGTCACCTGCTTAGGTTTAACATGCAGGTCCTGACCTATTTTTGTGGTGTGGCTTGAATGACAGCTTAGTTTTCAGAGCCTTTGCAGTATTTTTTGGAGTGCTTGGTTTATCTGGTGCTGCAGGAACTCCCAGTGGTCTCTTGGGGTGCTGCTTGAGGGGACCAAAGGAGTTGCCCTAGTCAGGGTCACCTGATGTCTCTAGGTAGAAGAAGAAAGTCTCTGGCCCACAAAGATGAAGAATGTTTCCTGGGCCAGGCAACTTGTGTATAGCAGAATCTCTTTTTCCAGGGCCAACCTACCACTAGGTGTCTATTGGCAAGGAAGGAGAGTCTCCGGTCTGGCAAGGGAAGACAGCACTTCCTTTAGTTGCTTGCTTTTAGCCAGGTTCCTAACAGATCCCCTTTGCCAGTATTGTCAGGATCACCTGCTGTTGTCAGAGGGCCTACTGTCTGAACTGGTAGAGAAATGAGCCCACCTAGGTTGCCCTGTGCCGCTAGGTTGAGGGTCTGAAAATGCTGGGTCTGGGTTGCCTTCTTCTGTTGGGTGGGGAGAGGAAAGGGAGGTATAAGACATCCTGCTGCTGTGTTGTTCCTATAGTCCCAGGATCTCAAACCAGCTTGGCTTTCTCTTCCCATCTTCCAGAGGGCTCCTTTGGTTGCCTCTTGAGTTCTTTCCAGGGTTTATAGTTGTACTTAGCAGGGGGAGCAGGGAGAAATGTGTCTAAGCCATCTTGTCCACACCAAAATTTCTTTTTAACTTTTAATTATTTATTTTAAAACTAAAGAACAATTTAAGAGAGTATCATTATGATTATTATGTGATTGCTACTAGAAATAATTTTGGCATAGAAATAAAAGGCATTTAAAAAAAAATGATCTGCTCCAGGTGTATAATATACTAGCTATGCCACTGAGAGTGAGCAAAGTAAAAGAAGAGATTAGAAAGATTGTGAGGAACAGCCTTGAAGCCAAGGGTGGAAAGTGTTAAGAAGCTGAGAGAGGTTATTATTATATTTGCTTTATGATGGGATTAGAAACCAGAGGATCTGAAGCATTAGGTTGCTTGCCCAAAATTGCTTTGGCATTTGGCTGCAGGATAGTTGCAGAATTCAGGATTATGACATTCCAAGACCATGGTAACAGCACACTGTTTCCCAGGGTGCCACTTTCAAACTCCAAACACAACATTTTCTAGAAGATACACCACAAGAGTCAAGTACTTTTTGCCTATCTGGCAAATGAACAAAAACTTTCAAAAGAAAAATGTTTACTAAATTTGACTGGTATTAAATGTCTGTTATTAATTGTCTCTTAATCATCCTGCATGGAGGGGGCTTAATTAATGTTCATGAATTTATTTCAAGCTAATGATTACCAAAGGAGTGCTTACTTTTAGAGGAGGAGTATTAAATTCTAATTGGCATTTGGGTAAGTTTGTAAAGCCGTTTCTTATGTCTTTCTTCAAGCAACTGATTTCTCAAATTCATCTGTGACAATTTCTAATATGTCACATTTCTCCAAGTTTCTTTTGCCCGTGATCACTTCCATATAAGCTAAACCTTTATTCCCAATAGTACATGCAGGGTTTCAGATAAAAGCTGACCACTTCCTGATTAAATGTGTTTCAGTCTTTCATTAAATCTCTGTATATAATGAAATCTATATTCCTGACTTTTTCAGGGTCAATTTTTAGAAATCTAATGAAAGACTCAAATATATGTATACTTAAATATATGCATATATATGTATATGTATATACACACACACATATATATGAGTTTTTTCAGATATATATGTATATATACATATATAATTTATATATTTATAAATTTGTATGTGTGTGTGTGTATATATATATATATATATATATATATATATATATATATATATATATAAATTCATAATATTTAGGAGTTTTTTCCAAAGAGAACTTTGTTTTTTGTTTTTTTATTTTTTTTTTTAATTTATTTATTTTTGAGACAGAGACAGAGAATGAACAGGGGAGGGGCAGAGAGAGAGGGAGACACAGAATCTGAAACAGGCTCTAGGCTCTGAGCTGTCAGCACAGAGCCCGACGCGGGGCTCGAACTCACGGACCGTGAGATCATGACCTGAGCTGAAGTCAGACGCTTAACCAACCAAGCCACCCAGACGCCCCAAGAGAACTTTGTTTTTAAAGAAATGTAAGACAAGAGACTTCCTTCCCCCCAAAATCCTCCAGGAAAACTATCTCCAAATGAAACCAAACTACAGATAGCATTCTGGATGAAATTCACTACCCAATACAAAAAGTTTATGTATTTTGGCAAGTGCAATTGGGCTGTGATTATTTGTTATATTGAGCCATGGGAAACTACTCACTGGAAATAGATTAAGGTATCTTTGGAAAATCTCTTAACACTTTCAAGATGTCGGGATGCCATCTCACCTACCCCAAATTTCCTCCAGCACATTAAATAGCCTCCCAGCATCCGGAAAAAGTGAAACAAGCTTCCAAAAGTGTTCATCTTGCAGTTAGCTGACACTCCTGCCTGAGGTGCAACTGATTTCAAGGGTCTTGGCTTCCTCCTGCATGTCTTAGAGTATTTGTGGGAAAAGTTATGATGCTTTGGTAATTTGAGACTTCAACTCACAGCTGAGCTATTAAATCACGACTCTATGAGGAGGTGAGATGGCAAGGATTTGAGTAGGAATGATTAGGTTTATAAATTACAGGTGCAAGAATTCATCCAATAATATAAATTATTACTCAACTTGGAAGAATCTAAGGGTCAGAGCCACAAAATATGATGTACAAATGATTTCACCAAGAGGAGCGATGGCGCTCATTTATAGGGCAGGTTCTAACATCTATAATCCTGCAACTTTAGGCAACAGGAAGCAAGTCTGCCCTTGCAAACCTGCCTAGAAGCACTGATATTATTAGTTTTCCCAATCATTTGTTTGGCAATATCAGGTGATCAACTGATACTTTAGAATATTCCCCTGCATCAAAAACTGTCCTCATGTGAAGTGAACTGGTAAAAAGCCATTGTCATTTTCACTGCAGTAGTGACTGGCTCTGCAAGTGCCAAGGCAAACTGGACAAATACTTATTTAATGTTAAGTAATCATTTGCTTTTTTGATAGTAAAAAAAATCCCAACTTATTATTGTAACCCAAATGTCTCCTGGGGGATATGAATGAGGTCAAATTAATCCAAACTCCCTGGATCTTAACTCCACCTGCTTATTCAGAGTCACCAGTGCTACAGTCTGAATATCTGGGCCACCCTTCCCCCAAATTCACTTTTGAAATCCTAACCCCTAAGAGGATGGCATTAGGAGGTGGTGGCCTATGGGGGGTGATGAGGTCATAAGGATGGAGCCCTCATGATTGGGATTAGTGCCCTTATAAGAGAGATCTCACAGAGTTACTTACACCTTCTAGCATGTGCTGATACAACAAGAAGTCAGCAGTCTGCAACCTGGAAGAGGGCTGTCACCAGAACCCAGTCATGTTGGCATTCTGATCTTGGACTTCCAGCCTCCAGAATTGTGAGATATAAATGTTGGTTTATGAGCCAGCCAGTTTATGGCATTTTTGTTATAGCAGCCTGAACAGACAGCTTTCTAGAAAAGCCTCTTCCCAGGCAAGTATTCCTGGGTGTCCCTGGAGGGTTTTCACAGGGAGCTCATGAACAGATACGATAGCCACAGCTTCCACACATCCACTAGAATCAAAATTTCCTCCTCTCCCGCAATGGCTTCCTCTTGTCAGTGTCATCTACTCAAAAGTGGAATGAGGTCTCTTCCCAGTACTTCTGCTGAGGGTAAGAACTTCGATTTCCCCACTGACTGTGCTCTCTTGCTATGCTCCTTAAATGGTCCATGATGCAGTAGCAGAGAGATGTTCATTTGGGGGCAGCAGTCTAGAGTATGTCTCTCTTCTCTGCCATGTGATATTCTTTGTCACCTGAGCCTCAAAGCAAAAATCCGTGTGTTCAGTCTCATCAGAGTGCTTCATAAAATAGTTCCTTCCATGTTATATATCAATAATACCTTTCTCCATCAAGGCTCAAAACCACTGTATCAAACCAGGCGAGAACAACAATTTTGTGTTGTACACTCTGGCCCTCATTTCCAATTTTCCACCCTTCTCTAGCTGTGTAATACATGCATCAAACTCCTCTTTCTTCCTTCAGATGCAAAAGTCAAGAACTCAAGGATGCATTTCTCAATTCAGAGAAATATTGCCCACCCTACCAAACCCCTCTGCTGCCAGTGGTAAGTGATTCTCTGTGAGATAGTATATCTTTCATTGCCTTCAATCCTCCACTTGGTTTTCCACCATGTTTTGACATGGCCTTGGATTCTCTAGAGCAGTGGTCTCCAAAATGAGGTGGTCACACCCCAGGAGTAAGTGAGATAACACACTGGGGTATAGAGAGCAAATGTCAGAATCAATAGATAGGCAGATTCAGTTTTATTGTTATTTAATATATAGATCACCACCAGTGCCCTCCCTCAGTCTGTATGAGAGGGCTATGTGTTTTTCAAGGTATCCTGAGGAAGGAGTGAATGTTCCATACTGGGAATAGTTGACAATGGAGACTTCACATGATCATTTCTTTCAGCATATTGCAAAGTATTACCATTGATATGTTCCTGGTTAGGTGGCATTACAAATTAAGTTACTCAGTTTTAACTAATAACTCTCTCAAATTTTGCAAGGAACTTAAAAAATCCTTGCAAAGAAACCATAGATCAAGATATGACCATTAGTACAAACTCACAAAAGTTTAAGAGAAATGTCAGCACTAACAATTCTTCCATCCTAGTAGTAGCTCAGGATCAGCATTATTATAAAATAATGAATTCAAATCAGATTACTTAAAAATAGAAGTTATTAAGGACCATTTAAAATATGTTAACAATTATCTTTGCTTGGAGTCCCTCCAAAACAGACTCCAAGATGAGGATTAAGATGCAAGTGTCTTATCTGGGAGGTGATTCCAGGAAGCACATTGAGGGAGTAGGTAAGTGACATACAAAGGCAGGAAAGCCAATAAAGGCTATGCTGATAAATGGATCACTACTTTGGGCACCCAGGACCCTCTGAGGGCCTGTGTACACCAAAACTGTCCTTCTGAGGTGCAAGGAAGTTGGAGTATTTTTCCACTGACTCTTGTCTTTCATTGGTTAAGAGTCATTCCTGGGGTGTGTTAGGTCCCTAGCATTCTGGTCTCTCCCACACCTACTAACTACACTTTAATAGTCCAAGAATGCTTTCATGAGGAAGGTGTTACCTTATTCTGCAGGGAAAAGCAGAAACCATGTTTAGAAGGATTCCGCAGTGAAGAGATTGTATAACAGAAGAGTCAGAGACAAGAATGTAAAGGCCTGTCTGCAGATTTTGAAATTTATCCTGTAGGCAACTGAGAGTCATTGAATGTGTTTGGGTAGTGACATGACATGATGGAAACTTTATTTTAGAACTGTTTGTTTACAGTATATTCCATTGTGTGAGCAGGGGAAGGGAAGAGGTGGACACAAATATGTAAGAGCTTGTAAATTTACTTAAGTTGTATAAAGTCTACTTTGTATACCATTCTTTCCAAACAGAGGAGAGAAAAGAAGTGCTTCTTGGGGGACTGCATTTTGATGAGAAACTTGGGCCAGCATTCCCCTCGGAAAAGAAGAATGAGGCAAACAAATGGCATCTGAGTTTTGGTCTTCCATTATTCAAACTTTCCTAAAAAGTGGCAGCATGGAAATCTTCAAGTCTGCTTGGAATCTGAGCCAATTTGATGGGAGAATCTGCAGATTTTCAAGCAGTAAGTTGATCTGTGGCGGCCTTCAACCCAGGAGTGAGGAATTTTCTGTTTATAGTCTTGACTCAAAAGAGATCCAAATTTGCCCCACCCTGAAAGTGCATCACTAAGAGGGAATATTCAGTGTTTAAAATGGTTTATAATATGATTATACCAAAATTTTCTTTTTTTTCTTTTCTTCCTCTGTGAAAATAAATGCAACGTGTTTGACACTGATTCGACATCAGGCAAGGGAATTGTGCTCTGAAGGCACATGCACATACACGCCCACCCCACATTGTATTGGCTGGGAGCTCTGCACTGAGAGAGATGCTCGGGCATATTTCTGCATGAAGCAAAATCAATATGGGTGAACCTGAAAACCATCTGTTGGGAACTTTTGGAAAGGTAGATGAAAGAGGAGGTGAGAGACAAGGGTGAAGACTTGGGAAACCATCCAAGGAAGCTCTTTTGACAACTCAAGTCATTACTTAACATGGATACAGACATCTGGGAGGCCCCAAGGTAAGCCCATGGGCCCTCCCTGAAGGGGCCTAGAGCCAACATGGGATTGGTACAGTTCAAAACAAACCTCTGGCATCTCAAAATGTTCCTGCACCTTTTTTCTCTTGGGTTCCACCTTGCTAGGCAACTCTCCTCTCCTCTGTGGTTTTTCTGCCATTTCCTGCTTTTCTCATTCTGTAGTCACCACCCAGCTCCCTATGGGTGGAATAATAATTTAGTACAAGTTCAATTTTTAAAAACTGTTTTGCAATAAAATCTTAGTGCTTTTGTTCTCTGTGGCTAGAGGGGTGGTGGCCTGGTATGACTGCCCCAAGTTTAAAGGCAGGGAAAATAAGAATAATGGATTAAGTGATTTGCCAGAGATGAAATGAATGAGATTAGCACCCGTTACTTTTTACCCCAGTAACTGAAATAAATACAAGAACTGGATTGTAGCAATTATTTAGGAAAGCACTGGAAAACATCATTCTTTGTGATTCTTGTGTAATGAATGTGGTGACAGAGAAGGTGGCCATCCCAGTTTTTAATTCAGTGAAGGTTTAGAACATATTTCTAATTCCTTTGACACATCCCCAGGTTTTCATGCATAAAATGGAGCTAATACAATAATTAGTACCCACCTTATGGGGTGGTTGTAAGGATTAAATGACTTAAAATATGCCAAGCACTTAGGACAGTACATGGCACCTAATAAGCACTCAATACATTTATTATTATTACAGTTGTTGCAATAGCAACAGCAATTTATTTTGAAGTGACAACCCTAATATTCAAATCTTCGAAAAATTTATACCAGACAATGCCTAGCTGCAAAGGAATCATACTGGCTTACCTGAGAACCTTATTAGAATGAGAAAATAAGGGGTAGAGATTGCGTTCATGAGAGGTCTGTCACTCTTCCAAAACATTTTGGAAATTCAACTCTTCATTTTAGGGATTATTTATATCAGAGCTGGCTGTGCCTTTGGGAAAATGGAACCCAAATATTGCAGGTGCCATTCCTGCTCCTACCTACCTGCTCCTCATCATAGCACCCCATTTCCCAGCCACTAAGGGTGTACTATGCTCAGGTTCTGATGTGATACCAAATTTCTCTGTGACTGCTAAAGCAACCAATCTTGCTTGTCACACCTGTGTCACCTCTCAAATATAAACAAACCCCACAGGTCATCTCTCCTGTCTCATATTCTCAGCCAAAAGTTTCTATGCTTTGCTTATCACCTCTCTTGCTCTTCCTGTCCTTCCCAATCCTTTACACAGTGTCCACTGGAATTCCAATGCCCCCTTCCATGGCAAGCAATCTCGTGGATGGCCATTCCTTAATCATCTAGTGTTAACTTAAACCTGGCTTTTCCATGAAGCTCTCTACTTCCTAAAGCTCTTTTAGGCAGATGTTGTCCGTTCTACTGGGTTTCAGGAAGATGATGATCATCATTCACCTATTCTCTCCCCATCTTTATAAGAAAACCTTTATATAAAAAAACTTCTGAGGAACTTCTACTTTTCAGGAAGATGTAATGGATCTACTTTTCCTTATTCCTCCTACTAAGTACAACTAAAAACCACAAACGTTATATATAAAGCAAACATAAAAAGATTCTGAAAGGTGGAGAAAGGAAGTCAGACTGGCTAGGGACCTTAGGACCTGAAGAACAACAAGGTCGTGAATTCTGTGGATTTTCTTTTTGCCTTATGTATCATAGAATTGGAGCTGAAGAAGTGGACAATCTGGAACACAAACAGGCTCAGACAAAAAAAAACCCTGAACAAAAGCCTTCTACCTCCAGCCCAAGTACCAGGAAAGGGACAGCCTTGCAAGACAGAACCTTTAGAAAATAACTACTTTACTCTGGCCAAACACCACAGAAAGAGCTGTACTCTAGACTTGCACCATTGCGTGGCTGTAACAAGCACCCCCCCCTCACCAGAGTGGTCAGAGGAAGCTGAGTAGGGAGCCATGTCTTTCATCTCTGCTTGGCGGTAACAAACACACATCCCTTGCAGTGCTGATGGAGACCATGTGGGAAGTCTGCACCCCCATATCCACCTTCCCTCCCCTCCTCCCCACCAGGAGTCCAAGGGGAGAGTCAGGACTTTCACCACTATCCATTGGTAATGAGACAACCAGCCCCAGTGTCAGTGAAGGCTCTGTAGGGAGCTGGAACTCCCCTAGGATGACGACAGAGGCTGAGTGGGGAACCTGAGCTTCTACGCTTACCTGGCAGGAATGAAGTGCCACTCCTACTTCTCCTACCAGAGCAGTGTCAGGAAGCCAGCTGAAACAGGAGGTTTAAACAAGAGCCAGAGTATCATAGCATAAGTGTCCAGGTCTCAATAAGAAATCACTCATCATACAAAGAACCAGGAAAATCTCAATTTGAATGTAAAAGACAATCAACAGATGCCAACACTAAGATGGAAGAGCTGTTAGAATTATATGACAAAGACCAAAGCAGCCATCATAAAAATGCTTCAATGAGCAATTACAATTCAAATGCTAAAAAAGCAGACAACATCAGCAAAGAAATAGGAAGTCTCAGCAAAGAAAAGGAAGATACAAGGAAGACCCAAATGGAATTTATAGAACTGAAAATACAGTAACCCAAATTAAAAAAAAAAAACAATAGATGGACTCAATAGCAGGATGGAAAGGAGGACAGAGGACAGAACAGGTGAACCTGAAGAACCTTTAATGTTCACTAAAGATTACCAAATCTGAAAAACAGAGAAAAAATAGACTGAAAAACATGAACAGAGCTTCAAGGAACTATGGGACTATAATAAAAGATCTGGGGCTCCTGGGTGGCTCAGTCAGTTGAGCGCCTGGCTCTTGGTTTTAGCTCAGGTCATGATCTCACAGTTCATGAGTTCGAGCCCTGCATCAGGCTCCATGCTGACAGTGCAGAGCTGCTTGGAATTCTCACTCTCTCCCTCTCTTTCTGCTTCTTCCCTTCTCTCTCTCTCTCTCAAAATAAATAAATAAACTTCAAAAAATAAATTAAGAAAAGATCTAACATCTGGGTCATTGGAGCCCCATATAGAGAGGGGAGAGGATGGGGCTGGAAATGTGCTTAAAGAAAAATAGCCCAAACTCCCCAAATATGTTAAGATATATAAGTCTTAACATATTCAAACCTTATACAGGTTCAAGTAATTGGGCAAACCTCAGACAGGATAAAACCAAAGAAATCCACACCAAGTCATATAATAGTCCAACTTTTGAAAGCTAAAGCTGAAGATAAATCTTGAAAGCAGTAAGAGACAAAAAACACATTACCTATAAGGGGAAAATAATTCAATTAACAACAGGTTTCTCATCCAAAACCATGGAGACCAAAATAAAGCGGCACATTTTTCAAGTGCTGAAAGAAAAAAGAACTGTCAATCTAGAATTCTATATCCAGTGAAAATATCCATCAGGAATGAAGAGGAAAGGGGAAATCAAGACACTCTCAGATGAAGAAAAACTCAAAGAAATTGTCACCAGCAGACCTATCTTAAAAGAATGCCTAAAGTAAAATTTTTAAACAGAAAGGAAATGATAAAAGGAGAACATCAGGAAGGAAGGAAGTACAACAGAGAGTAAAAATGGGGGCAAATACATTTTCCTTCTCTTTAGTCTCCTAAATTATGTTTCATGATTGAAGCAAAAATTATAACACTATCTAATGTGTTTCTAAATGTATGCAGAGAAAATATTTAAGACAATTATACTCTCAACAAAGGAGGGTAAAGGGAGGTAAGGTATCTGTACTTCACTGGAAGTGGTAAAATCTCTAGTAGACTGGCATGAGCTTTGTATATGTAATATAATGCCTAGAGCAACTACTAAAAAGGCTATACAGGGATATGCTCAAAGACACTATAGATAACCCAAAGGTGAATTCTAAAAAATGTTTAACCCACAGAAGGGCAGGAAAAACAAGACAGACATCATAAACACAGAGAACAAACAGAAAACAAAACAATGAAATGGATATTTAAGACTTAATAGGCCAATAATTACATCAGATTTAACTGGTCTAAACATACCAACTAAAAGACTGAAATTGGCATAGTGGATTAAAAAACATAATGCAACTATAACTAACTTTAAATATAATGACATAGGTAGGTTGAAAGTAAAAGGATGGAAAAGGATATATCACATAAACAGTCAAAAGAAAGGAGAAATGGCTACATTAATATTAGATAAAGTGAGACTATAAAGTAAATTACCAGACACAAAGGGGTTATTACATAACAATAAAACAGTCAACCCACCAGGCACACATAGCAATCTTAAATATGTATGCATCAAATGACAGAGCTGCAAGATCTGTGAAGCAATAAAATGATATAACTGAAAGGAGAAATAGAAAAATCTACCATCATATTTAGGAGCTACAATACCCTTCTCCCAGGAATTGATAGAACATCTAGAAAGGAAATCAGGAAGGATGTCAAAGAACTCAATACCACTACCAACCAATGAGATCTAATAGACAGTTATACAACACTCAGCCCAACAATGGAAAAATACATATTATTTTCAAGTGTCCATGGATGATATATGAAGATAGACCATATCCCAGCCATTAAAAAATACCTCAACTTATTGAACAGAATTGTAATAACACAAAGTATGTTCTTCAACCATAATGGATTCAAACTGGAAATCAACAACTGTAAGATAACAGGAAAATCTCTAAACAGATAGAAATTAAACACACTTCTGACTCTTAAATACAGAAAACAAAGTGAGGGCTGATGGGGGTAGGGAAAATGGGTGATGGGTATTAAGGAGGGCACTTGTTGGGGTGAGCACTGGGTGTTATGTGTTAGTGATGAATCACCAGAATCTACTCCTGAAGCCAAGACTACACTGTATGTTAGCTAACTTGAGAATTAAAAAAAAATGGTGAATTGTATGGAATTCAAAATGGCATAAAATGGCATAATGTGAATTATATCTCAATAAAGCTGTTTAAAAGAAAAAAAAGAAATTAAACACACTTCTTAATAATCCATGTGTTAAAGAGGAAGTCTCAAGGGAAATTTAAAAAATACACAGGGGGTGCCTCTGTGGCTCAGTTGGTTGAGTGACTGACTTTGACTCAGGTCATGATCTCAGGGGTTTATGAGTTCAAGGCCTGCATCAGGCTCTTTGCTGACAGCTCAGAGCCTGGAGCCTGCTTCAGATTCTGTGTCTCCCCCTCTCTCTGCCCCTCCCCTGATCACACTTTCTCTCCCTCTGTCTCTCTCCAAAATAAACATTAAACAATTTTAAAAAATAAAAAAAAATACAATGAACTGAATAAAAATGAAAATATACATATGAAAAATATATGAGACCTAGCTAAAGCTGAAAGGGAAATTTATAGCATAAAATATTTACATTAGAAAAGAGGAAACGTCTCAAATCAATGTACCCACCTCAAGAACCTAGAAAAAGAACAAAATAAACCCAAAACAAGCAGAAGAAAGGTGAGAATAAGCACAAAAAAAAAAAAATCAATGAAATTACAACATAAAAACAATAGAGAAAATCAATGAAACAAAAAGCTGGTCTTTTGAAAAAAAAATCAGTAAAAATAACAAACCACTGGCAAGACTGAAAAAAAAGAGTGAAGACACAAATTACCAAGGTCAGGAATTCAATATGGATTATCACAACAGACTCTGCAGACATCAACAGTATAAGAAGAAACTCTACATACATAAATTTGATTACTTAGATGAAAATGACCAATTCTTCAAAAAGTACAAAGTAGTACAGGGTGCCTGGGTGGCTCAGTCAGTTGAGCGTCCAACTTTGGCTCAGGTCATGATCTCACAGTTGGTTTGTGAGTTTGAGCCTTGCATCGGGCTCACTGCTGTCAGCCCCAGGCCACTTCAGATCCTCTGTCCACTTCTCTCTCTGCCCCTCCCCTGCTTGTATGCGCACTCTCTCTCTCTCAAAAATGAATAAAATATTTTTTAAAAAGTACAAAGTAGTACAACTCACCCAATAAGATACAAATAATTTGAACAGTCCTATAACTATTAAAGAAATCAAATCTATAATTTTAAAACTGCCCAGAAAGAAATCTCTAGAGCCAAACGGTTTCATTGGAGAATACTACCAAATGTTTAAAGAATTAACGCCAATTCTATACAATCTCTTCCAGAAAACGAAAGAGGAAGAAACATTTCTCAGTTCATTTTATTACACTAGTATTAGCCAGATACCAAACCAGACAAAAACAGTACCAAAACAAAACAAAAATGCTCTCTTTCATAAATGTAGATACAAAAATCTTTAACAACATTTTAGCAAAAGAATTCACCAAGATACAAAAAGAATTATGCATCATGACCAAGTAGGGCTTATTCCAAGGATGCAAAGCTGGTTCATATTCCAAAATCAATCAACATAATCCACCATAATAACAATATAAAGAATAAAAATCACAGGATCATGTCAAATAATGCAGGAAGAACATTTGACAAAATTCAATATCCATTCATAATAAAAGAATAATCACAACCAGGAATAGAGGGTAACTTCCTCAATTTGATAAAGAACATCCACCAAAAAGCTATAGCTAATATATATTAATGATAAAAGACTGACTGCTTTCCCCCTAAGATCAGGAGGAAAGTAGGAATGTTTGCTCTTACCATTCTTATTCAACATAGTACTGGAAGTTCTAGCCAGTGTAATAAGGAAAGAAAAAGAAATAAAACACATAGAGTTTGGAAAGAAAAAAAATGATACCCTCTCTATTTGCAGATGACATGATTGTCTAGGTAGAAAATTCCAAGAAATCTACAAAATACTCCTAGAACAAATAAGTGAGTTCAACAAAGTGGCATGATACAAGATGAACATACAAAAGTCAATGACATTTCTGTACACTAGCAATGAGCATACAAACACTGAAATTAAGAATACAATGCCATTTACAATACCTAAAATAAATTAAATACATATGTGTAACTCTAACAAAATGTGTGTAGGACATGTATGCTGAAAACTACAAAACACTGATGAAAGAAAGAGAACAAGGTAAACAGTGACATACTAAGCCCACGATTCAAAGGTTCAGCATTGAAAAAATGTCAGCACTCACCAAATTGATATACAGGTTTAATGCAATTCCTATCAAAATCCTAGCAAGATCTTTGATAGATATAGACAAAACTTTTCTACAATATATATGGAAAGGTAAAGAAGTTAGAACAGCTAAAATAATTTTAAAAAAGAATAAAATGGGAGAAATAACTTTACCTAGTAATAAGGCATACTACTTAGCTACCATAATCCGAATAGTGTGGTTGGCAGAGAGTTAGATCAATAGAACAGAACAAAGAACCCAGAAACAGACCTACATAACTATGCCTAGCTGATTTTTGACAAAGATGCAAAAAGAGTTCAAAAGGATAGCCTTTTAAACAAATGGTGTCAGGACACAAATGAAAAATATAAAACTATAAAACATTTTAGAAAAAACATAGCAGAAGATCTTTGCTAGAGTTAGGCAAATTCTTAGACTTGACAGCAAAAGCATGATCCATAAAAATAAAAACTGATAAATTGGACTTTATCAAAATTATGAACTTTTTTCTGTGAAAGGACACAGAGGCAAGGTGCAGACTGGGAGAAAATATTTGCAGAGCACATATTGAACAAAGGATAGTATCTAGAATATATAAAGAATTCTCAAAACCCAATGGTAAAATATAAACAATCCAATTAAAAGATGGGCAAAAAACATGAAGAGACATTTCACAGAAGAGGATACACAAATGGCAAGTAAGCACAAGAAAAAGTGTTCAACATCACAAACTGTTAGGAAAACGCAAACTAAAACCTCCATGAGATATCAGTGCAGCTATCAGAATGGCTAAAATTAAAAACAGTGACAGCACCAAATGCTGGCAAGAATGCACAGAAACTGGTTGATTCAAACTATTGCTGGAAATGTAAAATGGCATAGCTATTCTGGAAAATAATTTGGCAATTATTTGAAAAAATGAAACATGCAAGTATCATATGATTCAACAATTGTACTACTGGGCATTTATCCCAGAAAAATGAAAACTTACGTTCATGAAAAAATCTGTACATGAATGTCCGTAGCCGCTTTATTCATACTAGCCCCAAACTGGAAACAACCCAGATGTCCTACCACAGGTGAGTGGTTACACAAGCTGTGGTACTACTTAGTAATAAAAAGGAATAAACTATTGAGATACACACATACAAAAAACCCTTGGATGAATCTACAGAGAATTATGCAGAGTGGGGAAAAAAGCCAATCCCAAAAGATTATAAGCTGTATGATAACATTTATGTAACATTTTTGAAATGACCAAAATTCTAGAAATGGAGAACAGAGTGATGGTTTCCAGTGGTTAGGGCTGGGGTAGAAGGGTGGAAGAAAAATGGGTGTGGTTATAAACGGGCAATAGAGGGATACTTGGGATGGGAATGTTCTGTATCTCGACCATATGAATGTCAATATCTTTGTTGTGATATTGTACTATTGTTTTACAAGATGTTACCACTGGGGGAAAACACAGGACCTCTATTTACTATTTCTTATCTGCATGAGAATCTACGATTATCTTAAATAAAAAGTTTAATTTAATAAAAAACATTTAAATTTTTTTTAATATTTATTTTTGAGAGAGAGAGAGAGAGAGAGACAGAGTGTGAGTGGGGGAGGGGCAGAGAGAGAGGGAGACACAGAATCCAAAGCAGGCTCCAGGCTCTGAGCTGTCAGCACAGAGCCTGATGCAGGGCTTGAACTCATGGATGGTGAAATCATGACCTGAGCAGAAGTTGAACGCTTAACTGACTGAGCCACCCAGGCACCCCAATAAAAAACATTTTTAAAAACCCTCCTGTTTTGAATCATTATCTTCTGGCTGTACCACCATCTCCATTACCTTCATCTACCAGATGGGAGCTGATACTGACTTGGACTAGGGAGGAAGTGGTAAAAATGGTAAACGGGCACTTTCTGGGTGTATTTGGAAGGTAGAACCGAAAGTATTTGCTGATGGATCAAACATAAATGGAGAAATCCAAACATGACTCCAAATTTTTCCTGGGCCATTTGAATGATGGATTCATTATTTACTGAGATGGGGAAGACTGAAAGAGGAGCATGTTTGGGGGAAAATTGGGAGTCTGGTTTTGGATATGCTGAGTTTGAGATTCCTAGTAGATCTCCAAGTGGAGATGTACAGCAGGCAGCTGGGTACATATGTCTGGAGTTAATGAAGAGAGGTTAGATCTGGAGAATCAAAGAGAGGAGTCATCAGCGCATGGATAGTATTTAGTCATGAGTTTAGATAAGATTGCTTATGAAATATGTATAGGAGAGAAGCAGCCTCAGTCTGAGCCCTAGAACTCTAAAGTTTAGAGGCCAGAGGAATGAGGAGAAAGCAGCAAAGACACTTAGAAGCAATGGCCAGTGAGATAGAGGAGAGCCATGAGAAAGTGGGGTTTGGGAAAACAGGCTTAAATTTCTGACTGTCCTTCTTTGACCTTTTTCATGGATGCACTGACCTCTGGTTTCACATTCAGCCTTTTTAACCACCATATATATTCAGGTTCTCCCCTAAATTGTCTTCAGCATTGAGCCCTCCTTGAAGTTCTAACTCATAAAATCTATTGATTGTTGGGACACTCTGTTGGGGCAGCATATAAGTACCTGTTCTAGTTATTCATTAATGCCTACCAAATCACCCATAAACTTAGTGGCTTCAAACAGTAACAATAATTTATTATCTCTCAGAGTTTCTATGGGTCAGGAACTTAAGACTGACTTGGTTGGGCAGGTTTTGGCCCAAGATCTCTCAGATGAATGCAGATGGCTGGAGTTGAAATCATCTGAAAACTCACTCATTCACATAATCTGGCACCTAGGCTGGGAAGACTCAAAGCATTGGTCCAGGTACACCTCATCAATCTTGGAGTTATACAATACACAATGCGATTGCAGGGTATGGCATTTTTAAGCGTAAATAAAGTGGTATCCATCACCATCCAGCTCTCCAAGCTGGCACAGTCTAAGTACATACCAGAATTCAGTGGTTTGGAACCAGAACCAGATGTTGGTTTTCCAGATATGGAACAGAATCTTACCAGATAGGATCATATTATCCCTGTGTGTCTATCCCAGGCAGTCTATCCTTCTGGAATGCTACTTACTACAGCCAAAATGGTTTATCTCAATCCCTAAAATCACTGCATTACCCATATGACATATAATAAACAAAATTCACCATGTTGACAATCCCTAGGAGCCTTTCTGTGAACTTTGGAAAAGATTACCATTGCATGAGCATCTATGCATCAGGGTTATCAGATATTTCACTTTACCAAGACAAAATACCTCAGTTGTTAACACTTACTGTCCCATCCTAGTTTTTAATAGTGCCCCCTTTGCTCACTCGCAAAAGTGTCTGGTTAGTTGATACATATATATTTAATAGTTGATATATGTAACATTTGATTCTATATATCTATCTATCTATAAAATTTATTCCTCCTTGCAGTCAGACTTTCAGAACTGGGCTGAAGGTGCAACTTATTTTTCTAGAGGGCAACAGAATGATGTGTCAACAACAGACTGATGTGTCTGGAAGAGAGAAGAACCAGCCTTTCCCTAAGTGTGGGGGCAGGAAACATATAAGAGCCCAATGTGTTCAATGTCAAAAGGGAATCCGGATAGACACTAAACATGAAGTCATCACTCACAATAGCAATACGTAAAGCACACAGAAGTTCTCTTAACCCGTCTCTGCTTACTTGATTCACCTTACTAACCAATACTCACCACTGGAAACAATATGGATGCCCAGGTCCTAAAACTGCTCAGGGATAGAAGACTACTCTGTAAAATGCCAGAATACTTTTGTTACCACTGGCTGAGTTGTATATTTAGCCAAGAATGAGGTAAATTTGTTCCCAAACCTGTTTATGCATATAGTTGTTATCAGAGTTCTGTAACCTAATTAGATGTGACCTAAATTGATATTTAAAAGATTATTAAAAGCTTGAGAATTATTGGATAGACTTGATTAAGGCAAACTGCTCGAGATAAAAAAAAAACAAAAACAAAAAAACAAAAAAACAAAAAACTTACTGGTCTGGATATAGTAGATTCAGGTATAAAATAGATGAACATCAGAAAATTCTAGAAAGAGTTAGTACTGATATTTCCTCACAAAATATGAGGAAATCATAAGTTGTGGCTACTCAGCATCTTTGAAAACTCTGCCTATGTTTGGAGAATTTCCCTTTTCAAGGTCAAAGTCAGAATTCATTCTCCCAGCCTCCCTTGTAGCTGGGGAGCAGGCACACAATGTAGGCTCTACCAATTGGAACTTAAAGTGGGAGTGGGTGAGCTCCATGGGGAGTTGGTTGAGGAGTGGTTGGTGGTAGAAGGATCTATCTTTCTGGGACACAGCAGTAGCAGAGCTTTTGGTGTTCACTGAGAGGAAGAAGTCTGTAGGGCAGAAGGTTTGTAAGAGATATCAGTAGCTCTGTTTTAGATATGTTAAGTTGATATGTGTATTAGACCTCCTAATCAAGATGACCAGTAGGCAGGTGGATATATAAGTATGGAGTTTAGAAGAGAGGGCTGAGCTAGAGATGCAAATTTGGGAAGCATGAGTATACAGGTGGTGTTTTCGGCCATAGGCTTGGATAAAATCACCTAGGGAGTGAGAGAAAATGAGAAGAAACATGAAGACCAAGTCTGAGGGTATTCCAAAGCTTAGAGGTTGGGAAGATAAGGAAGTATAGGGGAGGTGGGTGGGAAGGAGAAGCCAGTAAGAAAACGGCAAACTAAGAGAGGGTGGTGTCTCAGGCACCAAATAAAGAGTTTAAGGAAGGGATGGTGATCAACATTGTTTCTATTGCTGATGGTTCAAGCAGGATGAGGCCTAAGAACTGACCATGGGATTTGGTAACAGAGGGGCCATTAACATCCTTCATAAGAGCAGTTTCAGTGATTTATCTTTGATCACCTACACTTTAGACCATTATTTTTTTCCCCATTCAGGGACTATTGGAGGCTGTTAGAACAGCTCCATCAGCCCCCACCTCAGTTGGGTGGGCCTGTTTTTTAAGCTCCTCCCCCAAACTGGACAACGGTTGTCAAGGTTGGCTCCAAAAGCCTGTTTATTGGGTGGGATAGAAGTCCTTCTAGCCAGTTGACCCTCTCAGACCCTCTAAACATAGTGCCCCATGAGGGGGTTCGTGAATCATCCCAGCTGTTGGGAAGGACTCAATCAGCCCACCCTCATAGACTACAATTCCATACCTTATCTTGTTTGCTCAAACCACAAAAACTTCTCCTCCTTCTTCACTCTCACTGAGGTCTCACTGAGACCTCGGTTCCTATTCCACTGGAAATGCAACAGCAGTCACAGAATAGTCCCTCAGGTTCCCACTACCACAGCCACAACCTACCTGTGACTGTGCCTTCCCTTCCTCTACTACAAGTGAATTGTCGGTTCTTAGCTAAGGCTGACCTCTTATTTGTGAAGTGGTTCCCATCCCCACTTATCAGACCAACTACATAATTTGGGGAGCCCAGTACAGAATGAAAATGGAGAGTCTCTTATTCAAAAATTGTTAAGAATCCCAAGACCCCACCAGCAGAGTGTTAAACCAAGCAAGGTGCCCTTCTGACACCATGGTCCTGGGTGACTGCACAGATCACATGTCCATGAAACTGGGCCCTGGCCCTGACCTGGCCTTATTCCTTAAGCCACCTTCTCCCACGGAAAGAATCCTGGCAGTGGTGAGTGGGTCTCTTGCTGAGGTAACCTGAGGAGGTACTTCAGGGAACAGGCATGGTCTTCCAGAGAAGTGAGCAAACCAGGAAATCAAGGCTAGGCAGCCAGCAGGGAGCCACTTCCACCTAGGTCTTGAGACACTGGCTGGTAACCACAGCCCACACACTGAAACTGGGGTTCCTTTGCCCTCAGCCCTACATGTCTCAGGACAGCCCACAGAGAAGCTAAGGAAACACCAAAGCACTCCAAGGGCACATCTGCCAACCTGTCTCACTCACTCCACGTAGTCAGCACTCCGTTTCTCCTTGGGATCATGGTCTCCCTGGGATCGTGTCCCCTGGTTTGGGGACATCTAGCTTCTCCTGGCTGCTCAGCAAGTCCACTTCAGTTTCTTCTTTTCTGAAGGGAGCTTATCCTCCATGGGATAGAATTTGCTGGAACTACAGTTGGGCAACCTGGGGATGTCTTGGGCCCCCTGATAGATCTCCTTCCTGTCATCACCATGGAGGCCTCTTTCCCACTTGGGGTCTGGCAAAACCAGCCTCAGGGCTTCTGTGTCACCTTTCTTGAAGGCCAGGTGCTGGTGGCAGCTGATACTCTGGCTCCACCCTCCCATATGGAGGAATCAGAGGACTCTTACTGTCCAGATTGGCAGGGGGTCTCTGCAGTTTAGGATGGGGGGAAATGACATGGCTCTGTTCTCCCTGGGCTGGTCACCAGTTTCTGTTCTGGCTGCTCTAGCCTTCTGCTTGGGAGACTCAGTCACCAAAGAGACTTCTTGGGCTGGCTGACTTTCGTGAAGCCCCATCTTCCCCAACAGAAATGGTGTCAGGAGGGAAAATGGCATCACACACATGGGTCCTCCTATCCCCTGGCTGGGCTGCACCCACTTGCCTCCCCTCCTTCCCTACTGCTTCTTCCTGTGGAGGCAGGTTCAGTTGTATCTCACTGCCCATCCTCACGTCCTTCATCTTCTTGCCTCCATGGTGTCAGCCTTTCATTTTCTTTTTTTTTTTTTTCAACGTTTATTTATTTTTGGGACAGAGAGAGACAGAGCATGAATGGGGGAGGGGCAGAGAGAGAGGAAGACACAGAATCGGAAACAGGCTCCAGGCTCTGAGCCATCAGCCCAGAGCCTGACGCGGGGCTCGAACTCACGGACCGCGAGACTGTGACCTGGCTGAAGTCGGACGCTTAACCGACTCCACCACCCAGGCGCCCCAGCCTTTCATTTTCTAGTGGATGCTCTTCAACATCTTACCACTTCTTCCGGGAACACACCTTCAGTTCCTCCCGGCTGTACTTTTTTTACTGGCCACATTGGCCTGCAGCCTCCTCCCCTGTGGCGTTTCTCTTTCCATCTCAGCTTTCTGTGGTGGTCAGGATATCTCCATCAGGTTAAAAGGCAGGCCATCTGTGGCATCATGGGCTCAAGGGGGACAGTTGGGGACACCTACTAAGGTTGCCTCCAAGCTGTAGCCCAAGAGGGCCAGGTAGTGTCTGGGGCTCAGAAGCTTCTGCTTCCTGGGGCAGGCTTCCACGGGCTCTGGCCCTCTTCGTGCTGTGCTCTGCTGCTCTTAATAAAAAGCAGCAAGTTGCTCCTGATGATCAGCATACATTTTGCAGTGGTGGCAAACTGAGTGGAAACAGAGTAAAAGAAGAGGGGCCTAGATTTATCCAGAGGAGTGAAGGCAGAAGGGGCTGTGGAGAGGGTGGTGTGCCTCCTCCACTGAGCTCAGGGCCCAGATGTCAAAACGGAAGGAGTCCTTGTAGGCACAGGGTACTTGGCGGGAACCAGCAGCAACCCTGCGCTGTTGGAGGGGGACAGATAGCCTGATACTGTGGTCTCACACTTTCTCAGCCTGTCCTCAGAGGCCTTGGTGTTCTGGGACTTCTCCAAGGAGAGTGCCTGCTGTCACTGCAGCAGCCCAAGCTTAATGGCAGTCAGAGACTTCTACTCTGGCATTTTATGCCGGCAGGAACCCAGGGAAAGCCATGTTTTGGAGTCCAAAGGGGCTTCCCTGTTGGCAGTCTCTAAATGTGGACCTGGACAGGAAACAGTTTCTGATTCATGTCTAGGCTCTTAGCAGCAAGGGACAAATGCATGGTGGACTTTGGGTCCAGCCCAATACCCTGGGTACCTGGAGAAGGAAATTGCTTTATGCCCCATCACCTTCCCTCTCTTCTGAGGGTCTCTCCAGACTCACCTCCCTCCACTAGGAGGCTGTCCCACTCCCATCAGACTCAGAGGACAGTTGGGACTTGCTGAGATGTGTCTGGATCTGCCTGTGCTTATATGTGTTGCTCTGGGTCATAAAGGCAAGGCTAGAGGTGTCACACAGGAAGGGTCTCTTGTGTGTGTAGGACTGGATGTGCTTTTCCAAAAAGCTGGGCTTTGGGCAGTCCCGGCCACAGTGCAGGCACAGTACATGCTGGCTTACTCACCTTCCCTGGGTTTCCCAGGCCTGGCAACAGGACAGGTGGTGTACCCATGGTGTACACGCTAAGCACTGGGGCCACTGGCTGTCCGAGTTGGCCAGGGATGGGCCACTTGGGCCACAGCAGGGGGGTTAAGGACAAAGGGCATGCTGCCCCAATCCAGGCTGCCCATCTCTAGGGAAGCATGTGGCTGAACACCCCCAGCAGGCGCTGCGTGGTCGAGGAGAACGGGCAGGGCCTTCAGGAACATGGCCGGTGCCAGGCCCCTCTCCAGTGATAAGATGATGGGGCCCAGCATTAGGCAGAAAGGAGGACAGACTACCTTAGGCCGCGGGGCAGCTGCGAGCAGGAGCTGTCAGTCCCTGGCAGGCATAGCAAGATGAGTGGGTTCTAGCACCTTCATCCCACATAGTTCAGGGCAGCCCAGGATGCTGGGCAAGCTACAGCAACAAGCAGATGTTCCCACGGGTGCCTCTCTTCCCTCCACATTCAGTAAACCCTTGCCCCAGGCCAGGCACATGCATCACCCCGTCAAAGTCTCACAACAACCACCCAAGAAAAGCACTATTTTCTCCATATGAGAAAAGAAGGACGGAGGCTCCCAGAACTGAAGTGACCTGTCATGCAGCTACTAAATGGCGGAGTCAAGACTCAGACCCAGGTCTGCCTGGTATAGAATCGACACTCAGAAACTGTCTTGACTGTGTGGGGGAAAAGACATGCAGGGTGTCCAAGACCCTGGAGGTCCACAAGTATCCAGCGTACCGAGGGCAAGCCCCTTGCATCCTCTGGGACTCCATTTCCATATCTGTAAAATGGGCAGAGACCCAGAAGCTTCCCAGAGCCCTTCCCACTCTGGGGTTCTATCTCTGCCCTGGGATGTTCGTAACAAGAAAGAAAATTGGCTCAAGGGACAGGACAGCCTTCCTCAGCTCCTCAGAAGCAACGGTGTGCTACAGCTGCCCTCCACTGGCTCATATCACCTCCTATCAGCCCACGCTGCTTATACTAGCTCACACTGGCTCACGAGAGCTGATTGTTATGTTTTCAGGATTGTGTGAGCTGGTTGATTTAAATACAGCCATTATGAAGAATGAAGCACTGAGTATTGTATGGAAGTGATGAATTGCTAAATTCTACTCCTGAAACCAATATTACACTATATGTTAACTAACTAGAATTGAAATGAAAGCTTGAAGGGCGTCTGACTTCAGCTCAGGTCATGACCTCATGGTTACTGAGTTCAAGCCCCATGTCGGCCTCTGTGCTGACAACTCGGAGGCTGGAGCCTGCTTTGGATTCTGTGTCTCCCTCTCTCTCTGCCCCTCCCCCGCTCACACTCTGTGTGTGTGTCTCTCTCTCTCTGTCTCAAAAATAAATAAACTTTTAAAAATTAAACACTTGAAATATGAAAAGAATTAAATAAACATACAATTACATAAATGACAGTGAAAACAAAATAATTTACTAAGTATTGTACTATATTTTAGAGCATCTACGATATTGAGCAGGTTTTAGGTCTTACATCTGTACCATGGAAACGCCATATAATGCTGTATTGCCACGCACCTCTTCCGAACTCCTCATCACGTTGGGAGCTTAAAATCAGCTACGGTGAGAGGATTTACACCATGAAGACTGGCAAATGCCACAGAAGAAGCTTTTAATTTTGAGTAAGAGCTGGTTGTTTACCATTTCCCGGCATCCCACTGGAGAGAAGTGAGGGCAGATCAGGCCATCTTGCCTATCCTCTCTCCAACCACAAACACCTACCGTTCTGGATCTTGTAGCACTGGGCCACCTGCAAAGCCCCCCTGCTTCTCGAAATATCTGAGCCCTTATGTTTTTTAAAGGAAAGAATTAAGAACAGAACTATTTAGAGATGAGTAGCTACTGAAGTTGATAAGCGCTGATACTAACATAAAGGCTTATCTCAAGAAACCGCATCATCTCTGCCGCCTGGAGAACTTCAAGGTGCTTCCAGGAAAAGAACAGACCTGAGTTCCCATCCCTCCTCAGCCATCATGCTTGCTCAAGGATGCCCTCCCTCGGCTCTAAGAACAGTGCCATTAGGGCAGAATTACCAGGAAAGTCAGATGAGATCATTTGTGTAAAAACATCTAGTGCAGTGCCTGGCCTAGAGGAGGTATTCAGTCATAACTTGCAGGGCCCAGTGTAACATAAAAATGAGGAGCACCTTGCTTAAAAAACAGGGAAAACAGTACTCAAATATAAAACTCTATCTTTCTCAGTTTCTCTCTTGACTTGTCATGGGGCTTCTTTTTGCTATGTAAGGTCATGATAGAGAAAAAATTCAAGGTTTATATTATTAGCACAAATTTTACTGCCCGCACTTGGGCCTGATGGCTAGCAGGTTTCCCCTCCCACCAGCCACCTTGCCTAGCCACTGCACTGAGACTGGGGGTGAGCTCTGAGCAGGTCGAGCTCTGCTTCCCACCGGTGTCTCTCCCCAGTCCACGGCAGATGGACGACGCTTGGGGGTCCTTAAACCTGTGCACCAGGGCACGCTAGGTACCTGGATCCGGGGTGGACGAGAGGCTCATCTCCCCCAGGATGCAGCCTCTGCTAAGCTGCCTGGACATGTTGTGGCAATGCCAACTCCAGGGCAGGGCAGCTACCACACAGCCTGCCCTGAAATTTCCCAGGGTGTGCGCACCTGAGCTCAAGCAGCCTGCACCCGGGCCCCCTTGGGAGTGGATGCTGACGGCACCAATCGGGCTCTCTACCCTCTCTCCTCCTACCTGCCACCCAGCTGCTGTCCCAGGCATGGGGCGGGGACGGGTGAGGGGGAGGCCAGGTGGGCCCGGGGCACCAGACATCTTGGGAGCAGGTGTCTGAGAGCCTGTCCCGAGGAGGTAGAGGAGGCAGGACTGTGTGTGAGCTGAGGCTCCAAGCCCCTGGTACTTGTTCCTAAGTTCTGCTGGACTTCATTTTCAAAGGCAAAATTATCAAGAATTTCCAGACGGCAACAACAGAGCATTAAAGAGAGTTCAGGGCCTTTCAGAGCATGGGGCCCTGAGTGCCGACCCAGGTCGTGGGTGTGTGATGCCAGTCCTACCTGCTTGCCTCCTCAAGGACTCACCCCAGCAACTGGCTCATCAAGTTCCCTCTCTGTACTGGAGAAAGCTGGACCAGCTTACAAACACATGGTAAACAGAAACTCCAAAACTTTAAAAACACATATACATCCCCTGATTCCACATCCAATGCCACGGACAGCCCTCATGTATTTACTCCATCTTGCACTCAAATTCCTAGAATGAGCTATGTTTGTCATCTTCACCTGCTCTCCTCTCTTTTTCGACCACACTCCAATCAGGTTTTGTCTGTTATCGCATTAAAATGCCACTGTTACTCCCTCCAGACTCTCCGCTTACCTTTTCCTCTTACGACGGTCAGGGTGAGCAGCCTGCTGAGTGAGCGTCCCTGCAAGGGTCAGTCTGCACCGCTGCGCGTCCACATACGAGCTGACGCTGTCTCTCTAAGGCTGAGAAGAGGACGGGAAACACCCTCTCCGGGACCTGTCCTGACACCTCTCTTCTTGGAGAACATCTCAGCCACAGCAAAGATTCAAGGGAGGAATCAAGATGCTTTCCCTTCTGGCACTTGCTTTCTTTTCCTTTCCTTTTCATTCCTCATCGAAGAGAATGCCGTGTGGACACTGCATGGCCAACTCTCCTATTCAGGACATTCTCAAGTTATCGTCACTACAAGATGTTTATCTGGGGAGCAAGAGCTTGAGTTCCACATTTTTCTATTGCTGTTCTCTACTTTAAACACACGCCCCAAATTCAAATTAGGGCCAAGAGAATGTTACTGTTAGTTATGAAACACCTGGCTTCGTGGATAGAGGAGCCAGCCCTAATCATGCCACCCGTTACAGTGTTCAAAAACCAGAACTGTGTCTGTCCTCTTCTGGAAGACTTTTCTTTTTGAGATCACATCAGCATCTTGTTCTTTAAAAAGGAGCTGGTTGGCAAATTGGCTACATGTATCGGCAGCTGGTCTCACTTTTAGGAAGTCCAGGGGGAAAGCCCATTTGATTTGAAATTCTTCTGGAGTGTTAGCCATATGTGGTGCATCACAGCTCTGTTCACGCGAGACTTCTATGCAGGGAAAAAAAAAAAAAAAGAAAAGAAAAAGCTCTTACTTGTTTTTCTGGGTAGGACCTAATCATACTCATGTTCCCTCCTGCTTATAAGCAGAGCAAGTCCAACTTTTCAATCCATTGTGCCTTCATGTCTCCCAGTTTTAAAACTTCTCTTTCAGTTTAAAAATGTCCCTTTCTGGCCTAATCTCCCTCACAGATATAAAGAGCTCTTAAAGATCAAGATGAAAAAGACCAAAAGCAAAATTTTTAGATGGACAAGTATAGACAGTCTGGAGAAAAGAAGAAATACACGATTCTTGAATATAAGAAAATAACACTCATCTTCGCTCACAATAAGTTAAAACTACAGTGAGACTACATTTCTCATCCATCCGTTGGGCGAAAATTCACAGACTTGACAAAACCCTCTGCTGGCAAGGCTGCTGGCAAACATTCCTGCTGGAAGGGAAAGCACCCATAGCCACTGTGGAGGGGGTTGACGCTATGTAACAAAATTATCTCCACTCTGCTTACTGCTGAGAATAGACTCATTAATATCCATAAATCTAATCAGGTTAGAGAGCCAATTTTAGAAATCCAGAACCAATTCAGAATATTCATCCTTAAAATTTTGTTCCTCTGGAACCACTCTTGGCACCAAAATCCTATTAGTCAGGGTTCTCCAGAGAAACAGAACCAATAGGATGGATGGATAGATGGATAGATGGATGGATGGATGGATGGATGGATGGATAGATAGATAGATAGACAGATAGAGGAAAGTTATTATATGAATTGGTTTACACAGTTATGGAGGCTGAGAAGCCCCTTGATCTGCTGTCTACAAGCTGGAGACACAGAAAAGATGGTATAATTCAGTTCTGAAGGCCTGAGAACCAGGGAAGCCCAACAGTGTAAGTACTGGTCTGAGTCTACAAGGCCAGCACCAGGAGCACTAATGTCTGAGGGCAGGAGAATATGGTTCTCTCACTTCAAGCAAAGAGCACATTTCCCTTTTTCAGCCTTTTTCTTCTATTCAAGCCCTCAAGGTATTAGATGATGCCGGGTCACATTGGTGAGGACAGCTCTTCTTCAGTCTGCTGATTCAAATGCTAATCCCTTTCAGAAACACCTTGACAAACAAACCCAGAAGTAATGTTTCACCAGCTGTCTGGATATCCCTTAGCCCAGTCAAGTTGACGCATAAAATTGACCATCACGAAGCCTAATGGGAGGAATGGATTATAACACAGTTTATGCTACTTATTTGCAAAGGTTTCAGCAAAAGGAGGGAGGGAGAGAGAGAGGGAGGGAGGAGAGGGAGAGGGAGGGAGAGAAAGGGAAGGAGGAGTGCGGAGAGGGGGTGGAAGAGAGAGAAGGAGGGAGGGAGAGAGGGAGAAAAGAGGGGGAGAGAGGGAGGCAGAAAAAGAACAGAGTGGAAAGAAAGAATAATGGAATAAGGTCAGGAGAAATGTTAGGTACCTCTTGCTGAAGAGTTCATAGATGATGACTGTATTATTTTTCAACTTTTCTTAATGTTTAACAAGTTCAAAAATAAAAAACTTAGGGGACTATCTGAGAAAAATCCCTTTCTGAGCTCCACCCAGCATCCTCAAGAGACAGGGGTGTGGACACAGAGTTGGAGGCTGCCATGTCCTCCTGACATTCTTTGGGTCCATGCAGGCCTCAGTAGCAATGGTGTCCCTGTCCATTCGCCCCTGTGCCTCCTGCTGTCTCTCCTGCTGGGGTGTACAGCTGGCAACTCCTAGAGCTGTGGCACTCAGCTACTCATGGCCCCGCTTTCTCTCTTCTGGCTCTCTCTTATACATGCTGTGTATCCTCTTGAAGTCCAGGTGGGACTCCCCAGGGCCCCCAGGTTCACCTTGCAGCCCTAAACCCTGAGGTCACTCTGTGCCCCTGTAGCACCTCCTCTGGTGGGTTCACAGGCCAGCATTATGGTTACTGTTGGCTTCCCTCGATAGGGCCCTTCTGGGTGCCCTCCCTGCTACCCCGGAGTGAAGGCAGCCAGGAAAATAGCATGTAGCACTTCTGCCCACATTTCCTGAGCCAGCACTTGGTCATATGGTCCTCAAGCTGACTGCAAGAGAGGCTGGGAAATGTAAGATTTCTGTGTACCCCAGAAGGAAAGGTCTGGTGAGTATTTATAGACCGGCTGTGTCATAATTGCCTAAAGAGGCTAGGTGAGACCAGGACTCCCTGGGGGCTCAGGCAAACCCTGTCGGACCTGAGAAAGGCTGGGGGCAGCCTGAAAGGTATGGGAAAGGGAAAGGAGGCAAAGCCTGAAGGTTCCCAACAATTCAGAGGATGACTGGACTGCCCCAGGCACACTGCTTATGGTTCCCAGGCAAGTCAGCCTGGTTGAAAGCCTTAGGACTTGGTAGACACAAAGTCTCAACGACATTAAAATAGAATTTGATTTTTTTTTTTTTTAAATAAAATGGGTCTTACATAGACTATTTCAGGAATCCATCTAAGGTCTAGATCGGGGTTTCTCAACCTTGGTACTAGTGATATTTGGGGCTAGATCAATGTTTGTCATGGGGGCTGTCCTGTGCACTAAAGGGTGTTCAGAAGCATTCCTGCCCTCCACTTCCTAGATGCTAGTGGCACCCACTCCCTAGCTGTCACAACCAAAACTGTCCCCACACATTGCCAAATACCCCCTGGGGGACAAAATCACTCTCATTTGAGGACCAGTGCTGCAGGGGATGTTAGAATCTCATGATTTCACATTTTCATAATATGTTTCCCAGGCTTACTTGTGGGGGTGACAGGCTGATGTGGGAGAGCCGAGGAGGGTCTGCCCCGTAAGTGAGGCACAAAGCGAGGGGCCCTTCCCTCGCATTAAGTTCTAATTTAATTTTAATCTGATAAAGTGGGATTTACAGAGAATATCTCAGGGCCATCTGTGCAGCAGCGGTTCTCAACGGGAGCAGTACCTCTCCCCCGACAACAGGCCTCGGGGAAGTTTCAAGATGTTTGAGGATAATTCCAATTGTCAACGACTGGAGCCTATTGCTGGCATCCAGCGGGCAGGGGCCAGGGATGCCAAATGGTCTGCAGTGCCCGGGACAGCCTAGAACAACAAACTTGTGTTCTGCCCAAATGCCATTTGAACTGCTGTGGAGAAACCACCAGAAGCACGAGCAATTTTAGAGCTGTTTTCACTGCCTCATAGAAATCCTGTTTGTGCAGGATAGCTGTAAATCTAGAGATTACTGGGTTCACTTATGATACAAGCTTCCAGAGGGCTTAACTTGCCCATAGATTTCAAAAAATCATGCAGTGAACAGATGCTGATGCAAAATTCCCTTGGAGTCAGTTTCTCGTGCCCAATCCCAGACCAGGCTTTGAGGGGGCATGGAGCTTTGTAGCATCTGGTGGGAGAAGGCTCTGTTACAAACTACACGGAGGCGCCTGGGTGGCTTAGTTGGTTGAGCATCCAACTCCTCATTTCAGCTCCGGTCATGATCTCATGGTTTGTGAGTTCAAGCCCTGCATCAGGCTCCACACTGACATCAAGAGTGCAGCCTGCTTGGGATTCTCTCTCTCCCTCTCTCTGCCCCTCCCCTGTTTGCACTATCTCTCAAAAATAAATAAATAAACATTTAATAACTAGATATCATACAAAATAACAAATATAAAATTAGGTACCAACACGAATATTTACTTAGAGTAAGAATAAAACTTGCAACAAATTGTAAATTTCAAAAAAAAAAAAAAGACAAATTTCCCAAACAAAAATCATAAAAATAATAGTATTTTGTGTGAATTAGCTTCCTGAATTATATTTACAATATTTTTCCCTTTTTTCTGGCTACTCTGATAACATCTTTACGTGACAATAATTTTACAACGTCATTTTCCAATGAAATAATAAAAATAATTCAGCCTTACATCCACCGTAGCTGATTGCAATCTATCTTATCAATACAGGGGATGCCTGTTAACATATAAACTTCACACACACATGTTCTTACTGCTTAGAGTATTGCTACAAGTCTGTACACACAAGCACGAGAATTCTATTTCTATTTGTTCCAATTAATCAAAGAAAAAAGACACATTAGGTGGTTATAATTATAGATACATTTATTTTTAAAAAATTTTTCTAATGTTTATTCATTTTTGAGAGAGAGAAACAGAGTGTGAGCAGGGAGGGGAGGAAGGGAGACATAGAATCTGAAGCAGGCTCCAGGCTCTGAGCTGTCAGCACACAGCCTGATGTGGGGCTTGAACTCACAAACTGTGAGATCATGACCTGAGCCGAAGTCAGATGCTTAATCGGCCGAGCCACTCAGGCGCCCCCATAAATGCTGCATTAATAAGTGTATTCATTGCCTACTGCTGCCACAGCAAATGACTGCAAGCTGGGTGGCCTGACACCTCAGGAGTGTATTCTCTCACACTTCTGGAAGCAAAAGTCCCAAATCAAAGTGTCGGCAGGGCCATGCTCCCTCCAAAGTTGGAGGGGAGAATCCCTCCTGTCTCTTCCAGCTTTTTGTGGCTCCTAGCATTTCTGGGCCTGTCACATCACCCCAGCGTCTGCCTCCATCTTCCCACAGCCTTCTCTGTGTCTCTGTGTGCCCTCTCCTCCATAAGGACACCAGCCATTGGATTAGTGCTCGCTTTAATCCAGAATGGCCTCATCTTAACTTAATTACATCTTTGAGGACTTATTTCCCAGTAAGGTCCGTGTTAGGTGGTTCCAGGTGGACATGAGTTTTGGGGGACACTATTCACCCCAGCACACCAACTATACCCCTGGCAGGAGAACTTCCATTTTGATTAGGCATTAATGAGAACCGAAGCCCCCTCTGTGTCTGCTGATGGGAAGGGTTTTCCACAACATCACGTTATATACTTTCCAGACCTTTTTCCTCCTCCACTGTGCACACATCTTTGGTACTTGCTGCCGTAGGTCCAGCCGATATCTCAATATGGCCAGGGGACACTTTGTCACAATGCCACATGTCTTGGCACAATAAATAAGCACGACTCCAGAGACACCCTTGTATTGGGACGGCTCACAATAAATTAACTACACACACAAGTCACTGTGCACCACATATTTCCTGCTAAGAGTATACTAAGCGCACCCCTAACTCAAATTGCCCTCAGCCCGATCTCAAAAACGTCTGTGGCCACTTCGATACCAGCAGATTTGAAGGAAGCCATACCATCCACTACACGGAGCTTCCAAAATTGCTCTGGGTGTTAACCTCAGCTCAGCGGATGGGAGAAAAGGAAAAATGGAGTTTCGTTTAAGAGGTTCCCATGGGCTGTGGTGCAGGCCTGGAAATGGTGTGATCGTTTTCACCGGCATTCATTTGGCCAAAACCCAGCCAGGTGTAGGGTGGATGTATGGCAGAGAGGAAGTAAACTTGACACAGAGGACTTAACCGACTGTGGTTAGAACATCTTATTTTTGCAAATTTTGCAAAATCACATGACATGTGAACATACTGTCAGGGCCCCTTCCAGGGGCTCACGAGGGGTCTCTGCAGGCGAGGGGCCTCCAAGCTTAAGCCCTGGTAGCCCATGCCAGTTAACCGTTTTGATAGGCTATCAAACTATTAAGCCAGGGAAAGGCCATGGACTGCGTAACTGGGTTTTGGCAAAGGAGTTGGCCAAGATCGTCATCGTTTTTTCATAAACAAATTATGGCCGGTCAGATGGAAGTGAACAAGCACACTCCAAGAGGCTCGCTGGTGGGTCAGCGGGAACCTGAGAAGATACCCCTGGGATATTCTAGCTCCCCTCCCTATTCCAGCCACACTGGTCCCCTTGCTTTTCCCTCTCTATGCCAGATACACTCCTACCTCAGGGCCTTTGTATTTGCTGTCCTCTCTGGGTAAACTGTTCTTCCCCCCTTCCCCCCATATTGCATGCTGGCTCCCTCAATTCTTTGAGGGACTGTGGCTGTAGTAGACAGCGACCTACCAAAATGTATGCTCCCTGTCCATATTGTAGAATTATTGCTGGGACAATAGGTACATCCAGATAAGGATATGTGCTAAGCTGGCTGGGTTTTGGCCAAGTGAATGCCGGTGAAAACGATCACACCATTTCCAGGCCTGCATCACAGACCATGGGAACCTCTTAAACGAGACTCCATTTTTCCTTTTCTCCCATCTGCTGAGCTGAGGTTAACACCCAGAGCAACTTTGGAAGCTCCGTGTAGTGGATGGCAGAGCCTCTATTAGAACAGATGCCACCTAATGATCCCATAGTCCCTCCCCACAACCCAGTGATTAGAGCAAGAAATAAACTCTTGTATTTAGCCACTGAGATTTGAGGGCTTATTCGTTATATCAGCTAGCATTACGTTAACTAGTACAGTCATTTTTCAGGGACATCTTCCTAGATTACTGTATTTAAAATTGCAACTGCTTCCCCTCCATTCCTCCACTCCCACTCCCTGTTTTCCACTCGGGCTTAATTTTTCTCCATAGACTTATGATCATCTGACACAGCATTTAGGCTTCATGAAGACAGGAAATGTGTCTGTTGTGTTTGCTACTGTACTTCCAGCATCTACCCAATAAACCTTTCTGTGACAATATTCTGTATCTGTGCTGTCCAGTGTAGTAGCCACCGGCCACATGTATCTACTGAGCACGTGAAATGTGGCTAGTGTGACTGAATTTCTAATTTTAGTTAATTTAAGTAGCCATATATGACTAATGGCTATCCTATCAGACAGTGCAGATCGAGAACAATGGTTCAGTGTAGCCATCCAAAAAATGTCTGTTGAATTTAAGAATAAATAAATGAATTCAACAGGCTTTTGCTGAGTTTGTCATGTGCCACACGCAAATGAGATCCTCGTTACTCAGCAGTGCATTGGCCAGGGGCTAACCTGGGAGACTCACTGAGATCTTCTTGAGTTTATTATTCTATGAGTGGCCAACTCAGTGTTTGAGAAATAAACCCAAATTTTCACCCTTCTCTGTGAGTTTAAGTTGGACAAGATTCATTTCTAGAACATGTTATATTCGATCTGGGTGAGGGAATTCTTTCACTGCCATTCACAACAGTTAAAGCCAAAATAATATCAGAGAAGAAAGTTCCAGTGCTATGTGTAGTGTGATTTGAGGATAGTTAAAAAGGCTTCATCTCCCAAGAGCATCTTTAATCTTCCCTTCTTCTTCCACAGTTCTGAGCTCAACACTCAGAAGGTGATAATTATACTGTGGCAGAGACGGCATCTGGTCTCTGAAAGCCACGTTGCCATCTTCTCAGACACATAGCCTGACTACATTTCCCAGCTTTTTGTGCAGTTAGGTTTGGTCATATGACTGAATTATAGTGTGTATGGTTTCTTCGCAGGCTATTTTCTTTTCTTTTCTTTTCCCCTCTGGTTTTGAGATTTTCTCCTTTACTGGAGTGCTCTGTAGTTTTACCACATTTTTCTAGGTGTGGATTTATTTTATCTTGCTTGGGAAAAGATATGCTTTGCTTAATCTAAAAACTCATGTCTTTTTTCAGTCCCAGAATTTGTTCTGTTGTTATCTCTTTGAATATTGTTCTGCCCCCATCTCCCTTTAATTTTTCATTCTGCAACTTTGATTAGACATATGTTGGAACTTGCTCCAAATTAACTTTCTTTTAAAAAATTGTTTGAGAGAGGAAGCACAAGTTGGGGAGAGGGGCAGAGGGAGAGAGGGAGAGAGAGAGAAAGAGTCCTAAGCAGACTCCACGCTCAGCACAGAGCCCAACGTGGAGCCCAATGTGGGGCTTGATCTCACAACCACGAAATCATGACCTGAGCCGAAATCAAGAGGCAGACGCTCAACTGACTGAGCTACTCAGGCGCCCTCGAATTATTTTCATAGTTCATTTTTCTTTACTTCTCTCTCTCTCTCCTGCTCCCCATCCACTCGGCCACATTTGGGGTAATTTCCTCACATATACCATTTAACTAATTTTCTTTTTGCCATTATTTACACTACTGTTTAGCCTGTCCACTCATTTCTATGACTCTATTTTTCATTAGTAAAAACTCTATTTGGTTCTCATTCAAATCTCTCTGGTCTTTCTTCATATTACATTGGGCTTTCATTCTGGTTCTCTCTTTTATGTCTTCAACTATTCAAAACATATTTATAGTGTTGTTACGATGATTCTCTAATACCCAATTTGGGGTGCCTATTCTCTTGTCTGCTGAACTTTCTAACTGTCCCTCACAATAGGTGTGTTATTCTATACAACCATAATCGTTTCTTGTGAATTCTTCTTTAGTGGACCGTATTTTTTTTTTCCTGGAGTCCTGTGAGTCACTAGCTGTGAAAATGGACCCGCAGAGTGGTTTTACATTTGTTTCAGTTGGGAATTCTGGAGTTTTCAAAGGTTCTAGATCCATTTTTATGTTAGTTGTTTGGCTTGTGTTTCCTGTGCCATACAGGTAATGTAAACTCAAATTCTACACCAAGTAGGGTGTAATCCTGGGTTTTTCACCTCCTGCACAGGGCTTCCCTCCACCCAGGGGCCCAGCCACCAGCCTCCTCATCATCCCTGGGCCAGGCTTGCTTTCCTGGCAAGCCTGTCACGTCCCTTTTCAGCTCCTGGATAGGACAGCAGTCTGAGGTGAGATCTTCATGGTCCTGCGGTACCTGTTTGGCCTTAGTGCTCTGACTTTGATTCCGTTCTTCCTGTCCAGGCACTTGGGGATTTCTTTTATCCTTTTCTGAGCTCTTGTATATATTTAAATTCTGGGGATATGTTTTTCGAGAATTTCTACATATTAGTAATAGAAGAGAGTTCTTATCATGAGCTCAGTCTGTTTTATCACTGAAAGAAGCCTCCTGTTGATTCTTTTTAGAATGTCTCAGAACTCTCCAACCTCTTTTCTCTGATTTACTTCTAGCATTCTTGTGACGGCAGGGGGCTGGTCTATGGGACATTTCTAATACAGAGTGAATACCCCATTATGCAAACAAATCATAGAGACACATAATTTATGTAAAATTGGTCTGAAAAAGACATGATATACTTGTGTATGCTCTTAATGATATACAATGTAAATGTCAGACAGAAGCTTGAAAATCAGGGTCAGAAAACAGTGACCTTTCCATTCTGTCCAATATGTCCTTGGGATAAACTGCATTTTTATTGCATTATATTACATTACACCACTGCAATTATATGAGACTCTTGTTGGAATTTTGAATGCTTCTCTCTATCATTTTAATATGCACGTATATTATGTATGGCAATTTGAGTGTTCTATAAACAAAATTCATTGTATAGAAATGAAATTGAAAAATACGATAATTCAATAATGCATAGAAATACACCGCAAAATAATAGTTAGGATATAAAAGAAATTATATGGCTTTTAAAAGTAAATACCTATGGCAAATAAGACCATAATATTGGGCCTTGGACAAAGAGCCACTTTGGTTTAATATGTCAATATTCCAAGAGAAAAAGAAAAAGAAGGAATTCTCAAAATGATTTTTGATAACTTTCACATTTCTACCAAGTAATGTTAGTGGTATATAGAAACCATGGCATGAAAGTACTCGTAGTTTTTGCAAACAATAATTAAGGCATAACAGAAGGTTTTATTTTTCATGTTGCATGGTTCTGAAAAAAAATTGTAAAAAGGATCCTTTTGGCTTTTGTGAGCTCCCTCGAGAAAAATGTTGATAATAAAGAAAGATGGAGAAAAAAAATGCTGGAATTTTACAACACAAACAAGACACACAAGCCATTTTCCTAACTTCACACTGTTCGGGAGAGTGACAAAACACCAATTTCCACAAGATGGTCTGTCTCACAAATATGGAACACTTCCCATTCAAATAGGTGTCTGGGGCATTGTGGGTAAGCCAGCCAAAACGAGTAGCAATAGCATGTAAATGAAACTAGCAACCTTCCCCATCCTGAGTATTCACCCGAGTCACTGGCACACTGTAGAAAGGCTGCCAGACCTTCCAGTGACAGAAACCTCACATCTGCTGCCTCCTACGACATCTCTGAAAAGCACCACCTCCGGCCTGGAGAGTTCCTTTGTTGGTGACATGCAGTTGAGGGGAGGAAATAACATGCCATTTGGTGTCCTCCGGGCAGGTCTGTGAACAGACTTGTGCTGGGTCTCTGTTCTGCTTTTTCAACATGTTCAAGATCTGCATGTGCTATGTGCTGTAACACGCAAGTGGCAGATAAACAAACCTGTGCTGATTTCCAGGAAAATGCAATTACCATTTTAGGAGAACCATTACATTTGTCTCAACCCAAATGATTTGCAAACTGACGAACTGCAGGTTGTCCGTGTGGCTTGTAAGACGACCACCTGATCCCCAGAAGTGCAGACGCGGCCACGACTCCCAGGGAGGCCTGGGCTCTCGCAGCAGGCGCGGCCAGGCTTGTGCTCATCTCCCCTGGTCCTGACCACTTGTGTGCATTCCAGCCTGACTTCCCCGGGCCAGGACCTGCACTTCTCAACCTTTCCCGGCCTCTGAAATCTGCATGGCTCTCCTCTGTGGCAGGCCGGAAGTGCTAGGGGCTCAATGCTAGTTGCCCACTGCGATCACGGGCTTGACAGCGCCCAGTTGGCTGCCTTCCCTTCCTTGTTTCGCTTGCCTGCTCCCCTGCGGTGTTTCCTCAGACCCATTCCCAAGCCGGCTCTGTGTAGTTGAGACCTTGTTGCCAAGTCAGCCTCTGGAGGAACCCGAGCTAAGCTAATTCTCTTCTCCCAGAGGTCCCTGCAACTGAACATTTTGGCAGGCTTCAAGATGTCGAGACGTCTGGTGAAGAGGACATATATTAAAATGCTGCGTCAGGTGGGCACACGTTTTCCAGTTTACTGTTGGTGTTAAAAGCCAGTCTTGCATTCCAAGCTCACGTTGGTATACCGTGCACATCTCTCTCTCTTACTCCTTGGGTCAGACTTGCTGCAAGGTTCCTAGGCTTCTAGCTTGTGGCAAGTTCGCTAGTGCCTAACAGATGCACAGGGTCCCTTCAGATGATGGTGATGCCACTAAGAGCTGTGACGGGAAACAACTCTTTTAGAGGACAGCCTCAAGAGAGGAAACTGGGCTGTGTCTGAGAGCAAAGTTATGAGTGGAGGTAAGGCCAGAATTGACTGAATATTGACCCCCATACTTTGGAATTTAAAATACCAGTTAAAATAATTAGGCCCTTTTGTTTCAAGTAGCAGAGTCACTCTGATTGCCTTGGGTCTTGCGGGCTTAAGAACACATGTGACAATAATCAACATCTTCACCAACAACATAACTAATGTTTATTGAGCACCTAGTATGTGGGAAGCACAATCCTAAGTGTCTTACATGTATTAACTTACTTAAACTCCATAAAATGCTGAGAAGGAGGCATTATTATTGGCCCCATTTTATGGATGTGGGAACTGAGAGATTAAATAAAGGTGACAGTAGCCTTGACCTTGTGCTCACACGGGGAAAGAACAGCAGGGGTGGCCTCAGGGGAGCCTGAACGGAGCTGTGGGGCCTCTTTGCTGGCAGCTCATGGCTTCATGGCCGCCTTCTCTAGGCTCTGCCATCTTTGTGACTCAGTGTCCTCATCGTTGGGATTTTTGTGCCTGCTCCTGCCAATCAACTGCCTCAGCTTCTAGCCGGCTAATCTCTTGGTTTCTGCCTGTGCAAAGCTTGTTCATGGACACGGCCGCTCGTGACTCCTCCTCCTCAAGGCCCTTCTGCCGGGCTTCTGTCAGGCACCTCTCCTCTTCTGCTCTCCCCCACCTGCCTGACTCTGTATCTGTCACACACACCCAGGTCCCCAGGATGACTGAGTTGTGCCAGTTAATCTCCATCATCTCTATTGATGTGGAACTTTTACTCCAGGCCGCCACTTGGCTTCTGGTCACCTCTAGATTTGCTGTTCTTGGGACACATGTCCATCTCTGCCCAATCTGGTGTGGTCTGAAGATGAGGTCACATGCATAAGAATGACCTCTGACTCAGGAACTGCCTGAAAACAGGGACCATTCAGAGGGGCCTACAACATGTGGCTGATGGCCAGAGATGTGACATGCCCAGTACCAAGGAGACCTGCTAAAGATTCTGCCAAGAGTCACTGAAAACCAGTCAGTGGGCTTAAAGATTATGGACATGTTTGGCCTCACTTTCTCCTTCCCTGGACTTGAGGTCTATGAGGAGCAGGGATTCCAGAAAAGTCTGAGTGCATTTGAAATAGGTAGTTGCCAGGGCTTCTGGGTAGCTCAGTCAGTTAAGTGACCAACTCTCGATTTCGACTCGGGTCATGATCCCATGGTTTGTGGGTTCAAACGCAGCATCAGGCTCCACGCTGTCATAGTGTGGAGCTCTCTCTCCCTCTCTCCCTCTCTCCCTCTCTCTCTGTCCCTTCCGTGTGTTCTCTCTCTCAAAATAAATACACTTGATTAAAAAATGTTTTAATATTTAAAAAAAAAATTTAATAATAGAAAAGAAACAGGTAGTTGCCCTTCCCCCATCCCAGAGACACCGAGTGCAGGGGGGAAGATCTTGGGGACATGCCCAGCGAAGGATATCTACATCCTGTGCATGTTTCATGGCCTGAATTGGACTTTGAAAACCATGTTAGGCTTCTTTTTTGAAGAGAGGTGGATAAGGTGACAAGGGTTTGTTTTCCTTTATAAACTTTTAAAATGGAAGGACAACATACATAAAGGCAAGTGCACAGACCCTAAGTGTACAGCTCAGTGAATGCTTACAAAGTAAACACATCTGTGCCACCAGCAGCCAGATCAAGATATGTTACAGGGGGCTTTGCTCAGGGCTCTGGAAGTGCTCATTACCATTCTGTAGTTCATAGGTCATAGGATCATAGAAGATGCTTTGGAAACAATTGGGCCCACATCATTATTTTTGCATAAACTAAGCCCCAGAGTGGCCAATGTCAGGCACAAGGCCATGCAGTTAGAGAGCATCTGTTTTTTTGGTTTTGTTTTATTTTAAAACATCAGGCAGTTCTGATGTTGCTTAACTAAGGCAGTGCCCATGGATAAACCAGCCCACATCACCACTTCTATTTGTTTGTTCCACATGCCTCATTAACTCTTCTTATTCTGTGCTCAGTTTGTAGTCAAACCACCAAGATTTCTCCAGGATTTCTGTGTCCAGTGCTCAGGAAGATAGCTCTCTTCTCATTTCAGTAGCCAGTGGCAGCTGGGGGACACGTGGCACAGGTCAGCAGAGAGTGTGGGGTCGGTGCTCTCTAGATGGTTCCAGGGAGCACCCTCCTGTACCATTTCTTTTTTATTTTTTTAAATATGAAATTTATTGTCAAATTGGTTTCCATACAACACCCAGTGCTCATTCCAAAAGGTGCCTTCCTCAATACCCATCGCCCACCCTCCCCTCCCTCCCACCCCCATCAACCCTCAGTTTGTTCTTAGTTTTTAAGAGTCTCTTATGGTTTGCCTCCCTCCCTCTCTAACCTCTTTTTTCCTTCCCCTCCCCCATGGTCTTCTGTTAACTTTCTCAGGATCCACATAAGAGTGAAAACATACGGTATCTGTCTTTCTCTGTAGGACTTATTTCACTTAGCATTAACACTCTCCAGTTCCATCCACGTTGCTACAAAGGGCCAGATTTCATTCTTTCTCATTGCCACGTAGTATTCCATTGTGTATATAAACCACAATTTCTTTATTCATCAGTTGATGGACATTTAGGCTCTTTCCATAATTTGGCTATTGTTGAAAGTGCTGCTATAAACATTGGGGTACAAGTGCCCCTATGCATCAGCACTCCTGTATCCCTTGCGTAAATTCCTAGCAGTGCTATTGCTGGGTCATAGGGTAGGTCCATTTTTAATTTTTTTTGAGGAACCTCCACACTGTTTTCCAGAGTGGCTGCACCAGTTTGCATTCCCATCAACAATGCAAGAGGGTTCCCGTTTCTCCACATCCTCGCCAGCATCTATAGTCTCCTGATTTGTTCATTTGAGCCACTCTGGCGTGAGGTGATATCTGAGTGTGGTTTTGATTTGTATTTCCCTGATGAGGAGCGACGTTGAGCATCTTTTCATGTGTCTGTTGGCCATCTGGATGTGTTCTTTAGAGAAGTGTCTATTCATGTTTTCTGCCCATTTCTTCACTGGATTATTTGTTTTTCAGGTGTGGAGTTTGGTGAGCTCTTTATAGATTTTGGATACTAGCCCTTTGTCCGAGATGTCATTTGCAAATACGTTTTCCCATTCCGTCGGTTGCCTTTTAGTTTTGTTGATTGTTTCCTTGGCAGTCTTGCACCATTTCTGCTGGCTTCAACATTCTGAGGACCTGGCTCATTCCATCTAAGGTTCTCATGGCAGAGATGATGCACTAGCCATCAGGATTGGCCTTTCCCTCCAAGACGTTGAGGTGTGGCTGGAAAGCAGCTGCCTAGTCAGGGAGTCCATTTCCCACACTCCGGCGGCGGGTGGCTCTTTGACTGCTCGTTAAGAGCACAACGTGAGTGGAATACACATCTCACTTCTGGGCTGAGGTGCTTAAGAAGCAAGGGTACCTCCTGCAGGGTCTCTTTCCCCATTCACTGACGCTGAGAACCTATCTCAAGATGGAGGGAGCTTGGGCCCTGAGGGAGGCCATGGAAGGCCACCTGCTGAACAAGGGCCCTGCCAACAGAACTTGACATTAGTGGGAAATAAACAGCTGCTGGATTCATCTACTGAGATTCTAGTATTACCGTAACTAACATGGTTATACCAGGGATGGTGGAGGGAATCTTAACCTTTTCAAAGGCCATTTTTTAAATCGTCTCCTTTGCTTTTTCCAGCTATTGAAGACCACAGCAACCAGATGCCCTTACTTGTATAGGAAGGACAATTCTTAGACATTATATGCAGAAAAATAAGGAAATGTTTTTTTTTTTGTAAATAAGAAAACATTTTCTACAGTCATGCACCTTTTTCAAGATTGTTTCCAGGAATCCCTGAGGCAGTGGGGAAAGACTAGTCCACACGGAACAAGGAAAGCCCATGAGTTAGTTGATAAGCTCAGCTCAGCACCTTGCACTTCCTTCTTTGCTAGAAACTGAACCATTACCTATATCTGTGATACACTTTTAATCAGAAGAAATGCAAATTTCTCTTTTGGAAAGCTTGTCAGTAAAGAAAGTAACCTTTATTCATAGTGCTCTTTGACCCATTTAAATAAGTTTTTCTATAATGGAAACTTAAAAAAAAAAGACACATAGAATGACAAGGGTGCACCCTTTGTAATGCTGATATTGGGAAAGAGTATATAATACACAGCACTGAGGTGACTGGGTTTTTTTTTAATGTTTCTTTATTTTTGAGAGAGAGTGCAAGTGAGGGAGGGGCAGAGAGAGAGGGGTACAGAAGATCCAAAGCTGGCTCTGCGCTGACAGCTTCTACGGTGCTATCAGCGCTGAGCCCCATGGGGGCCTCCAACTCACCCACTGTGAGATCATGACCTGAGCTGAAGTCCAATGTTCAACTAGATGAGCCACTCAGGTGTCCAAAGGTGACTGTTTTATTAGGAGTTTTCATCGTGGGGTGCCTGAGGGGCTCAGTTGGTTAAGCTTCCAACTCTTGATTTTGGATCAGGTCATGATCTCACTCACAGTTCGTGGGTTCGAGCCCCATGTCAGGCTCCGTGTCAGTGGTGTGGAGCCTGCTTGGGATTCTCTCTCATTCTCTCTCTCTCTCTCTCTGCTCCTTCCCCATTTGTACATTCTCTCTCTCTCTCAAATAAACATTTTTAAAAAAGAGTTTTCATTAAAAATTTTTAATAAATAAATAAATAGTTTTCATCTCACATAGCCAGAACTGGGGCATCAAGAGAATGGCTTCTGGCATTAGACTGCCTGAGTTCAGATCCTGTCTGTACCATGTATGGACCAAGTGATCTTGGGCAAGTTCTTTAATTTCTCTATGCCTCAGTATCTCCATCCATAAAATGGAGATCAGCAGATGTCCACCTTTTAGTGTTGCAAGAATGAAATTCTTGAATACCGGTAAAAGTGTCAGAAAGAGTGCCCGTCACACAGTAAATGTCAGCTACCATTACTACAATGCTTTGAGGCCCTGATTTGTCTGTAGTATATCTGGATTCATATCATAATATAAAAAGAAAACCAAAGAATCGCCTCACTGGGTCAGATCTGGGGTCCTTGCTGTTTCTTCCAAGAATACCCAAAGGCAGCCCTCTGGGGCTAGGGAGTGGGAAACCTGAGGCCGCCTCTTTCAACAGGAAACCTAAGCTGAGTTAGTACCACACAGGTTTAAGAAATTTACTAATGTACATTGAAAATTTCAAACACTCTTTGATTTAATAACTCAATTTCTGGGAGTGACTCTAAATATATTCTAATGTGTCTTATTTGTTCTAAATACAGAAAAGGCTATAGGGTACTAAGGTGTCATTTCAGGGGGACTTATAATAGCTGGAAATTGGGACTGCTCAGGTTTCTGATAAGATATAGTTTAAAAAAAAAACATGGTAAATTCTGTTGATGGAACAAACACAGGAAAATGGTGATTAGGAAAACTGCAGTAACACGGAATATGCTTATGGGCATAATGTTAAGACAGAAAAAGTAACATTCAAAATCATACCTAAAACATGACTACAACTATGAAAAGCGGACCAAAAGGTGATAGTAAGAATGAGACTGGAACCAGGACAAGGCTGGAGTTGGGTCTTGGGGTGTGGGAGCTAGTGAGTAGGGTCTGAGACAAATCAGTGTCTCATTTCAAGAGGTGAAATAAGGCAATGCTGGTGTCCCTGGGATGGCCAAGGGTGAAGAGCAGGTCAGCTTCTGGGTATGGAGACTGGAGTTAGTGCCCACACAGTGGGAGACAGGAAAGGTCCTGAGAGGTGGCTACTAGTGGCTTTAGGGGGTGTGGCGAGAGTCTGGCTGGTTTTAAAGAGCCAGTGAGAAGGTAGAAGGGAAGAAAATAACCTTGAATATCAGCAAAGGTTGTATTGGGGTGATGGGGCCTACTTTTGATGCTTTTTCTCAATTTGTATCTAGTTTTCCTATTTTCTTTATTAAACATATGACAATTTTATAATGGAAATAAATTCATTTTATATAAGCCTATAGTACTCCTGTATAGCAAATACCTCAATGCATGTACACTGGAATTGAACAATTAAGTACATGGATGGCAGATGGTGGCAGCCAGATTTCTCACTGTTGGAGTGGAAATTTACAGATCAGCAAGGGGAGGAGGCTAGAACGATCCATGTGGTAATGGATTAGTTGGAGACATCAGTATGAATTTAGGTTTAGTTTAATATGGATACAGGTGGATAAATATAGAAATATTTATAGAGATGTATGTATGTATGGGTTAGCATACACACCTATATTTCTTTGCTCTGTCAGCTGAGCCACAATACCCCAGTAACAATGAGCAAACCTACTTCCCAGATACTTGTTTCTAATACTAGTCTCCAATAAAAGGAACCAGGGCTCCTTGGAGAAATTGTTGATTCCAGGAAATATACAGAATGAGCCTGGAGTATCTTGCACTGCCAGAAAGTAAGGAAGTGCTTTCTCTTTCCCTCTCCTTCTCCCTCTCCCCTCCCCCCCCTCATGCACACACATATACAATGATAGAGTATGTTAACTGGTCAGAAGGGTAAACTGAGAAAGCTCCCCATCGCCAAAGCTGGACGAATTTGAGCAACAAAATATATAAAGTAGTATTGGGTTCTAACCCAAAATATAAAATAAATATCCCTGAGTCCCTACTGATATAAATAAATCACTGAGTATCTTAATAAATGGAGGGGAAGAGACACTCTCCTGTGCAGGAGAATTCCAAATAAATTATGTAGATAACTCACCCTCATGGAGGTAGAACACAACTCCCCACTCCTTAGGTGTGGGCTACCCATAATGACTTCCTTCTAAAGAAGACAGCATGGAAAGGGGAATAAAGACTAACTTCACAGTGGAAAAATCTGGAACACTACCTCAGGCAGGTGACCAAAGCCAATATCATCAGTCATGTTGACAGCACATACCATTGATATCAAGTGATGAAAATGGCACTTTACATCTGTGATCTTCCTCCCCAAACCCATAACTTTAGCCCAATCATGAGAAAAACATCAGATAAATCCCAGCAAGGGGAGCATTCTACAACATACCTACCCAGTACTCTTCAAACCTATCACGGTCATCAAAGACAAGGGAAGTCTGAGAAACCATCACGGCCAAGGAGGAGATGTGACAATTACGTGTAATGTGGAGTCCTGATATCCGGAAAAGTGGCATTAAGTAAAAGCCAAGCAAATATGAATAAACTATGGACTTCACTTAGTAATAATGTATTGATATTGGTTCATTAATTGTAATGAACGTACCATACTGATGTAACATGTCAACAATAGGAGAAACTGTGTTCAGAAGGTGGGTATACAGGAAATCTTTATACGATCTGTTCGACTTTTTTGTAAATCTAAAACTATTCTAAAAAACAAAGTCCAGTTGATGCTCATTATTCGCGGTAGTCATGGGGTGAACTGGTATTGGTGAATACTGAGCCATTACCCTTGTCCGTGAACCTCAGGTCACAACACTTCTGGATCAATACGGAACCTTGTTTTATGTGTGTTCCTCTTTAAAGAACCTCATTTACTATAGAGTTGATTCATTAGCATTGAATTGATGGCAAATGGCACTCCAGCTCAAGCCCGAAAGAAGCTGATCTAACACACATTTTTTCCATGAGGCACAGCTCAGCCTTCTTGCACTAGAAAGCACTTCAGCACTATTCTTGGGGGACATTTTAAACAGTGAAATCACCCACAAAAGGCACAAAACATGCAAAAACCATGACACTAAACAGACCACAAAAAGGACCTTCTGTGCAGTATGAGAGCTGATACAAGAAAGCAGAACATCACCTTGTTCCTCCCCAGGTGGGAACATGCGCATTGCACAACTCAAATTTGTCACCCTGCACATATGTCACATTCACAAATGACTGCAAAATGCCACAAGTATTGATTTGAGGGTTACAGATAAATTGTAGCAAGCAGGTGAATTCACAAACATGGAATCCATGAATAATAAGGGCCAACTGTATGGTAATTTTAAAAAGCTTATGAATATGTTCTTAAATAGCCTAAGTTTTCTCCATAACCCACTACAGATTTCTCACTTTTGAGCTTGTTAAACTCTACAATTTATTCATTTATCCATCTATTTAGTTATTTAGTCTCTACTTGTGCTGTGTAATAGCTACACGTGGGTTGGTACTTTAAATGTGGTTAGTCCGAAGTGAGTTGCGCCACAAGGATCCTCAGCAGATTTTGAAGACTTAGTACAAAGAAAAGAATGTAAACTATCTCATTAATGATTTTTATATTGATTACATACTGAAATGATAATATCTTAATATAACTGGTTCAATAAAATATACTAGTAAAATTAATTTCACCTGTTTCTTTTGACTTTTATAATGTGGCTACTAGAAAATCTAAAGCCACACATGTAGCTTGCATTTTATTTCTATTGGACAGCACCAATCTACATCATCTCTGGGGAAAATGAATTCCATCATAATATTTGTAGCATGGGGAAGAACACAGGACTACAGGATCATTTTATCCTTAGAGGGACCATTTAATCCTCTCCTTTTAGGGTACTAAGGCTCAGACAGGTGAAGCACCTTGTCCAGCTTCACACAGCCAGTTGCTGGCAGAGGACTCAGATCTCAGTCTCCTGTCTTCCAGTCCAGTCTCTTTCCCCTTGATCTTCTCCCCTACATGTCCCCACCCCTCCAATAAATACATCCAAACAGCCCGCATCACCTTGCAAGGGAAAAACAGCATTGGCTCTTCCTGAGTTGAAAGAGACTATTTCATGAAATCTTGCTAGATTTCTAGAAGTAGGGCTGTCAGATTTGCCAAATAAAAATACAGGATGCTTTGTTAAAATTTGCATTTCTGAAATGCAAGCTTAACTGGGTATCCTGTATCTATTAGTAGACTATATTCCATTTAATAGTTTGGACATACTTATACTAAAACATAGCTGCTGCTTATTTGAAATGCACATTTAACTGGTGTCCTGTCTTTAATCTGGCAACTCTGCTATAAAGCCTTTGAGGAAAGAATCTGTGCTGATTTCTGCCAGGCACTCAGAAACTTATCTTTCTGTGTTCCTCCAAGGAAGAGCATAACCCAGTGAGTCATTCGGCGCTCCATAATAAACAAGGGAATCTCTAGACTTGCCTTCCTGTCTGCAGGCTGTTTCGGCTGTCAGTGCTATCCTCCCAAACAGCCAACTTACCGGGAATCAAGCTGCAGATCTCGACTGTCCCTCCCAACCTTTATAATCAATTTAAGTTGGGCGAGATGCCAGCTTTAAAAAAAAAAAAATGCACAGAACCAACTCTTGTAACTATGGAGATAAGACAGAAGGAAAAACCCAAGGAAACAGACAAGCTCTCCTTTTCTTTACAGAAGCTCTTCTAAATGTAACAGGCAACAATTGGTAAAAACATCCCAGCCACTTCCTGGACATGTATACATATCAAACACAGCAAGGCAAGAGCTCATTGGATTTTGCATTTTGTGATTTTGCTTTCCTTCATTACTATTGTTTTGTAGCATACTGAACAGGGAGTGGGTAATAGAAGTGGTCCATCCAAGGTACAAGCAAAAAGCAGGTACAGGTAATGACGGGTCCAATGCCTGTAGAGAATTTTAAAACAATAATAACACTGACTAAAAGTTGTTCTGCTTTTTATTACCCCGTGTGCTGGCAATTCTAAACAGTGTCATTGATAAAATACTCCTCCCACTGCAACTCCTTCTGCCCACCGATCCTTGAAAGTTCTGATATTAACCAAGGCCATCGACCATTTTTAAAAACCCTGCTTTACAGAGCTTTGCTTTTTTGCTGTTTGTGGGGTGGGCAGTCGGGAGGAAGTGGAAAGGAGAGGATAAGAGCTACATGGGGATGCTTAAGCCACCAAAACAGCAGGAGTTTCAATGAATGCAGATTTCCCTCTGATGAACATATAGGGCTATGTCTTAAGGTCTCCAAGGATGAAGAGGCAATTTTATAGTAAAAGGAGCACTGGAATCGGAGTCATGACACCTGGGTTCAAGATGTGGCTCTTACTTCACATAGTATGTGACTGAGGAAAAAAGGTCTGGCCTCTCTGAGCCCCAGCCTCCTCCCTATCAAATAGATGCTCCAACCACTCCCCACCTGTCTACTTCACTGGCTCGGCTTGTGCACTTTATTTAAAAAAAAATTTTTTTTTACATTTATTTATTTTTGAGAGACAGAGAAAGGCAGAGCACAAGTGGGGGAGGGGCAGAGAGAGAATGAGACACAGAACTGGAAGCAGGCTCCAGGCTCCAGGCTCTGAGCTGTCAGCCCAGAGCTCGACGTGGGGCTAGAACTCACAAACCGTGAGATCACGACCTGAGCCGAAGTTGGACGCTTAACCGACTGAGCCACCCAGGTGCCCTCGGCTTGGGCAATTTAAAGAGAAAACGTACATGGTGCGCCTGGGTGGCTCAGTCGGTTAAAGTGTCTGACTTCGGATCCACTCATGATCTTGCCGTTTGTGAGTTCGAGCCCCGTGTCTGGCTCTGTGCTGACAGCTCAGAGCCTGGAGCCTGGAGCCTGCTTTGGATTCTGTGTCTCCTCCTCTCTCTGCCCCTCCGCTGCTCGCACTCTGTCTCTCTCTCAAAAAGAAATAAATGTTAAAAAAAATTTTAAGGAGAAAATGTACAAAACCCTATAGGTGTTTTCCTTATCTTCAAGACTGAAACTGAACCACCACCCATCACAACCTCACTTTCACCCACAAGAAGGGGAAAAGAAGAAGTGGAAGATGAAGTTCCCTTTAAGAGCATGACCCAGACATTACACACAGTCACTTCTGCTCCTTTCTTATTGCTTAAAAGGGAGTCACGTGGTCTCACACTCTTGCTCCAGAGGCTGAGAACCATAGTCTCTAGCTGGGCAGCCAGGTGTCCAGCTAAAACCTGAAAGTTCTATTTCTAAAAATTAATAATGATATAGTGTGATGATATGCAGTCCAATAAGCTAGTGAGCAAAAGTGTTTTTGTTGTTGATTGCTCTGACGAATGAAACAAGATGAAAAATTCTATCTTTCCACTATGGCTGCTGAGTCTTAGGTACATATCAATGTAAATTATCCTGGTTTCAATGGAGAATAAATTCTTAGAGCGCTGGATTTGAAAGCACTTTTGTCTGGGGCCTTTGTGTGACTGTTCTCCCAGGAGACTTTGTCAGTGTGAATTTGGATCCATCTTATGAATATAGTCCTGTGCTTCTCAAGGACTAAGCCCGAATCCCAGGAGAAACATGGAATTTAGACCATCTTGCCACTGTACTGACCCTCTCCAGCAAGCTCATAACTGAAAAAGCGGTACATCATCTGGTTAGTGCCTTATCATCCTCGAGGTCTGGTGTCACTGCCTCCATAATTAAACACAGACCATTAGCTATAACCCACTGCACCCACATCAATTATGCCAGTTTGGATAACAGCTGCAGAAACCCTCCTTTCCTGTCTTCCACCACTCTGGAAATAATCCTGCTTGTATCACACAGGTATAGTTAGAACTGCCTCGGTTTTTCTATCAAATACCAAATTAGCAAGGCGGCAATGCCATAATGGAACAGAGCTTTGTTCTTCCATACGCCGATTAAAAGGTAATTTAACCTCTTCCAAAGGTGGTCCAGCCAATCCCCAGCAGTATTGACATTGTGTTAATGAGAAATTGCTCTCCAGAGTGATAAATTAGCCCTGCGAGACAAGTATGAAAACCCATCTTCACGCATGGTCCAGGCTTAAGAAGCAAACTTGGTAGTTTCATCACCCTCTGCCCGGCCCAGTGAAATCCCCAGAGACTCACACACTGTATCTGAAATGCCACAACTGCACAGATTGAAACACACACTCGTAGCCTCCTCAGTAACGCAAGCTGCCTCAACTCGCTGGTCTCCTCGCACACGCTAGTCGAAGCTGACTGTGCCTCAGCAGGTTCATCCACCTCACTCCTCGGGGAGAAGAAAGTCCGTTTACCATGCAAAGGGAGAGAGCCATGCCAAAGAGCCTCAGAATGTGGGAGGACCCTGAGCACTCTCTTAATCTAATGTGCTCATTTTACATATGAGAAAGCTCAGGCCTGGAGAGATGAAATATCTTGGCCAAAGCTATAGGAAGCTCAGGCAGCAGAGATGGACAAGAATCCATTTTCTCACACAATGAGGTCACTATTTTTACCCTCCTCTAGATACCCTACCACACTGACTATGACTTAGACACCAGCTGTCACATCATCTGGAGACCTTCAGGTAAAGAAAACATTCATCTTGCTTGAGAATATGAGCCTCACTTCCTCTAGCACAGCAGATATAAATCTCAATCCACAAAGCCAGATGAGCAGGACACACGATTTTGTTTTATTTTCTATAAAGCAACCAGACCCATCCTGCCAAGCTGGAAATTCAGTCCCAGGCATCCTTGGGTCCTCTCCACAACTCTTCTCTTTTTAATTTTTTTTTTTAATTTTTATTTGTTAAACATTAAGAGAGAAAGGGAGACACAGAATCTGAAGCAAGACTCCAGGCTCTGAGCTGTCAGAATAGACCCTGATGCAGGGCTCGAACTCACTAACCGTGTGATCATAACCTGAAGCCAAAGTCTGATGCTTAACCGACTGAGCCACCCAGGTGCCCCTCCCCCACTCTTCTAAGTGCATCGAGGCTCTGTGTCTCAGGCAGTGCTAAGATATCAGGAGGACCGTCAGGACCTGCCGGAGATATTATCATTGAGATGTCACAGATCCAGTGCACAGGGTCCCTTCACCTCCCCAGGCTGCTGGTTCTAAAGCCCTTGCTGGCTGGAAGCTTAGGCCTTGGTCCTCCTTCTCTCAGCTTCCTTATCTGAAATCTGCCTCCTCCTGGTCCTATCAGGATGAAGAATGTAGGGACCGAGTGCCCTCTAGGCTCTTAGACTTATCTCTCCTGTCCCAAGTCAGAGGAATTCCTTCAGAAACCCTTTTTGTTTTCCTCAAAAGTGTTACCTTTCTTGCCTCACACTCTAGGACACCATTACAATTCCCTGGAGGGATCGAGCCTTTTGGAAACAAAAACCAGGAAAGGAAATGTGTTGTAGGTAACTTCTACTCTTTATCCAGCCCCAAACCTTCACCATGACAAGAAAACAGAGGCGGGGAAGAAAGGGAACTGTGCAGGGAGGGGAAAAATTAATGACCTCTCAAAAATTACACTGGGGCGCCTGGGTGGCGCAGTCGGTTAAGCGTCCGACTTCAGCCAGGTCACGATCTCGCGGTCCGTGAGTTCGAGCCCCGCGTCGGGCTCTGGGCTGATGGCTCAGAGCCTGGAGCCTGTTTCCGATTCTGTGTCTCCCTCTCTCTCTGCCCCTCCCCCGTTCATGCTCTGTCTCTCTCTGTCCCAAAAATAAATAAACGTTGAAAAAAACAAACAAACAAACAAAAAAATTACACTGCACAAGGGTGATTTAAAGTTCCATGAAAGAACAAAGAACCCCAATCCCCGTTCGTTCTTTCTGGGAAAAAGAATGCCCGGGGAAATTGTCCCAGCTTCATCTTGAAAAGGAGCTCGAAAGGCAAGGAGTCATTTCTCTACTATGTAACTTCAGAATGTAGCAATGGCCTTCCTCACCACATGACTGTTTCTCAACTCCTTGCCACCTGGCTACGGATGCCACCATTCTTCAAAACAACTCTGTGGAAAGTCCCCACTGACCTATCTGTACAGTCCAGGGGCCAACGATGCTTCATCTTCATCCTCTTTGACCTTCTCTTCCTCCCTGAAACTCTTTCTTCTGTGGGGTGGTTGGTAATGCTGGATTGTACTGGTTCATGCTCTTAACTTTCTGATCATGCCGTCTTTATTCCTTTGCCTTTTCTTCCTTTCCTTTCCACTAATCAAGGGCATTCTTTAGGGAGCTAATCTTAGCCACCTTCTCTTCTATCTCTATTCGATTTTCCTCCTTGATTAATCCAGTCCTACACCTTTTATTGTCTTTAAATCTACACCTCTAGCCCTGTTCAATTTCTTGAATTCTAGACCCAGAATCCCAACTGCTGGACGTGCCTCCATACCTCAAATTTGCCATGTTCAAAACCAACTCATCTATCTTCCCTAAACCAACTTCCCTTTGTGACTTTCTTGCTCCATTAATGCATCACCATTCTTCCAAACACTGGATCCAACTTTGACTCCTCCTCTCCATTGTCTTTATACACCATACTGTTTTTTTAAAGATGTTTATTTATTTATTTTGAGAGAGACAGAGAGAGTGGGACAGAGAGAATCCCAATCAGGCTCTGCACTGTCAGCGTGGAGCCCGATGTGGGGCTCGACCTGAGGCGAAATCAAGAGTCAGATACTTAATTGACTGAGCCACCCAGGCACCCCTATACACCACACTGCTTGAATCTAAATAGATTTTACTTCCTCAAATGGAATATTCCAGGTATTATATGACAAGTACAGAATAAAATGGAACTATCCATCTGCACATTTATGCCATTAATGTCATATAACATTAAATTAACTATGGCTATAATTTTGGCCTTTATCCTTCCATAATTTCTTCTATACAATTATGTATTTTTACATAAAAGGGACCATATTATTTGGAACTTGTTTTGTCACTTACTATATCACAAACACTTTCCTGTGCCATTAAATGTTCTTTCATACAGTAATTGTTAAATTTTAAGAGTATACCAGAATATCTAAGGGTGCTTGTTAAAAAAGTATTTCCCTGGACCCTCCCCTAAGGACACTCATTACATATTCTGGGGATAGTCTATGAACCTATATGCTTAGCCAGCACCCCAGAAAAGTCTAATGCATAATGTTTTTAGATCCCAGTTTGAGAAACACTGTTGGTTCAGCACAAAATGTAAGGATTCCTCCTTTTTTTGTTTACATTTACCATAATTTATTACCAATCAGCACCGACATGTATTTAGGTTGCCCTCCAAGTTTTAAATATCATTTTAGTTCTGCACTGACTTTAATTTCTAGGCTTTCTCTTTATCATTCCCTCCACCCATCGATGCATATAATTTTTCTTTAGGGTAAATTCCTAGAATTTCTGGGTCCAAAGGATATGCAGAATTGTATGTTATATATGCGGTAATATATGCTATTATAGTATTTGTTATATAATTATATATAATATACCAATAGTCAAATATAATAAATAACAAAAATTAATACATTAATCACCTGCTATGGAATGTAATAATATATATTAGTTTATATATGTTCAGGTGCGGTTTTATTTGGACCCTTGCACAAGATTTACATTCATCCATGTTAATCTCATCTGGCTATATTTCACCCATTGCTTCAAGAGTCATGTTACTTTTTTTAAAGATGATTTTATTTATTTTGAGATATATATATATATAGAGAGAGAGAGAGAGGAGAGAGAGAGAGAGACAGACACAGCACGAGTGGGGGAGAGGCAGAGAGAGGGAGAGAGGGAGAGAGAGAGGGGAGAGAAAGAGAGAGACAGACACAGCACGAGTGGGGGAGGGGCAGAGAGAGGGAGAGAGAGAGAGAATCCCAAGCAGGCTCCGCACCATCAGTGCAGAGCCCGGCGCGGAACTCAAAACTCACAAACCATAAGATCGTGACCTGAGCTGAAATCGAGAGTCAGATGCTTAACCAACTCAGTCCCCCAGGCGCCGCAAGAGTCATGTTACTTTTATATCCCTACTCTCCAGTGAAAGTATTTGTTATTTTTCTAATCTCCTGCATATCTGATACGTGGCTACTATACTTTTTTCCAAATTGCGGATGAGAAATAGTGAATGGAATGAAGTTGAGAAATGCCTTCCTGCTCCACCAGAAACCTATGTTGCTCAGCACACTTGTTCATTCCTTCTTTAAACAGTAACAACCTAATTTTAATAGTGATTGGCTTATGATTCTACATGTCATCTTTAAGGTCGTAGGCATAGAACTTACCAAATATTTGCTGATGTTCATATCCACTGCCATCTACCTCTTGGCTCTGATCTACCAATACACGGAGAAAAATAAGTGTATTGTTTCTTATATCCAGATTAAGGCTGCTTAACACAGGTTCATAATGCTGTCGTGGCATACAATATAAGGCATGTATTCAGTTCGTGTGTCTCAGGGTGAACTGGGGGCTCTGTCCATCTTCTAAGCAGGGTACAATTGTTGTGGTCCCTCTGGTGAGGGAGGGAGAGAGCAGGGAACGGAAATAGAAGGCAGGATGCAGAGGGCTCATATAGGCTCTGGGAAAGCAAAGGGAAGAGGCTGGGAGATGAAAAAGGGAGAGAAGCAGAAGAGGGATGTAGGTTGCCTGCGAGTGTCAAAAATGACAGCAATCATCATCATCATCATCATCATCATCATCATCTCTATTATCAGTCAAATTTATTATATGTCTAACATTCTGGTAATGCTTTGCATGTATGAACACATCTATTTTCCTAACAACTTTGAAATGTGAGTGCTATTATTGTCTCCACTTTGCAGATAGAGTAATGGAGGGACAGAAAGACTAAGAAGCGTGCCCAATATCACAAAAGTATTAAGTGAGACAACCAGCATTTGAATCAGGCCATCCGATGCTCCCTTTTAAGTGTGCAAACTGTTCACCACAGTGTATATTATGCACCACCATTACTACATTCTAGTTACTATTATTATTGGGGCACGTGTGTGTGTATGCACACATACACCATGGCCAGGAAGTGAACTGCCATTACCTTTGTTATGTGCACACAAATGAGTTAACTTTGGGAATCTCTTTTTGCGCTTATGTGGAAAGAATACTTTCAGGAAGTGGACATTTAGTGGTGTCCATACTTAGGGTAACCAACTTGTCCCAGGTTTCCTGGGATTCCACCAGTTTTAGCACTGCAAGTCCCATGTCCCAACTGTATGTTTTGTTATTTCTTTCCACTGAATACACAAGGGGGCATTGTAACCATTCAGTCATGCATTCCTCAAACATTTATTGAGCGCCTAATCAGAGGTGTGATTGCTGCCCAAGAACCTAGCACTGAAGATGGGGTGGGGTGCCAGGAAAGTGAGGACGCTTCCATAATCCCAAATCAAAAAGAGTAAAATATAGGTATTTAAATGGACAAACGCTTACATGGCATTGACTCTGTGCCAAGTACTATAATGAGCACTGTACATTTTAGCTCATTTAATCCTCATAAACAGCCTATGGCACGGTCACTATCATTATCATCCCCACTGTAAAGAAGTGGAGGCAAAGAGGGGCTAAGTACCTTGCACACTGCATGGCTGGCAAGTGGCACAAAGCCAGATTTGAACCCAGGCAAGGCCCTAATTGCTCCAGAGCCCATGTCTCTAACTGCTGTGGCAGGCTGTGAAGAAAGGGCCTGAACCCCTCCATCAAGAACTCCGTGTGCCCTCAGGGTCTTCCTAGCCCTGCTTAGAGGTTTGTCCCTAGCTCAGCGGTTCTCAACCCTGAAGGCACAATTATAATCACCAGGGAGTTTAAAAGATAATACTGATTCCCCAGGGCCCCACTTGCAGAGATTTTGATTTAACTGAGCCACCTTGACCTGGACATCAGGATTTTTTAAAGCCTCCCTCAAGGGTCTTATGTATAGCTGGGTCTGAGAACAAGGTGGCCAGACCCTCCCCTCTAGCAAGCTGGGCTGAGTCTTCTAATCCAGGGCTTCTCAAATGCTAGAGTGTGTCTCAGTCGGCTAAGAACTTGATTAAAATGCAGATTCTGATTCACTAGGTTTGGGGTGGGAATGGGAGGACCAGAGATTCGGCATTTCTAACCAGCTCTCAGGGTGCTGATGTTATTGGTTCATACATCACACTTGGGGTAGAAAGGATTTTGAGGCAAAGTGTAGTCCATAGACCTACTGAGTCAGAATGTGCATTTTAATGCACATTTGAGTTTGAGAAGTCCTATTCAAACCCTGAGCTGCCAAAAGGTTCTGGGAGTGGGTTTCAGATGTGCCAAGGTACTGCTTCCCCTTGGCTCTTAGAAATTTGGTTGGTGACCTCCAGGGCACTACTGCAAGCAGCCTCACTGGCCCTGACCCTATGTGTATGCAAATGTCATGTCTCACCACTGACCATCATGGAGAAAAGAGTGGGAAGTCCTGCTCTAATACAGTCTTGTTGCCCCCTTCCCTCATACTCCCAGCAAGCCTTTGCTCACGCTGTTTCTTCACTGGACTTTGACCAGCCTTACCCAATTTCTGAAGGTCAAGTTCCTGTCCTAATTCCTCCTCTATGGAGCCGTTCCCATTCCCATGTGGCCATTTCAAACCAACAGACGTTCTTTTTTTTTTCATATAACAAATGCCAAATAACATTTCCTATGTGCCAAGTACTGTTCTACACCCTTAACATTATTCATCCATCCATCCATCCATCCATCCATCCATCCATCCGTCCATCCATCCATTCAATCCCCACTTTACAGGCAGGAAAACTGAGGCACAGAGCAGTGGAATAAGTTGCTCAAGGTCACACAGCTAATAAGTGGAAGGGTCAAGATTCAAACCCAAGTAATCTGGCTTCGGAGTCACCACACTGAACCACAATGCTAAGATTCTTCTCACTGGTGTGGGACTTACAGAAGAATTTGCAAATAATGCCAAGTGTGGACAGAGAAAGAAGATGTATGAATTTATCGTGGCTGGTATGACAAACTACTACACACTGGGTGCCCTGAAACAACAGTAATGTATTCTTTCACAGTTCTGGAGGCCAGAAGTCCAGGCTCACGCTGTTGGCAGAGTCATGCTCCCTTTGAAGGCTCTAGGGAAAGATCCTTCTTTGCCTCTTCCTGGCTTCTGGTGGTGACCAGCTCACAGACACACAGGCACATCACCCTGATCTCTGTCTCCATCATCACATGGACTTCTCTGTGTGTCACTCTGTGGCCTCTTCTCTGCTTATAAGGACACCAATCATTGCATCAGGGCCCATCCTAATCCAGTATGGCCCCATCTTAACTTATTATATCTGCAAAGACCCTATTTCCAAGTAAGGTCACATTCTGAGGTCCCAAGTGTACATGAATTTGGAGGGCTGGGAGGAGACACTATTCAACAGAGTACAGGAGAGCACAGAGATCGTTGCAGGACAGCAACTGTCTCTTACAAATCCTCAGCTACTATCAGTTTCAAAATGCTGCTGAGAGGCCTTAGGACCTCTGACCAACACTTGCCAGATTCAGCTGAGGTGTAGCAAGCCATGGAATAGCTGTAAGTTTTGGTCAACAGACAGCAATTTCTTCAGTGCCAAGAGGACATCATTTAAAAACTTCTGCACACTGTCCAACATCTGATTGTGCTTGCGGGTTCTCCCCAGACCAAATCAATCAGATTAATTTTATGTGTACAACGAGTATGATAAAACTGCTGCTTTTGGAGAGTTTGCAGGTGGCAGGCGCACAGGTGAAATGGAGCGGCCGTGCATTATCTAGGCTAGCATATGATAGTGAAGTAGCCTTCGGTAGCCTGTGGCGGAGATCTTTTGCGGGAGCTATTTGGACATCGGAGCGTCTCTGTGAAATATCCAAGCCCGGTCTGTGATAAGCTAAGGAGTCTTGTCGTCAGCACTCCTAGGCCGCAGCATAGATACTCTGAGCCAAGATCATCTGAGGCAATGTGCAGAGGAAAAGTTCCAACTCCAGGACAAGAACCAGAGAGGATGGTGTCCATACTGCCTACCTCACCACGTCAATACTGAGCTCCTAGAGAAGGAGCTAGGTGCTGCCATGGTTTCAGGTGCTCAACATGATGTGTGGGTTCTAAATGAGCCGGTATTAGAGCACTTAGGTGCTGGAGTTAAAGGTGAAGCTGCGAACACTGAGCAAACAAGTGAAAAATTCGGGAACATAAGTGACAAAAAAGTGATTGAAGTGGGAAAAAAAAAGGATCTTGAGGACACCACATCCATAACTAATGACACTGGTGGAGAAGCTGCTTCTGAGCATGAGTGGTAGTGTTACTGAGTGCAAGAAACTGAACTCTCTAGACCAGAGACAGGTGTTGCTGTTGTTGGGCCCTGAAAGATTAGTATTTAGACTGTCCTAAGTGAGCCCATCATCCCTTCATTCCTGTTATCACTGCCACACCTGCAAAGAAGGAAAGTGAAGGCACTGATGTTCCTTATTGCCAAAGCACCATTTTGGCCCCAGTTATCTGAAGATCTGTAAGAAAAGGAAGAAAAACCCCAATTTCCTGATCCCTGCAGCTCAGTGAAATTCTCAGATGTGGCTCACAGTTCTGAAAGCCCAGAGACCATCTCAAGCACGAGAGAACAATCAGATGGCCTTAGAAAGCAGAGACCAGACACACAAAATACAGAGGACTGACAAAATCTCTTGAAGCTGTGTAGCATATGTGAGAAGTAGCCACGAGACAGAATTATTATTCCCGGAAGAACAGGCCACCTTGTCACTTGTTTCCACTGCAACAGATGATTAAAGAATCCTGGGGCTTCATGCTCTCTTTGCAAGAACATTCAGCTGGTTATTAAGGTTTTTATGGTCTAGCTGAATGGGCAAGTCGCAGAGAAATGACAACCAGAGCCAGGTCAGGGATAAAATTGTCAGTACAGAGCATCTTCACTCAGTGTGATCCACTGTATCCATTCCCTGATTCATGCAAACGTCCCTGTGCCAGGACATTTTCACTTCTAAATTCATAAGGAATTGGAGAGCAATTCTTCAAAACCAGCTCATTGATCTGGGGCCTCTATTTCCATCAAAAAGCTACTTTAATCACTCACATCCTTCCTTTAAAAAACAGGTTCTGGGAGGGAGCAACTACAAAGACAAACAAAAATACATCCATTCACCAAATTACCTGAAGATTAACCTTCTCCCTAGTTTTCTTCCCCACCCTTCTCTTCTATTCTGTTGGAGAATGTTCTTTGGCACAAAAATCCAAGGTGGCTATGAGAAAAACACTAAAGCTAACAATGAAAACACAAAAATTATGAGACATGTTACTGATCATTTACATTACAGTCAAGCTACATGGATCTGAGAAGCCAAAAGGAAAAATAAGCTTGGAAAACAAGAGATTTGTTCCACATGTGCCCAGAACGATGGTTATCAAACTTTTTGCTAATGTACCCCTCAAAGAATTTTGAGAAACTGTATGCTCTTTTCCATGTGAAATCTTTTTTCATTTTTTAATGTTTATTTTTGAGAGAGAGAGAGAGAGAGAGAGAGAGAGAAAGTGAGAGTGAAAGCATACACACATACATGAGCAGGGGAGGTTCAGAGAGAGAGGGGGACAGAGAATGTCAAAGATCCACACTGACAGCAGAGAGCCTGATGCGGGGCTTGAACTCAAGAACCATGAGATAGTGACCTGAGCTGAAGTCAGACACTTAACCGACTGAGCCACCCTGGTGCCCCTCTTTTCCACATTAAAAAACTGAAATATAATGAACATACCATAAAATACACAGATCTTAAATGTTCTTCTCCTGTAAGTTTTAAGCATTTGAGAACCCACCACCCAAAACAAGCTATAGAACATTTCCATAACCTGAAAATCGTCCCTCTGGCCCCTGTGCAGGTGATCTTCCATGTCCTGACTCTCACCCAGGGTTAGTCTTCGTTCTGCACATCTTTAATTTGACATCTAAATTTGCAAAATACACTTAATTGCTTACAAAGGAAGAAGTGACCAGATCAAGTGTTCCACAGTTCCTTCACTGACAGGGAAGATGGAACCACTGAGTGTATTATTGGTAGCTTGTTACGCGCGGAATTTTACTCAAAGATGGCTACTTCTCATACTTTGGGCCCCAGCACTCTCTCAGCCTTTTTCATGTTCTTTATTTATTATGTCCTGAATAACACTACCTCATCAGTATTGGTAAGAACATTTGCAACCAATAGTTTAGTGCTCTGAGTGAGCCAGTCAGGCCCACAGTACACTTTCTAGAATGCTGCCTGCCCTAACAAGGAGGTAGGAATGTGTGCTCCCTGCTACAGTTGATCATTCAGGTTGGCATGTGTCATAACTGGCTTGGAACCATTGGATAACTGTTCGTGGGGGGGATATTTTATTCCCCAGCTGGACTCAGGCATAATGACAAAGGAACAGACAGTGGAACCAGAAGACCGGGGTAGAAGACTCAATTCTGCCATTATGATGTGATCAGAGACAGACTCCTCACACTTCCTGAGCCTCTGTAGACTGTCAAATGGGACTAAAACCTACCTCACTGGGACACTGTGAGGAAAACGTTGGCGAGAAGAGTAAAAGTGCTTTGCAAAATGTCAGGTTCCTATCAGTGAGCTTTATCACTATTCTTTTAAACAGGAGGTAATACTTAAACTTCTTTAAGTCCCCCTGAACATTGCATGTAGGAGGTCTTAACAAATACGTGTTAACTGAGTGATATACCTGTCTATAACAAATAAGAATAAAGAGTTGTAAATGTTATTGTTTAGGGAATCAAAAATTTGAAAATTAAATTCTCAACGCACACACGAATATAGATTTCTTAGCTCAGCTTAACATGTGTCTATAAGATTCAAGAAACAAGACACATTCAGTTTAAAAAACAGTGGTCTGCAAATTTCCATTCCTTAGTAATCTGAAGATCTGCATGCAAAATCATCACCACTCATTCTTTTCCCAGCAGGAAAGTTAAATAATAGCACACAGCGTAACCTCTGTTTGGAGAATCTATTCTCTATCCTTAATCACGTCTGCAGTTCTCCCAAGAACTGTTTCAAACATTTTCACGCTTACATAAATTGTAAAGCTGAGAATGAGAAATACTATTCTGGTAAGAGTAGGTCATGGTTGGTTTTCTGAATCTGGACAATTAATTAGTCCACCGGGCAAACATGAGCCAGGTATTCAGGAGTAGGCAACAAAACAAGGTGACAGAGGGGATGCTAGCCAAGATGGATACACCCCCTACATCCTATCAGCCCCCAGGGACTACGACTAAGACAGGACACCAAAACAACAGCAGCAACAACTGGCAGAAGACTCTGAAAAGCAAATAATTAGCAGGCAGACTGGGGAGGCAAGTCAAAGAAGTCAGGATGATAGAGGACTTCCTGGGGTTTTTTCCTCTTTTATTTCCCAGTTTTGACCCCACAGTAGCCCAAGTCACAGAGCTGGACAGTGGTTCTACACGTGTCGTGGCTTCTCCCTCCTCGAACGCCCTCAGTCCTCCCTACTCAACTGAGGGGAAAAAGAGTGAGGACCATATGTGAGAGGTTTTAATGGGCAAGGCCTGGAGGTGATGCACATCACTTCTGTCCACATTCCATTGTTAAGAATCAGACACATGGTCACTCCTAACTGCAAAGGAAGGTGGGAAATGTAGTCTAGCTGTGTGCCAAGAGGAAAATAAAATATAGACACTAATCAGCATCAAAACAGTCTGTGCTACATAACTGCTTTGGTACACAAAGGAGTGCAAAGGGAGCCTTGTGAACATAGCAGGGACGTCCAATAAGAATGAGGACTCAGAGACCAGAGAAGACTTTCTGAAGGACAGGACAGGAGTTGTACAAGACAATCAGGAAGGTGAAAGGGGGAGCATGGGAGGAGACCACAGCATGTACAAAGATGAAGAGGCAAGAAACATGCTGATGAATTTGAGAGACCCCCCAAATGATTCCCTCTTCCTTAGGCATAGCCGAATGGAAAGAGATCCAGGAAATGAGCCTTGAGAGGGAGGCTGGAGCCAGGATTTGAGCCAGAAAACTCTGTAGCATCACTGATATATTTTAAGCAATTTAGGAAGAGCCTGACAATTGTGTAGAGAGTAGCTGTCAGCAGTATACCAGTTAGGAGACTTTTGCCATGGTCCAGGCAAGAAGCAATTTGAGCTTGAAGTAAGCAGTGGGGTACTATGAGGGGATCAGATATGAGATTTGAGATATTCATGAGTTAAAATTATAAGACTTAGCAACTGATCGAATATGGTATTTGATATTACAAATGGAGTCAAAGAAAATCCCTTTGTTTCATTCATTTCAGAAATATGTACTGAACATCTACTATGTGTGTTCCTCTAGGTGCTGGAGATAAAACACTGAATAAACAAGCAAAGTTCCTGTCCTCATAGAGTTTACATTCTGGTGGAAAATTTTAAAGCATTAACAAGTAAATGTAAATTTATAATGTGATTATATTTAGCAAGTAACATGTTGTGTCTGGGTTGTCTGTGTGGGACATCTGTGTGGGGATTGCTTAATTGCAAGTTGTTTCTATGAGTCTGTTGCTCAGGAGAGAAGCCTTGGCCACGGATGTGGATTTGGGAGTCATCAGCATATGGGTGGATGCAAGTGACAAGAAAATGAATAGAATAGAAGGCTAGTGCAGGGAGAAAAGGGAATTCATGGCTGAAGACACCAAAAAGCCCCAGGGTTGTTTCTTCAGCTTCAGGCATAGCTAGATTCAGGGTTTTAAATGACAATATTGGATTTCTGTCTCTCTTTTAATTAATTTCTTGGATCTCTTGGGCATGACGGCCTCTGGCAACCCCAAAGTCCCCAGTTCGCATCTATTCATTCAATAACTCAGAAGAGATTTGTTTTTGTTTTTGTTTTCTGATAGCTCCAGCAGAAAAGTCTCCATAGAGACTGTGATTGATCCATTGGGGGTTACATGCCCATTCTTTTTTAAAAAAATTATTTTATGTTTATTTATTTATTTTGAGAGAGACAGAGACAGACTGAGGAGGGGCAGAGAGAGAGAGAGAGAGAGAGAGAGAGAGAGAGAGAGAGAGAGAGAATCCTAAGCAGGCTCCACACTGTCAGCACAGAGCCCAATGCAAGGCTCCAACTCACGAAACCATGAGACCATGACCTGAGCTGAAACCGAGAGTCAGATGCTTAACCAACTGAGCTACCCAGGCACCCCTACATGCCCATTCTTGAACCAAGTCCTATAACCTGAAGTTGGAACGTTCTGATCGACAATCGCCTAGGTCGTGAACCCAGACCTGTGGCAATGGGTGGGACAGGGTCAGCTCCATGAAATCCACAAGTGTGTTCCTCCAGGAAAGAGAAATTCTGGCACTAGCAAGTGGGAAAAGAGCTGTCAAGCAGGCAAAGACTAGAATGTTCCCTATAAGTGGAAACTGAGGGCTTGGGTATTAGTGAGGCCACCTTGGGAGGACACATAGAATGAGAACCCAGCACTAATATCAACATCCCAGGGACCATGACACTTGGGAGAATAGAAAAAAAGATGATCCTGCCAAAGGGACGCAGCAGGAGTGGCCAGAGCTGTAGGAGGAGGTCCTGAAGCCACATGACATCCCAGAAAGCAACTGAGTGAGTTTCAAAAAGAACGGAGTCAACAGTCACATAGGAGCCAATGGAAACGAGGATAGGAGGAGATGTGACCTAATACCCTGACCATAAAAGGCCATGAGGTAAAGCTAGGCAGTGCTCCTTGGAGAAAAGAAGGTGCTGTTGAGGAGAAGGACACCAGATTGTCTGGGGGGAAGATCTGGGAAGTTCATTAAATCAAATGGCTCTAAGTGTCTCAGCTTCGTGAACCGAGAGGCATATCCAGAGGATCAGGAAAGCCATGGGATGAACACAAAGCATCTCTCTTGATGCTCAATTCTATGCAAAAATATACGGGGTGGCTCATATAATTTCTATAATAAAACAAACGTTGCTGTATTGTGGTGCAGGCTGCAAAATATGTGAGATTTTTAAGCTAAAATATTAAACTTTAAAGAGATTTGTACTTGCAACAGGATCCCTTCAAACTATACTCCCAGAGTTCCTTGCAGTGAACACCACTTGCCCCCGCCCCGGCTAGGGAATCTTCGGGGAGAAAGGAATGGGAAGCATGACTGTTTGTCATCTGCACATTTGCCTGCTGCTCCATGGGGAAATAGCATGCTTTAGGCCAGACCCACTTACAAATAATGATAATAGTGGCTAGCATTCGTGAAGCATTTACTATGTATCAGGCACCGTTCTAAGGGCTTGACCTTAGTTATGCCTCACAATAACCCCATGGGATGGAGTATTATAATCACTGTTTTAAAGATGTGGAAGCTGATGCACAGAGAGATCAAATGACTTACCCAAGGTCACACAGCTCCAGATTTAAATCCAGAGATGCTGGCTCTGGCTTCTGAGCCAGTGTCCCTAAGCACTGTACCTACTGTGGTGTTCAGCCCCATGGTTCCCGTGGGGTACACTTATCACACCATGGCATTCTGATACTGGTTCAGAAACAATTAGTCCTTGAAAGATGGTCTGTAAACTTTTAGAAGAGGCAGGATTGGGGAAGCTGTGTCCCGCACCTGCCCTACCCAGCCCGCTGACTGGTGATTCGATGGACGTGCTTCAGAGACACAGAAACCCTACTCCCCAGGTAACCTGGCACTGGTACCCCTGGAACCATGGGAAATTGTTAATCCACTGGGTGACATTTATCTGAACCCTACAGCCACGTTTTTGTTTGGACTTTTATTGGTTTTAATGGGTTTCCCAAATGCAAGGACAATTTCAGAAGTGCTTTATGCAATAGCTGGTGTCATGAAAACATTCTCATTTAAGCTTTTCAACACCTGAGTATGAAGAGAAAACCAAATCTGCAATCGCTGGTACTAATCTGTGTCCTTTGAATAGATATGCGTGAATTCCTTTTTAGTTTATTCCTGAATGTCCACAAAGATGGCTCAAGCAGTATAAATGAATCCCCATAGCTCCGTCATCCAGCAACAACCATCCACCCGTGGCCAATCTCACCCATTTCCTGAGTAAAAACGAGCTATAATATCATTTCAGCCATAAATATTTCCGGGTATATCTCTAAAAGATAAAGATTATTTTTGTAAAACATAACCACAATACCAGTTCACATTCTTATTTCCATAAATTATTTTCAAAATTCTGCTTCTTCCACAGTTCCATACCCCCCTTAATTAGTAACTTGATTGCTTTTGTTATTGTTGATAGGATTTTTAAAAATTTTTATTATGAAAAACAAACACCAACATGCAGAGAAAATAGTAGGAAGGACCCCCTGCACCCATCATGCAGCTTCGACAACGATCTATATTTGGTCAATCTTGCCTCATTTACTTTTCCCTTTTGATAGCCTCCTTTCACCAGCTGTCCATAAAGCAACCCCCTAGACAACATTGCCTGCCATTGGGCATGCATTCTTAGCTTGTTTGGTGGCAAGAAAACGTACAGGTGTTCTCTGGTAGGCATTTGCATATTTATTTTTGAGTAATGTTTAAAATAAAATCAAATTCTAAACAAATGGCACTAATAGTCTACAACATGAATACCAAACAGAATATTCGTGTCATATACCCTTTGTCAGCTGTGCCCAGACCTTTAAAGGTACACATTTTTCCAAGATGGATTGAACAAAAACTGAAACAAAAAAAATTTAAGCCTAATTATAATTTGGGGGGAAAAAAAAGAAAATGTAAAGAGACACCATCAGCTGGTTTAGATTTAAAATGGGGCTTGAATGATGACACTCCCATTGGCAAAACCCCTGGCTTCTCACACTCCGAGGTTTTCAAATCCACTATTTTCCAAAGAGCTCTTGGAAGCCCTTTGAGAATGGTGTGTTTCCTTGCCTGGGAGGCAAAAGAAGTGGTTTAGGCTTTGGGGTCTTAGAAGGTAATGACACAGGTCAGGATTTGTTGAGATTTAACCAAAATGGTCTTGTTTTGTCTTATGGAGACTTACCATGAAATCCACGCTAATACCCACGATAAGTGTGAAATCATAGGGTGTCACCATATTGCTCATTCTGAGATTGCCACCACAAGCAAATGACAAATGACAGCCATACTGGCTTATACACCATTATAAACCCAGGGGGGTAGTGAAAACTTGTCATGGGTTAGGTCAAGCACTAGCAAGAGAAGAGCTGTCGCGAATTTCAGTGCCAACAACAGAAAATCTGGGCAAACAAAAAAGTAATTGGTTACGATTATAAATTGGTTCAATACTTTTGCAAAGCTAAACATGCATATACCCTATGATCCAGCAATTCCACTTTATGGCGCTAGAGGTCAGAATAGTGCTTACCCTGGGGTAGTGGCTAAGGGGGGCAGGAGTAAGACTTCTGGGGTTCTGGAAATGTTCTACATCTTGATCTGATGGAGGTCACATGGGTGTAGACATAGGTAAATATCCATTAAACTGTACACTCCGTATTTGTGCACTCTCCCGTAAGCTATACCTCAAAAAAAGAAAAGTAATTCATGAAGATTCCAAATAAAGAGGCTTTTGCAAAGTGCTGGCAATTTCAGAGGACCTCTGTCTCTGGATTGAGACAAAATGCTGTGTTCACCAGGAACTCATTATAGTTTCCCAGGTAGAGAGCCCCCAATCAAAAAGTGGAGGTTGGGGTGCAGTCTCTACTTTTCACTTAGACAGTGGGTCTCACTCATCTCTTTCTCCAAGAACCTGGGTCCTACTGAGACAAAGACCCACCCTTCCTAGAAGGGTCCAGCTATACCTATGGGCACCTATGGCACTTTTTGACAATTCAAATGGCCTTTCTTTGACAAAATGCTTCCAACGGTTGATGATTGGGTTGCTTGTGAATCGCTCTTTCTTGGCAAAGCCAAAATTGCCATACCATATGTCAAGGTATTTTCTAAACTTAAGTTAAATGGCCAGCTCTGCTGGTGTTGCTTAATATTTGTTCATAATTATATTGTAGCCTCCACCATTTAACAATGCATTTGGGCATCCTTTGACTATTCATTTTGTGTCCAGTAATTCAGGGGCATCCATTTGGTAGTAAAAACCACTGAAAAACCAGCACAGCCTAGTTTCTATGCTGACGGGCTACCAAGTACCTCTCTGTTCACAGATTTGAGAGAAATGTTATTTTGTGAAGGGAGGCAAACCTGTACCTCATGTCTTATACCTGTGAAACTCTAATGGGCTCCTAGTGAGCCCAGCATCAAGAAACAGGCCCTCTTAAATCACCAGCCCCTTGAAAAGGAGGCAGACCTAATTAATGTAAGGGCATCAGGCTGTCAGTGGATGTGGTTTCCAGTTTATGGTGAGAAAATGGGTGAGAAAAAAAAAGTCCTGAACCTTGAAGAGCACAAAAAAGCATGGTATCAAAATATGAGTAAATCCAAATGCATTTTCTATGTTAAAGTGCTTTTATGCTTCTTCATATGTAGGCTTACAAAATGTGATAGTATTAATGCAGGAATATGGTATGATTTAGAAGGAATTGATACTAAATTGGGAAATAAAATGATGTTACATGTCCCAAAACTGAACACTTTTATTATTTATGACTTGATATCACAATCCTATGGCAGCTTTTAAATATGAAAAAACCTGCGAAGATATAATGAATTAAAGCTGTGGAAGTTTTATAAAAACAAAAAAAAAGTTCTAGATTTCACGGCATTACATCCCTTGGATATTTTTATGATTTTAATTCAAGGGTCAAATTTTTATGGTTGGATAAACAGTTGAAAAAGATTCTATCAGCTGCCTTTCAATTATTATAATAGAGGGAAACATAGTATACCTTTGCCATTTAAAAGATTTTTTTTAAGTTCAGAACATGTGTTCCACTTCATGGTATCAACCACAGAGCAAAATGGCTCTAATTGGGAACATACTTGGGGCAAACGCCTGGATTAAAATGACTGAGAGTTATAAATGTCTGAAATATCTATTTCAGGCACAAGCAGGGGGAAATGGCACTAATTTCTAGAGTGTGCACATAATGATTACATTAGCCCACAGAGGTGAAGAGTATATCAGCGTGTACCCTGGAGAAGAAATACCATATGAATAAGGAATGAGCCAATCAATTCTTGAGTGTGTGGCAACATCTATGAGAAAGGCCTCCACTGACTCTGCTTCTACCCCTCCTTCACATGACTACTTAGCCAGCCCATTTCTCTAGAATCCCAGTACGTCCTCTGTAGCATCCACCAAACTAAATAAAATGCTATCTGCAACTCCTTTCCTCAGCCGATTGCTCTCTTTGGTCATGTTTAGACCCTTGGAAAGGAGTCCCAAGAGATGGGCTAGAGATGGGCTAGGCTTATATCGGTACGATGGAAAATGCCAACTAACCTTTGACTTTTGACTTAACCTCTGACCCCCTGGACATCAACATTTATATCTTCTCCTCAGCCTCAAATTGCTTTCAGAATAAGTTGCTGGATCGTAACAATCGAGATGTTCAATAAGCCCCGGATGTGCACACATCAAGGCTCCATGTACACACACACACACACACACACACACACACACACACACACACACACACCCCTCTTTTGTTGCTCTTTCTCTCTTAGATGCTGACTCTTGTGCCCACCAAGCAAGAAAAAGGCAGCCCTCCCTTATTTCAACCTATGTGTGTGTGCGTGCACATGTGCATGCACATGTTTGGAGAATATTCTAGGATAAGAGCAAACAGTCTGAGTGACAGAAGGTTGAGAGTGTGGGTAATAAAATAAAGGGACAGTCGCTGTTGGTGGGGACCCTGCCCACATCCCCTGTGTATTAACCTTTCCAGTATATGCTGACAGAGTCCAACTTCAAGCAGTATCTTCGGTTCTCTGCCTGAGGTTTTCTCTTGGCCTGAGAATGGACTCATCTAGAGGAGCCATGGAGTAAGAACCCCAAGAGCACTGTCCTCACTCAATATAGGATAGACTGAGAGGTCAATACACCAGCTTCCTCATCCCTTCATTGGGTATAAGTCGAAGGCATGTTCTATCTCATCTCCCAGAGTTCCCCAGCAGGAGTGAACCCCAGTTGCCCACATAGGCAATATTCTCCATAATGTACTTTCCTGCCATGCTTCCCTGGTCCCCTACTGGAGCTTCAGATCACCTCCCAAATAAGGTTCTTGCCCTTAGATCCTTGTCTCAGGGTCTGTGTCTGTGTGACCCAACCTAGGCCCAATGAGTTTGGACTCAAAGAATCACGGCATTCAGAACTCAAAGATGTGAATTTGAGCCTTGCCTTTGCAATTTGTTCTCTGTGACCACGGGTGAGTTACTTTCTCTCTCTGAGCCTCAGTTTCTTCCTCCATAAAATGGGTATAATAGTACACCTTTGCTACCTAACAGAGCTGTTGGGAAGTGCAAATGAGGTAAATTTTGTGGAAATGTTAAAAATTGTAAAGAGCCACAAAAATACTCATTAAAGTTCATGAGGATTGTTCTCATTTCCCCCACCACACAACTTCTTTTATACATTTTATTTGAAATTATAGACTCACAAGAAGTTACAATAGTAGTACATAGAGCCCCACGTACCCTTCACCTAGCTTCCCACAATGGTGACATCTAATATGATGGTAGTAGGATATCAAAACCAGGAAATTGATACTGGTACAATACTCTTGACTAGTGACCTTATTCAGTTATGTTTTTTAAGGACTTGCCAGTATCTTCCATTCTATTTCTCCTCATACCTCTAGCCTCTGCTCTCCCCATCTCTAGTGATCTTTGAGGAGTCTAGCAGCTACTTGGATCACTACATCTTAGTGTCTACCACATTAGAGCAGGTTCTGACTTAACACTTTCTATCACTGCCCTAAGCACATTTCAAAACTGTGAGACAAAATTCTATTCCTTTTAATCTAAATCTTTCTGTCACTGCCTCTTGACCAATAGCAGGTAGGCACTGTAGATGAAATCCCAAGAGCTTGGATCCTGCTAAGAAACTTCCTTAAAATGATGAATGGAGCAGTTACCCCAAGAGCTGTTTCCAGTGATGAGTTAGATAGCAATATTTTCATTAGAAGGTTAATACATTTTCTTTAGTTGCTTTAGAAGTCTTGGGAAAATGCCTCCTTGTTTACTTGATTCATATTCTTCTTAATTTTTCAAGTTCTCCTGTCATCCTTTCCTTAGGACTCCTGGGACTTCACCTTTAATACCCAGAGAAAAAGTAGGGGGAGCCTTTTCTCCATCAATCCTCCAAAGAAAAGAAGGGTCATGGGGTCATTCGCAGTAGCACCTCAGTAATCTCCTATCCCCTTTGAATGCAGCCACTATTCCTCTTTGAGCAGATAATTTATCTCCTCCCGGACTGCCTTCTTGGTTAAAGGTTAACAAAAATGACATTCCCTTCAAGTTCAAACCCTTGGAATGCACAGATCTCTGCTACCAACAAAGTCTTTCAAACCAAGGAGACAGAAAACCTACCGGGGCCAAGGCTCTGAAACTGCTGCCATTTCTCTTTCTTCCTGATGCCTATGGTCTTGCTGACCATCCTTATCTTCTGAAAATGCTTTAGGACATATATTTTCAAGGACCAAGACTGTACGTCTTGTAGTAGCACAGGACTCATCGTCCAAGTGCTGGAGATATGCTTCTCAGAGCTTTCTAGCCCTCCATTTGTTGCTTGTAAGTTCTCTCATGGGGCTCTTGCTCTCCTTCCTGGTTTCAAGGCGTTAGCTCTACAGATATTTTTCCAGAACTACCTCTCATGCCCAGTATCTCCTAAGGAATCTGATCCCGTATCCCACTTGCCTGCAAGTCCCACCTACACAGGTGGTTCCACCATTTGCAAAATTGCCTGGACGCAAACTCTTAGGCTTATTTTTTACTCCTTATCAAGAAGCTCCTGGAACTGTCTGGTCCCAGTCTGTCATTCCCATCCCACACAGCCACCACTCACCAAAGCACTGCAAGATCTCATGTCTCCAAGAAATGGCTTTTAGTGATCATCTGCCTTTGGACAAACTCAATAACATCACAGGCCAATTCAAAAGGACAACAGCGTGGCTCTGCTGAGCCCAGTCCACCAATAAAACACATCAACACTGCATGCCCATTCTTAGATCACTGGTTTTTGCTCCAGTTATTCTTCTTGACCAAAACTAGCACCACCCCCCGACCCCGGCTCTTTCTCACCTGTGAAATTTCACATAGGCTAAAAGCATCTGGACACTTCTATCCTTGCTTGCTTGCACCATTTGTCGACAGTAGTGCTATAAGACCTGGTATTGCTTGCTAATTTTCTATATCCCTTATCTTCCTCAACTACATTGTAAGCTCCTTGGGGGCAGAGATAATGCCTTACTTTTCTGCAACCTCCACAGCATCTAGGAGTCTGCCTCATCCAGAGAAATAGCACCACATATTTCTCATGACGGGTTGATATCCATGTGTCCACCATTATCAACAAAATAAAAGGGATGGCAATGAAACCGATTCTTATTAAGCAGTTAGGATGTGCCACAGCCTTATTCAACCATCTAATCTAATGTAAATGGACCACTCCCCCATCTATCACATTACCCAGTTTTGTTCTCATCATTGCACCTATTGATACCTGTGATTATCATGTTCAGATATTTATTTATGTAACAGATGCTTTGTTGTGCTCTCCAGATCTTCCTTTCAAGACTATGGTTCTCACTCCTCCAGGTAGTGGGAGTGATGGCTGCTGAGTGTTCTCAGCTGAGTGTCCCTTCAAGAATTGTCCTTTGATCACACCCCTCCCCTGGGGCATCCTGCATTTCCTCACAGTCTAAGTGGGAGTATAAAGGCCCACGTACTTGCCTTGCCTGGGGGCAACTCTGGAGAACTATGCTGGTCCCAGAGCTTCTGTGGGGTGGGCCAGAGCCTATGCAACACCCACCTCTCCCCACCAGTGTTTGCTCAGTCTCTCTTCCCTCATTTGCCAACCCGTGTCATCCCTAAGGGCATAATAAACTTCCTGTATGCAGGTCTCCGTCACAATCTGTTTCCAGGGAACCTGATTTAAGATGCCTTACTTGTTCCTTGTCTGTGTTCCTCACTAGAATGTTCCATGAGAGGAGGAACCTTATCTATCTCCCTTATTGCTGGGCCTAGACAGTGTCTGGCACATTATAGGTGCTCAAATATATTTGTGTACTATAAATGAATGAACAAATGGGCTTTATCTAAATCCCATAGCTCTCCTTCATTTTCCACAAGAGAAATTAAGCACAGAGAGGCAAGTTAAATCTCTTAAGGATACACAGCTATTCAGTTGTGGAACCAGGACCATGCTTGTATGAGTCCAGTACCTACACTCTTTTCAAAACCAAGCACAGCTTCTTAATGTCTTCATCCTTGTTGGCAGTAGTACCTTCTGCTTTGGCTCTTGTGGTCTGGCTGACTTCTTGATGTACCTGGCATGGAAATCTCAATTTAGCCTTTATCTCTTCTCCCTCTCTGTTCTCTATCTCACCCACACCACTGGCATCTTCCATGCCTTTCTGTACAATTTTACTCCCAAGTTTCTCTTCTCCTCAGATTTCAATGACAGTGTGTTTGCCCAGAGCCTGGTTAGTCCCCAGTTCAATCACTACAGTCCTTGCATTGGTGCCATCACCTCATGTTCTCAGCTCCTTCAGCTGACCCTGTATGTCACTCTCAACATTCTCTTCCTTACAGTCTTCTCCACCACAGTCAGGGGCCAAGCAGGACACAGAATTCATACCAGATAATTTAAATGAAAACTCAAAGAGAGAATGACACACCAAAGTACGGGCACAGTTAGGGGAACAAACCAAGTTGGTGAGGCACTCCGGAACCAGCAAGAGTGGGGGGCTGCTGCCACTCCTAGGGTTAAGGGAGTGAGGGAAGGAAACACTGTTACTAGAGCCTGGTAAGAGTTGGAGCCATGGAGGAGGGGCCTCTGCATGGGAGCTGTCATCCCGGATGGGTGCAGACACTACCAGACACAGGATGCCAAAGCAGGGAAGAGCAAGGAAGAAATCCCCTGGCTTTTCTCTCCTGCCACTCAGAGCTCCTGCTGGTGTTTCCCATTGGCCAACCCCAGCTGCATGCCAGGTGGCCAGGGAGACTGAGTGATGCAGTGTTTAAGTTTCCGACACACAGAATGGGGTAGAAAGGGGAGAGAGACTGGATCTGGGGGTTGAGAGGGGGCAAAAGAGGAACCAGTACACCTCAATTTACCAACAGAACAGTTAATTTTCATGTCCCACCAACACCATCCCACACCTTTCCATTTGTAGATTATAGCAGAGATTATGAAGCCCTTTGAAACACAAATATTCTTTGATCCTTGCAATGTCCCCATGAGATAAGTACTAGTACCTACCCATTTTACAGATGAGGAAACAAGCTTAGAGGATTTGTGTGTCACCCAAGATCATCATAGAGTTAAGGAATGGCATAGGTGAAACACGAGCCCAGATTTGTGAGTTCAAACTTTTTAACCAAAATCCAGGGCTCAGTTTAAGCACACAGTTGAGGTGTACATTCTCTGGAACATCTCTCCATTCCTACCCTCTCCCCTTTCTACATACACACACACACACACACACACACACACACACACACACACACACACACCCCATGTTGTCTTAATGCCTCTCATGAATTTATCTTTTGTCCTTGGCCTTCCCCTGCGCTTCACTAATTCTCTCATCATCTCTTTTCCTTCCAATTAACTCAGGCCCATCAGCTCCTTTGTGAGTACCTCACCTCTTCACCAGCTGCCTCTTGCCTCGAATATTGAAATGCAGTAATGTATAGTGCTGCACTATCCGATACAGTAGCTATAAGCCACTTGAAATATGGCTAGTATTACTGAAGAACTAATGTTTATTTAATTTTAATAAATGTAAATTTAAAACTGATACTTGGAGCTTAATCTGCACACCTCCCCCAACATCCTTAAGTATAGGTTGTGCCCAGTGACTTGTTTCCAAGGAAGAGAGTATGGAAAGGGAGAATAAAATAAACTAGGGTGCACAAATTTGGCAAACATGAACTCAGCCAGATGATTAAGGTTGACATCACCAGTTGTAAGTCATGTTGATAGCATGTGCCATTGATAGGATGAGATGAGAATGGTACTTTACCTCTGTGGCTTTCCTCCCCCAAACCCATCACTCCAGTCTCATCATGGGGAAAATATCAGCCAAACCCCAATTGGGGGACATTCTTCAAAATACCCAACCAGTACTCCTGAAAACTGTCAAAGTCACAAGAAACAAGGAAAGTGTGAGAAGCTATTGCAGACCAGAAGAGACTAAGGACATGTGAATAAATACAATGTAGTGTCCTGGATTGGATCCTGGAACAGAATAAGGACATTAGTGGAAAAACGGATGAAATACAAATAAAAACTAGAATTAGTTAATAGCACTGTATCAATGCTATTTTCTGAGTTGTGACAAATGTCCCATAGTAATGTAAGATGTTAACAATAGGGAAATGTGTGATTTGTATATGGTAGCCTCTGTATCATTTTTGCAACTTTACTATAAATGTAAAATTATTCTAATATAAAAAGCTTATTAAAATAAAAATTTGTTATTCAATTCAGTTATTGGAAAACTTTTAGCTATGTTGGAATGGCTTCGGTATATTAACTTTTTCAACTGTAAATTTTATGAAATCTAAATACAGATCAAGTATTTCCAATGAAAATTTAGTGTCTGAAATGAGATGTGCTATAAGTATTACATACACACCAAATTTTAAAAGACTTTATACCAAAATAAAGAATGTAAACTATCTTAATTTCTAAAATATTTGATTACATGTTAAAATGACATTTTGGATATATTGGGTTTATTAAAATATATTACTAAAATTAATTTTACTTGTTTCATCTTACTTTTTTTTTTAATATGGCTAGTAGAAAAAAATTACATATATGGCTTCTACTGGAGCTTAAGAATACAGACTCTTGAACCAAACAACCTGGGTTAAAAACCCAAATCTGCATCTAGTAACTGATGGACTTTGAGCAAGTTAGTTAACCTTTCTGTGTCACAGTTATCCATCTGTAAATAGAGTACCTACTTCATGGGGCTGTTGGGAGGATTCAGCAAGTTCACCTATATAATGTGGTGGGTTACAGCAAGCACTGGAACATAGTAAGCACTCAATAAATGCTAGCCACTATCATTAAGGCAGGGTTGTTAACAGCCAAAGGGTCTTTGGAGCTTCAAGAGTCCTGATGGCATGGACTGGCAAAGCAGACAGGAAGCAAGGAAAAAAGATCCTCACTGCTTTCTTTTCCCACCCTCCACCTTCCTGCTAGTTCTCCCATTGCTCAGTCTCTATGGAAGCTGGCCAGCAAGTGAGCCCAGATGATGCCATCCACGGGGCTCAACTCCCCAGGCGCAGGGCAAGGCAGCGAGAGTTGGGGAATAGATTTGGGGGATGGGATGGGGGTGCCAAAGGAAAAGAACCAGGACACCTCACTACTCCTATAACAACCAAAAGCCAAAAGCATCTTTCCACACCCACCTCTCTGTCTCCTCTTTGATTCTCAAGATAGCCATGTTTAGTGACTTTCCGTTAGCCTCCCCAACCTCCTCTTTCATAGTAGACTCAGCCCTTGCCATGCTCAGAGCATGAAGAGATGGGCACTTTTTCTCTTTTCACTGATTTCTTGCCTTTATTCTATAAAGGGAATAGCTGATCTTCAAAGGCAAAGAGCAGGTATTCTGAGTATTATGTACACTCCACTGCAGCCTGAACTGACAGAGATGAAGAGAATGATGATTAATGACCTCAGAATTGTGTTTGGAGTGGGTTTTTTTCCCAGCAGGATTCTTCCCAGTGTTCCCAATGTCTACCTTCACTGTCCAAGTCACCATTCTCTGAAATAAACGAAGCTGGGGTGGATCTCCTTTGTGTGTAGGGCAAACATTACCTTTGTGAACCGATCACACTAGCTTTCTTCTGCTGCTGGCCATATGGTCTCTCCTCTGCTCAGTTTTTCTAGGGCACATGTGCAGGGAATCTAATAATGGATTCCAGCCAGCCTCTGGGCTATTATGTAAATAGGAATCCTCTAGCACTCCCCCTCCCCCGCCACACACACACACACATCCCTTTGGGAATTTCTCTAACTAATTAACTTAAGTTTAAAACACACACACACTCCTCTTCATGGTGTTAGGTGGTCTTAATACTACTCTATTTTGGGGTGTGGCTCTACTTTTAGGGATAGGAAGCACATGACTTTATGACTCTAGTTAAGTGGTCAATCTCATTAAGCTCCTAAAGTCATCACCTACTCTTAGGGTCTCCCAAAGGACCGTTCCCCTGCCAATATTTATGCATTTTAGGTTATTTTATTAGGCACATACAAGTTTGGAATTGTTTTATCTTTCTAAGGAATTGAATCCTTCATAATTATCTAGTGACTCCTACTAACCCTGATGCTTTTTATCCTAAAATCTGTATTCCTCAACGTAGCTTTCTTTGGGTTAGTTGCCTGGTGTGTCTTTTTTTATTCTGTTACTTTCTGCCTTGCTGCATTCTTAGGCCTTAAGTGTGACTTTTGTAATGGACTTAGAGCTACATTTAAAAAAATCCCATCTGATAATTCTTTTATGCTTTATTTATTTTTTAGAGAGAATGTGAGTAGGGAAGGGACAGAGACAGAGGAGGACAGAGGATCCAAAGCAGGCTCTGTGTGGAGAGCTGAGAGCCTGATGTGGGGCTCAAACTCACGAACTGGGAGATCATGACCTGAGCCGAAGTCGAATGCTTAACTGACCGAGCCACTCAGGCGCCCTGATAATTTGGGTTTTTTTAACTGGCTAGTTTAATTCATTTGCATATTTGGTGAGTAAAAGCAATTATTATATTTGGACTTGGTTTGCTACCTTATTTTTTTATTTGTCCTGCTTTTTCTGTGATTCTTTTGCTTTCCCGTTTCTTGCCATTGTTCAGATTGTTTGTGGTGTATTATCTGTTTGTGGGTATGTTGGTTTCCTTATTTTATTGTTCCTTTTTACTTATTTGGACTTTTTAGACTCTATTTTTACTCATCCAGTGATTACTCTTGAAATTTTATCATGTATATTTAACTTACAATGTCAGAAATTTAACAATATTTTAATTTTCCTCTAGAAGGAAGATTGGCAGACTATGGCCCAGTGATCCAATATGCCCACCACCTGTCTTTGTAAATAAAGTTTCACTGGAACACAGCCTTGTTCTTTCATTTGTGTACCATCTATGGCTACTTTCACCCCATAATGACAGAGTTTTGTATTCATGACAGGGACTCTATAGTCTCCAAAACTTACTTAGAATATTTACTAGCTGCCCCTTTATACAAAATGTTTGCCAAAGCCTGTTTTCTAATAATACTCTTAAAGCTCTTAGGAGACTTTAACTCCAATCTCCCCTTTCCTGACTTGTATGTGATTCTTGTCCAGTATTTTATCAGTTTTTTAACTTTATAATTCAACATTGGTATTCCTTTTTTTCCCCAAAACATTATTTGCTCATATATGTATGATTTTACATTTTTACATATTTGCTTATATGTATATATGGTTTTTTAAAGTGTATTTATTTAGTAATCTCTACACCCAATGTGGGGCTTGAACTCAACCCCGAGATCAAGAGTCACACGCTTCTTTGACTGAGTCAGACAGGTGCCCCTGTACATGTTTTTTTGCTCACCATTCCTTTTTGCATCTCAGATCATCCTTCTGACATCATTTTCCTTCTTCCTGAAGTATATCTTTTAGAAGATGTTCCTGTAGTGAAGATCTTTTGGTAGTAAATCCCTCTGTTTTTGTGTATTTATAAACATATTAATTTTACCCTCCTTCTTGAAATATGATTTTCTGAGTACATAATTCTAGGTTCTAAGTTATTTTCTCTCAACAATTGAAAAATATCATTCCACAGTCTTCTGATTTCCATTGCTGTTGAAGGCAACTGTTAGTCTAATTGTCATTCCTTTGATGATGACCCATCTCTTCTCTCTGGCCCCTTTTAAGATCTCATGGCAGTTGGTGTTCTGCAGTTGAATTATGATGTGTTTAGGCACGAGTTTCCTTTTTTGAAAATGTCCTTTTTGGAATATGCTGTGATTCCTGGATATGTATTATTGTTTTTCATCAGTCTTGGACAAGTCATGCCACTATCTCTTCAAATCTCTCTTTCTCCTCTTATTCTGAAACCCAATTATGTTTGACCTTCTCATTCTAGCCTCCAATCACTCAATCCCTTGTTCATACTTTCTATCTCCTTCCCTCATTGTGCTGTATTCCAGGTAATTTCTACTCCTCTCTTCAGCTGGATTTAGTCTACTGTTTAACCAGTACAGTTGGGTTTTGTGTTTCAATGATTATATTTTTATTTATAGAAGTTCTAGTAAAAAATCTTCCTAGGTATTTCTGCTAACCTATTGTTGCCTGCTCATCTGTGCAAATGCATTTTGTATGTCTTATTTAAAAAAAAATTTTAACGTTTTTTTATTTTATTTTTGAGACAGGGAGAGACAGAGCATGAACAGGGGAGGTTCAGAGAGAGGGAGACACAGAATCTGAAACAGACTCCAGGCTCTGAGCTGTCAGCACAGAGCCCGATGCGGGGCTCGAACTCACGGACCGAGAGATCATGACCTGAGCCAAAGTCGGCCGCTTAACCGGCTGAGTCACCCAGGTGCCCCACATCTTGTATGTCTTTAAACATTTTATACATACTTGCTCTGTATTCTATAATTGAAAATTCCTATATCTCCAATCATTGTGGAGATCTGAATCTATTCTATGCTATTTATGCTTCCTCTGGCTCATGGTGGCTTGTCTTAATATATTGCAAGCTTATTGCTTGATTTTTTAAAGTTTATTTTTATATAAGTAATCTGTCTATCCAACATGGGGCTCGAACTCATGGCCCCGAGATCAAGACCTGCACCCTCCTCTGACTGAGCCAGCTGAGTGCCCAGCTTATTGCCTGATTTTAATCTGTGGGAATCCTATAGGTCTAAATCAGAGAAGCTTTTTTCTGAACAGGATTTACTTCAACACAAAATCAGAGACACCTCTGATCTAAGAGCACTTCAGCCACTGTGAAGATCTTGGTTTAATAAATGGGCTCTAGGATCAGCATTCCCACCACAATGCTGGCCCATGTTTCAGTAGTGCTATGTGCTGCTATTAGCACCTACTCTCAGAGCATCCTCCCCCCCCCCCCCCCCCCAACACACACCTACTGCTTGTAGTTTAAGGCTTCCTGTCTGGTCTAGGTTTGGATTATTTTTTATTTTAGGAGCTGCTGTTGTGGAAGCCTTTGGAAATCTCTCCAACGACTTGACCAGAAATGCCTTGAAGAGTGTTTATATTTTACATCGAGGATATAGCTGCTGTGCAGTGGAAGAGCCACTCAGAGCATTCCTTCCACCCCCAACACACACACACACACACACACACACACACACACACACACACACCGTCAAACTCTGAAACACAAACATACATTTTAGGTGGAAATTTGGATGACAAAAATGCCATTACATATTGTTTCACTTACCGCACCAAATATAAAACTAGCTTTCTTAGTCACCATTTTATCATTCCCTAACGTTCAGAATAGCTATGGGCTTCAAGATGCTTGCTTCTTGATACAAAACCGATATTTTGGCACATGAGACCTAAAGATAGGTCCCATACCATAAGTTAGTTTGCCTTTAGAAGTGGGCACTGATGTGTTGGCCACTTGCTTTGACCTCACGTACACATGGAAACTGCTGCTACTTCAACACTATAGGAAGACGTTATTGAGCCTGTGTAGCTTGTTGGTGATTTGCCACAGGCTTCACAACGCACATTTTTGGTAAGTCATTTCCCAAGACCACTCAGAGAGAAAACCAGGTGATCATTCTAGGTTCATCTGTATGTCTCCTGTATTGATCTTTGTGAGATGACTCAAACCCTCCAAACCTCCATAACTTGGTCCTCTACATTCACTGAGTAAGTGGATGAACTAAAATGAAAAACTGGCTGCCACATCCTCGTCTTTCTCTACACCATTTCTTTCTAAATTAGGCATCAGGAAAAGGGGGCTGATCTGACAAATATGAAAATGAACACTGGTATACTGATTTTTCTTTCTTTGAACTCCTGCTCTGGTGAAGGGGAAAGGCTTTGCATCCTGTATCAGTGCTGTGGACAAGTGCCTCTTTGCAAGGTTCCTTCCATCATTGGGAAAGCTATTCCTTGCATTCAAAGGTCCCCCACATGGGGCGCCTGGGTGGCGCAGTCGGTTGAGCGTCCGACTTCAGCCAGGTCACGATCTCGCGGTCTGTGAGTTCGGGCCCCGCGTCAGGCTCTGGGCTGATGGCTCGGAGCCTGGAGCCTGTTTCCGATTCTGCGTCTCCCTCTCTCTCTGCCCCTCCCCCGTTCATGCTCTGTCTCTCTCTGTCCCAAAAATAAATAAACGTTGAAAAAAAAAAAAAAAAAAAAAGGTCCCCCACAGATACAGAGAGTGTGCTGTCACAGAAAGGGCAGGACGACTTTTAAGCAAGTAGCCTTGGGAAAAGTGGGGCAGGTGGCTGGGAAAAGTATGGGAAGCATTGCAGCCATTTTGAAAAGACTATAAGGTCTTTAAGACCATGAGGGAAGGAGAAATTCACATTTATTGAATTCCTGTTATGGACATGGTTCTTTCTTTCTTCATAAATTATTTTAAAATGTCAAAAATAAGAGAGACTAAGGAGAATAACACCTATTTACCTATCATCTAGATTTAAATCTAGATGTATGAACATTTTGTCATATTTCTTTCATCCGTTTTTAATATTTAGAATTATAGACATAGTAATATTTTACCATTAAAAACTTTATCATGTCCTATATAATCACAATGCCATTCTCACACCTAAGAAAATTAACAATAATTTCCTAATATTATCTAACACTCATTCTATATTAAAATTTCCCCAATTGTCTCCCAAATGTCTTTTGCAGCTGGTTGTTCAAAGCAGGGTCCAATCATGGACCACGCACTGCATTTGGTTATTATTATATCTAAGACTCCATTAACCCAGATGGTCCTTGTAATTTTCATATCTTATCTTTTTATCTCCATAACAATCCTAAGAGGCAGTTATCATTATTTCCATTGTGCAAATGCAAAAAAAAAAAAAAAATTGAAGCTAGAGAAGTAGTCAGCCCAAGATCACACTGTCAGTAAGTGTGTAGAGGACATTTCCTGCCTTTTTAGCTGCCGGGCCTCCAAACCTGTCCCTATTTTGAGTGAGTTCTATTGCATCTTGGTGTGTGTGTGGGAGGGGGTACTCCTAATGGCCAAGAGGTAGGCACATAATAGTTTATGGCTAGTGCTTGGCAAATTGGATGCCTTGGTCCAGGGTTTTGAGTCTAGACTAGCACAGTCCAATGAAATTTTCTGCAATGATGGAAATGCTCTACATCTGCACTGTACAATATGGTACCACTAAACACATGTACTTGTTGCCATATTGAGCAGCACAATTCTAGAAAGAATGATGCCAAGTTGCAGGGACATTTGAAAAATTACACATAGCACTGATGGCAGCATTTAGAGTCTGGTGGTGTTGGCAACTCTCAGGGTTGGGTTGATGATAGTGTTCTGGATAGATCACTTGCTCACTTTCAGAGCCTGACCCTCTACTCAGCCTATCAAATATCTGAATCACCCAATAGCCATCCAGTAAATTTCCCTTTTGCCTAAATTTTCCAAAGTCAGTTTCTATTGTTTGAAATCAAAACCCCATTGGCAGACATTGCTACTTGTCACCAGATTCCTCGTTTTCCTCAGAGATAGAATTTCCATTTTTTTTTCAATATATGAAATTTATTGTCAAATTGGTTTCCATACAACACCCAGTGCTCATCCCAAAAGGTGCCCTCCTCAATACCCATCACCCACCCTACCCTCCCTCCCACCCCCTATCAACCCTCAGTTTGTTCTCAGTTTTTAAGAGTCTCTTATGCTTTGGCTCTCTCCCACTCTAACCTTTTTTTTTTTTCCTTCCCCTCCCCCATGGGTTTCTGTTAGAATTTCCATTTTTATCGGGGCGCAAGTTTTAGCTGGTTGTGGCTACATAACTAAGTTCTGGTCAATGACATAGAGGCAGAAGTGGGGTACACAAATTCTAGAGAGTGTCTTTAAAAATAGAATACTCTTCTCTTTCTCTTTCCAGCTGGCTGGAATATGGATGTGATGGGTAGAGCTCAAGCAGCCATTTTTGGACCATGAAGGAGAAACCAAATCTTGAGGATGGCAGAGCATCAAAACAGAAGGAACTTGTGACCCTAGGTATTCTAAAATCACTACAGTAGACTTGATTGTTTACATTTATGTGAAAGAAAAACTTCTACCTTGTTTACGCCAGAATGGGTTTTTTTTTTTTTTTCTTTCCAAGCTGAACCTAATCCTACTACTACTTTTCAGCTCAAGGTAACACTTAGTGATTAAAAACCCTGAGTCAAGTGTGGCTGACAGATGTAAATTTGATCCCACACCTGGGATGAAAAGGATGGGGAATGAGATAAACTTATTCTTCTCTAGAACCGTTGTATACACAATGATTTTCATGTTCCCACAGGCTGAGCCTATAGTTCGTAGGACTCATCCATCATTTTGCCTGTACACAGGGCTATCCTTTAAGCCCATGAAGAGGGGCCCTATCCTTGGCCTTGACCATTACAGAACCCAACTCTGGCTGGGCCCCTTCCTACAGGGTGAGGAACCAGCAAGGCCAAACAAAACCTTCTACACTATGGTTTAGATGACAGGAACCCTGGAATTCCCTGACTAAATGACCAAAGCCAGCTTTCAGAGACTGCATGGGCTTCTTCTCTGGGATCTTCTTCCCAAGGGCAGATTATGTAGCTAGTAGGAACATAATACGCTAGAGAGGAGGCCAAGGGGGTAGCTGTTTTCAGAGATGTGTGACTGGAATTTAGACAGAGACTCCAGCCCACTGGTCCATGTACCCATGGGGCTCCTTACAGTGGGAGATAGAGCCTATGAGGGAAGGGATGGGTAGGTGGGCTACAGGCTGGTGACCCAGGCTTACTTTCCCCATGTCATTATGATCCAGTGTGAAACTCCAAGGAGTTCAGTAATTTTACATTCAAAGCTGTTCTTTCAGGTCATACAAAGATATGTTTGTCAAGGTAGAGGGATGGACATGTTTTGATTAATACTTTCTGAGCTTATTTATACCTTTTAATTATTTGGAGATATGTATCTATATATATCTCCAAATATCTCCTTCCATTTGTGCTTTGGTTCATGTCTTACAAATATTAGGGGTGAGCCTACTTGTACAAAAGCTTAAATACTACTTCCTACTTCCTACCTCTGAAACAATAAATGTAACAACACAGTTTCATAGCCTTCTTTCTGGGTTGTTTTCCTCTCACTTTCTCTATTATTTTCTTGTTCTCTCCCTAAAGTTCTCTTCTGGTTGTAATAATTCATTTGTAGGCAGGGACCTAGTTCTCTATTTATTTCATAGTCCCCTGGCCCTTTAGCAACAAAGTGTTCTGAACACATTGGTTCTATGTTCAGTAAGCCTTAACCCTAGATGAGCATCAGAATTATGAGGGGAATACTATAAAAATATGGAGTCCTTAGCTCCATCTTAGTAATTGTGATTCTGAACTGGGGCAAAAGGTTTTTGTTTTGTTTTGTTTTTAAGTTTTAGAGATGATTCTGAAGGAGAGCCATGGCTGAGACACTCAATACAGTGACTGATTTAATCACTCATTCCTCCCTACAGACTGATGACCTCAGAGACAGAACAAGGGTAAGGAGAGGAGAATGGGATGAGTTAAAAAGTTGAACCCCCGGGACTTCCAAGCTCTCCTCCTTCCAACTTCTAGGGCACCACATGTACATCTCATTTCTACTGGCCTCTTGGCTTTGGATGGCTGTCATTAGCACTTCCCGTGGCTCGAATCTTGACCATGGATTTCAAAATCAGGGTGGTAGCTGATGGTTCTCAAATATGTATCCGTACTTCCTTACAGTTTTGGGGGTTTTTTTGAGGTTATACTCCTAATCTCCCACCATAGCAACTGGCATATAATGGATAATTATTAAATGTTTATCAGGGCTCCTGGATGGCTCAGTCAATTGAGCATCCGACTTCAGCTCAGGTCATGATCTCGCGGTTCACAAGTTCGAGCCCCACGTTGGGCTCTGGGCTAAGCGCTCAGAACCTGGAGCCTGCTTCGGATTCTGTGTCTCCCTCCCTCTCTCTGCCCCTCCCCTGCTCTCTCTCTCCCTCTCTCCCCCTCCCTTGCTCACTCTCTCTCTCTCAAAAATAAACAAACATTTAAAAAAAAATTAAATGCTTATTAAGCAAAATAGCTTGCCTGAGTTCAAGGCGCATCGCATTTGATTCTGGGAAAACAGTGGGATCACTGGAGTTTTATATTCAGATTCCTTCAAACAAATGGCCTAAGTGGGTTTTTTTAGGTTTACATAATGGTGGACAAATGAACTTCTTCAGTAGCCAGTTAGTTAGTAGACTTGAACAATCCAAATCACCTTAAAGAAATACTGGTCAACCCCTCCTGCTTTATCTTTCATGGACATTTTAACCAAGACTTCTAATACTCATATTTTTCATGTTCTCATTATTTAAATACAGTCAGGTACAAAAATATGCAATTATAACCTGCTTGAAGCCGTTAAGGGATCGTTCATTTTATGCTGCCTTTTAAGATAAAGGTAAATTCTTTTTGAAAACCAAAAACACATAGCAAAGCTGAAACCCAACAAACATTTAGATAACACAAAACAGGAAAACTTCAGAGCTGGGGGCCAGATGTCTTGAAGAATTTTTCTAAGGAAAAATCTTTGAGATTAACTGTCTCTGCTGGTTTGCTGCCCAGCATTTTTTCATTGGAGCTGCTATTGCACAAGATTGCAACAACAGTTTGATCTTTGTCTTGATCTTGGTTAGTTTTGGCCCCAATAGGTTGGGATTATTTTCAACAACTGCACTGGAAACAGCTCTGTTAAGTGCCTTCTTTGTTTCATGCTGCAGATCTTGACTGAAAATAGTACAATGGCTTCGTTAGGGACTATAAAAGACTCACGCCAGGAATCCTTGGGAAGCCACAATAGAAAGATACCAAGGCAGTTTAGAAGGATGAAATAAGACCAACTATCTACCAGTGGGTCAATTAAACATGCTCTTCTTCCTTTGCTGGAACATGCAAGTGACTGAGCCTCACTGTTTGGGGTCTGCTTCTTGCAATAGCTTCACTGACCCCACAAAGCACCAAGCAGGAGTTGCTGGGGCTTGCCTCAGGGTCATTGGACTTGATGCCTCATCTAAGCCACACTGGGAGATGAGTGCCATTGTAGGTTCCCTTGAAGGAAACTGTTAAATTGAAAGCAACCTCATTGCCAGAGTTTCTCAGAATAAAGGGAGCATGCTAAGTGAGACAATTGTAAAGTATCATCTCCTCCACTCTGCTTTTTGCCAGAATATTCTATTAACTTAGCAACATTCAGAGCCTTGTCAGGATTCCATATTACAGTCTACAGACTTAATTGGGACCATACAGAGAGAATGGCAAGAGTTTCCCAGGGGTTTGGATTATAGAAGAGTCACACAATATGGGTTGGGATTGAGGGGGCCCAGCAGGGGGATGCAGGGGGCTCAAAAGCAAGATCTACTGCAGCCTAGAGTATTTTGGTCTGTTTGACTTTTCATGTTAAAACTTTTTAAAATTTAGAATATTAAGCCAGAACAAAAACTTTAACATCGACAATCCTTTAGGTTTCTTTTTTTTTTTTTTAGTTTATTTATTTATTTTGAGAGAGAGCAAGCCAGCGAGAAAAGAGGAGGAGCAGAGAGAGAGGGAAACAGAGGATCCAAAGTGGCTCTGTGCTGACAGCAGAGAGCCCAACATGGGGCTTGAACTCACCAGCTGTGAGATCATGACCTAAGCCAAAGGTGGATGCTTAACTGACTGAGCCACCCAGGTGCCCCACTGGTTTCTTTAAACAAAATGCCTGAGGCCTAGAGAGGTATAGCAACTAGATGTGAGATTCAAAGTCACAAAACTAACTGGGTTGTGGCTGACTCATGCCTGTTTGTTCATACTCAGCTATTAGAATATTTTTGGCAGCTAATGGTAGCTGCTGAAAAGCTTTGAACTGATGAGGGTTAGCTAGCTACTCCACTGCAGCCGCAGGACAAGATTATGAGGAAAGCAATCCTCAAACCGTATTCTATCACCTTGCACGAAAGGTTCACTGGAAAACAGACACAACAACAACAACAACATAGCATGACTGGAATATGCTGTCATTATAGCCAGCAATAAGAGACCTTCCTAAACCAATGGTTGGACAAGGGCCCATATTACGGGTACCCATAATCTTGGGTACCATGCCTAAGGGTACAAGCTATGGATGTCACTAGGTTCTTATGCCTGGCTCATGTGAGAGTAGAAAGTATTGCTAAAATATTTGGGCAGATCCACTTATCTTGAATTCGTGTGATTTTATCAATGAGAACTAATTTCAACATTCATCTTGCTAATTAACAAGTCATTTATTCCAATAATAAAACCTTGTTCTGACATTTGCTATGCTCATTAGCACAACCTAGGTAATCCAGATAGCAGAAATGGATATAGTAGCAGCCTCTGGAGAGTGTCCCCTCTGCTTTGAATGCCCACAGACCAGCCCTGGCGTGTGCATGATTGATCTGCATCTGGGTTATTGCTTAACCTAAATTTGCAGCATGTAAGATCGCTCTATAATTGGTGAGGAATTTTAAAGTCAGTTTCAGATATTGTAATACACCGCTTTGTGGTGAATAAGAACTCAAACCCATGTCTTCTTGATTTCCATTCCAAAATCTTTTCCCAAGGGCCACCTGCCTCTCTGCTAAGTAAAAATAAAAAATCAGAAAGTTTGGTAAACATATGCTAGAAAAGATGTCAAAATATGAAATCATGCATGCCCGTGAAACCAGGATTCTCTTAAAGCAGTTCTTAGGAAGCCAGACTGGTGTGTCCTACAACTTCTACAAAAAGGTGTGTTTCAAGAGCTGTCTGAGCACCCATCTTCTCAGAGTCCCACGGAGCCATCAGCCAACACACAGGGTGACCTCTCCGTGTCATGGCGCAGGGAATTCTACAAAGAACTCGCTCTAGTCCACAAGGTGATTTGCCTTCGTGGCCTGTCTCAGTGGACCTGGGAGGGGTGTGGTGAGATGGACCCATAAGAGGCAGTGAAGAAATACTTGTCAAGTTAAATTGTGCTGAAAATTCTGTTGGTTTCCAGGGAGCCTGGGTGAAAGGATTTTGGAGATGTCCGTGGGGCACTGATTTAGGCTTAGAACTGTTTGTTTTGAATCCTTCTCTAAGATTTTGTGTAATCCTGTGATTCTCACCCTTGGCTACATGTTAGATCACGTGAGCAGGTGGTAAAAATTCTCAATGCCTGGTTCTACGCTACAGCGACTGGATCACAATCTCTGGGCTTAGGGTCCAGACATTAATGTTGTTGTTGCTGTTGTTGTTGTTGTTGTTTTAAGTTTTCAGACGATTTGAATGTGTGGCCAAGGCTGAGACCCAACTCAGTGCTTCTCACACTGTGATTTTCAAGCCACCTGGGGATCTCGTTAAAATGCAGATTCTGAGATTCTGCATTTAAACAAGCTCGTAGGTAAGATGTATGCGGATGCATCGTGGACCACACTTGGAGTGGCAAGGGTCTAATCTCTTAATCCTGAAAGGTTTTGAGAGCAAAATCACTAAAGCAAAATCTGAGATGGGCCAATCCTCAATCCCATAATTTATCCTTCTGGAGGATGTGAGGAGTACAGCTTCAGTGGGAATATGAAGCAAATAAAAACGATTAAACACCTAAACATTTCCTAAAAACTGAACTTTGATTCCCATAGACTTGTCTTAAATGCTTAGAATAGTTTTCAAATCACAAAAATGGCATGGCTGTAGTTCTAAAGAGCTAACCATCTAATGTAAAAAAAAAAAAAAAAAAAGTCATTTCCCCATTCTCTAATTATAAAGCCCTCCGTATTTATTGTCTCGGGTCTCACTGGCTCTGGACTAAGCCCGCTAGAGTGTGATACCTGGGTTGGCTGCTCTTTCTACAGCTCTAGTTGATTCACTGCAGGATCCGGGGAGGGTGTGGAGGAAACTGCTCAGAAACAGCCAGCGGGTCTGCAAACAGAGCAAGCGGCTGAAAAGGAAAAGGGCAATCTTTACGTGTAAACAAAGGAGCTGGCTGGGGCTCATTGAGTGGCTTTTTTGCTACATCTGCATAAGCAGATAGTGACTGACATCGGCCACAGCAGCTTGAATCTGAAAGAGCAAGAGAATTTTGCAAACTCAGAAAGAACAGAAAACCCAAGCCCCTACCCACAGAGCCCAAGGTGTGCGCCTGTGAATTATGTTATCAGCTGCACAGCAGGACTGCAGAAAGCACTAACTATGAACAATATATAAATTACAGAGGTCATTCAATGTGCAGATCAAGTGCAATTAAAATGCAAAAGACTTTTCTTTTTACCTGACTCAGAAAAAAAATTTTTTTTTTTTTTTTTTGCAACACAAGGGTGCCTCAAATCGTCTGGTAGAGCAGGGGTGGGGAGGGCACAGGAAAGGTGTGAGTGTGTGTGTGGGGGGGACCTGATTACTGGACTCAAAAAGGCTAACGTGCAATTTGTGTTCTTTTTATGTAGATTAAATGCATTGACTGCAGCTTGTACCGCTTAGATACGCAGCAGGGAGTCAAAAGCTTGGGTATCAGTCAACCACAGCCAGCAGCGAAAGCCTGGGCCAAATCTGTTATTGTGCCTCAGATGAGACACTTAATCTAATCTAATGGGAGCAAACCCCCCTGGACAAATAAAAGGGCATTACCAGAAGCAATGGCAGCTGTAATGTTTAAAAAAAAAGCACCAAATTTTTTTTGTGATAACATAATTAATGACTCCTCCAGCCTCCTTAAAATCTTGCCTTCCAGCTCAAGGGGGCTTGTGAGGAGTCTCAGGAGGTAAATAGCAGGAGCGAGCAGCCTGCCTTCTTCTCAGCCCCTCCGGAAGCCATGTGTCCTAGGTATACCACAATCAGAAAAATGTGGGGTTTTTCTCACTGGAGCCAAATCTAGACCCTCAAGTAGCAAGAAAACATCACTGGGTTTTGATGAATTTGCCTTATTAAAGCAAACAAGAGTGACGAAAGGGGTAGGAAGAAAGAAGACTGTGAAACTCAGGATCTGGACTCCTGGGACAGGTACCGTAGTCTTCTAAGACAGAATGAAACTGGAGACAAGGATCACAGAATAGACCTACAGAATGTTGAAAAGTGGAGTTCATCTTGAGGGACATGAAATCCAACCTCTTCTAATTCAGGAACCAATTCCACAGCATTCCTGTTAGTTAGGGATTTTATTTCCAGAAAAAGAAAACCCTTTCTAGAAGCAATTCTTTCAGAATGTGTTCCTTTCAATTCCCAAGTCACTACACAAATCATCCTTTAGTTAAGTGCTCCCCAGACTTCAAAGTGTACATGAATCCCCAGGGGATCTCGTTAAAATGCAGATTCTGATTCAATATGCCTGAGGTGGAGCATGAGATGCTAAACTTCTAGCAAGCTCCAGGGTGATGCCAAGTCTGCTGGTCCACGGAGCCTGCTGTTCCACGGACTACGCTTAGAATAAAGCAGCTCCGGTTATCTGACAATACTCTAAATCAAGCTTAAACCTATTAGCTTGGTTGAGTCTGGTGCTAAGAGCGTCAAGATTTCTAGATTTAGTCTCACATGGGCCATTCTCCTTCATGATCACATCCTCCTCCCTGTTCAACTACCTCACACACGGTCTGTGGCCACCACTCCAAAAAGCAAATGCAGGTAGGGAAGTTTCCCGCACAATAGACAGCCCATTGCTACAGGTGCTTCTCTAAATGACAGACACATAACTGCGTAACAAATGACCCTAAAAGTTGGTGGCTTAAAACAATAAACACTCATTATCTTCCAACACATCTATGGATTAGGAATTCAAGAACAGCTTGGCCAGGTGGTTCTGGCTTGGGATCTCTCATAAGAGTACAGCCACATTGCCTGAGGCTACAGTTATCAGCAACGCTTGACTAGGGCTGGCCAGTCTGCTTCCAAGGTGGCAGGTTGGTGCTGTTGGTGGCAGAACTCAGATTCTTTCCAAGTGGGTTTCTCCCCACCAGGCTGCTTGAATGTCCTCATGCATGATGACCACTTCTCCCAAAGCAAATGATCTAAGACATCAAGACAGAAGTCCCAAAACTCTTTTAGATTTACCCTCAGAAGCCACACAACAGACACTTCTGCCATATCTCTCGGTCACACAGACCAACCATGGATTCACTATGGGAGGAAACTACATAAAGGTGTAAATACCAAAAGGCAAGGATCACTGTGGGCCATCTTGGAGGCTGGCTCCACACCAAATAAGCCAAGGCTCTCTATTTCCTCCGCAAAACACGCCAATTGAGGTCCAGGGCACACTGGATGCTCAGAGCCACGCTCCAATACCACGCACGCTTCTGCTTCCATTGTTTACATTTACTGAGAGTTGATTGTGTTTGCTTCCAAGCCTGTTTATGACAATTGTTCCAGCTGTACTTGTTACTGCAATTAATTTATACAATGTGTGAATTACAAAATATGAATGCAAAAATAGTTGCTTTCATGGGAACAAAATTGGAATTTTGGAAGATGTAATAGGAGCAGGTAGCTAAAAATGCTGTTGAATATGTGTCTGCCAAACAACTGTAAGAGACTGAAAAATCATTAAGAAATTAGGAGGATTATGCACTGAGCTCACAAGTGTCTTAAAATCTTGCTGCACTTCCAAAACTAGGAATCATAGACAGTGCATTTTAGATACAGATCATGCAAGAAGGAAAGTCTGCAACTCCCATCAGCTGATTTTTATTCAAAGAGAACGACTTGGCTGTACACCAAAAGTTTAGTGAATGCTTATTTACATGTTCTAAGTTAAGTAAAATGTTTACAGTTTTAACATGTATCCTGGTTTTAATTATTTTTTTCAATTGACCAACCGAATTCTGGTTCAGATGGATGGGTATGAAGGCATCCATTATAAATGGGAAATTGCTCCTGGAAATAGCACTTTCATTTAGAAGTACGAGGAGGGGTGCCTGGGTGGCTCAGTTGATTAAGCATCCGACTCTCGATTTCAGCTCAGGTCATGATCTCACGGTTCGTGGGTATGAGCTCCGCAACAGGCTCTGTGCTGACAGTGTGGAGCCTGCTTGGGATTCTCTGTCTCCCTCTCTCTCTGCCTCTCCCCCGCTCTCTCTCAAAATAAATAAACATTAAAAAAAAAAAAAGAAGAAGAAGTAGGAGGAAAGTATAGAGCTAGAGAGAAGGGGGAACTTCACCATCTGGTTCTAGAAAATTCTGAGACTGGAAAATTTGTCTGTAACCTCAATTACATCCTACCAACAAGGTAGAGCCACAGATGGTCTACTCTATACATGCTTGGGGCTTCAAAATATCTTTTGGTGGTTTCTTCTCCCTCTCAAGGCAATGCTTACCTTTTATTTTAACCGGATTTTACATGCATGCAGTGGTTAGGGAAAGATACACCTTTCTGGCCACCAAAAGTTTGTACTCCCCTTTGGAGTTGTCGCTAAGGAATGGTTACCCAGACAGTGAATACACTCTCCAGCCCCACATGCAGATGTGGCCCTGAAACCAGTTCTTATCAATGAAATACGACTGGAAGTGATATGTAGCACTTCCAGGCTGGGGTTTTGAAGAAGAATATGAACTTCACCTGTGGTCTTTATCCTTTGGCTGGCTGTTTGCACAGGACCCTGAGACTCTGGGGCACAGCAGAGCCACGAGGTGGAAGAAGCCTGAGCTCGTGAACCACTCACTTGCCTTGGGAAAGTCACTCTTGCTAACCAGGACCACCCACAAAGGACTGTTGTGTCAAGACGCTTGAGTTCGGAGAGGTTGTTATAGCAGCTAGTGTTATGTTGCTTTAACTAATATAGAACCGCTCTCCCTGAGACTTGCCCTTCTTCCCATTTTGCCCCTCCTCCCCCTCCTCCTTCCACCTTAGCCTCTTCTTTTCCATTGGAATTATTCTTCTTTAGTATGAACTGTGGATTCTTAAACTGAGGTGTCCACATGATCATATGTAGAATTCTGTCCATCGGTACATTTTCCTGGGAAGAGGGTCCACAGCTTTTGTGGGCTTCTCCTAGGGGTCTGGGAGCTCCTCAAATTGTTAGGGAAAACTGCTCTAAGAGATTTGTCTTCGATGTCTTATTCCTAATTTAATCCATGGCCTTAATTCAGCCTATGATTTAGAGATCTGAATATGTGTGGGTAATCCATAGATGCAAATTAAGGTGCAAGTCAAAGTAAAGAGCTCAAGTCAGATTGTGAATGCAAATGTGGAAGCACAGTCCAGTCAGAACAGACTTGAGTAGGTGGGCTGAGGAAGCTGAATGAAAGCCTCCTTTGGGATTTATGAAGTAGCTGCCTTTCTCCTGGTGCAAAAGTCCAGCCGCAAAGCACACCTTGGTGACCTCAAAGAGTTGCCATGCTCCTCTCCAACAGCCTAAGTTAGAGGCTAGAACTGAGGAGGTTTGCTTCCGTGTATTCTGAGAAGTAATTCTTCTCTGGCTCAACTCTTATTTCCTGAGATGTTTATGCCCAGAAAAACCGTGTTAATGCCAAAGCAGTTAAAGAAAAAAAAAAAAAAGTTTGACCTGTGGGCTTCTGCAAAGGGGCTGGAAATATCAGATGGTGGATCATGCCTGTCCCAACATTGAAAATTACTGGGTGGAACTAAGGGTCCCCAGAGAGTTCATTATTCACATGAACGCGTCTGGTCTCCCCTTCAGAGGCCAGGAATGATCTGATTTCTGAACCAGGGTTGGACACAGAACTTCCCATTTTGCCTGGAGTGTTTTGCTAGAGCAGATAAGGGTATATCATCTTCATCTTGAAGGAGCGTGGAGGGCAAGGACATGAAGTCCTCTTTCCCCAAGAAGGAAGCATACAGGTAGGAGTAGAAATGTCCATCTAAGGTAAGGGGGTATTAATGTTTTAGGATCCCTCCATCATGCTTTTAACTAGGGTCTGTTGATACCTTCTCCTCTTGCCCAGTTTTTAGACAAAGCTTCATATCCTCTGTTCCTTGGACATCCCAGACCTTGGTCTAAACCTTAGATCGTGGTCTAACCCAGTGGTTCTCCAAGTATGACTGCCAGAGCAGCAGCAGGAGCAAGTCCTTGAGCCCCACCCCAGACCTACTGAATCAGACACTCAAGTGTGTTTTAAGCCCCCCTGGTCACTCCGATGCACTCTCAAGTGTGAGAAGCACTGGACCAATCTCTACCAGAAGTCTGTCCTTCACTGCCTAACTTGACACATGCAGTCTCTTAGTAGGTCCCCCTGAATTTTCCTCCCAGACCGAAGTGGTATGAGCAGCTCTGAAGGTATTTCAGTCTCATCTGTTTTGTTTTTTTTCATTGATTTTTGTTTTGTTTCTGCTGTCACCAAGGTAAAGCTGTGTTTTTAGCTCCCCTAAGAACCCTACAGCAGAAAGAAATTTACCTTTTGAAAAACTGATGCTTTTGTAACCATGAAATACATTCAGTCCAGTCAGGCACTTCAGGTCTTCTCTTTCCCCAGGTGTTTTTCTGTCGGCGGCTCCCTCTTTGTTGTAACGGCTGGGAAGTCCTGCTGGGTTGGCAAGACCTGTCTCATCCTGATCCAGCCCTGCTGAGAGGAGACTTCTCCCTAGCCCAAAGATCTCCTGATACTCTCTCTTACTTAAATCTACTCCCTCAGATCACGTAGCTTCGACTCCCTTAGATCACATAGCTTCGAAAACTCATGTTTGCCCTGAGAGTTTATCAGAAGGAAGGCTGCTTCTTAGCGTTCGGGACTTGAAGGCAATTATTTGAGGCAGCAGGCCCTCACACTCCTAGCCACCCACCCCACTGGAAGTTTTCACACGTCTCTTCCTCCTTTCGTGCCTGTGAAAGTTCACCTCTTCACTCTCTGCCTCTTTTCCCACCTCCTGTGTGCTTCCTCTGTCTGTGCCCAGTAGCTTCTAAGACTGCACTTCTCAACACTTATTTTGAATCATCTGGGAATCTGGTCTAAAATGCAGATTCCCAGCTCCCAGTCCAGGCCTCCTGAATCAGCATCTCAGGAGTGCAGCCCAGTAATCTGACTTTTAGACATGTGCCCCAGGGGATTCTAAGTCTCACAGCACCGGTCCTAGGCCTATGAGGAGCGGCAGCTCTGGAATGTCTTAGGCCTTACACGGGGTGGGCCAGGCGACTTGTCTGGCTGCACTTGCTGACAGTCACCTGGCTTCTTGGTGGTCTCGGTGTTTCTTCAAAGAGGCTCTGGAGAAAGGCCGATGGAAATTATGGGGATACTAAAGCATGCCCCTGGCCTGGCCAGGCCACATAATGGTACTACCTTCCAGTTTACCCGTGTACAGGCTGGAAAAGATGCCAAAGCCCAAGTGATCATCTGATTTGTGCTTTGAATGAGACACAAAGCTAATTTTTTTTTTTAAACTCAGGCTCATAACACATGCACCCCAATACCCCATAAGGAAATGGCAATGCATTTCCATTAAACCTCAGTGTTTGTCATGCCCACTTTCCTCCCTGAACTCGGGACTGAAGACTCTCCCTGGGGTGGACTTGCATGCCCTCCCTGTGCTTGTGAACGTCTGTAACAGATCCTGTGGTCATCCTGTACAGATCCTCCTCCATCTGCACACCCAAGGCTGTTTACTGCAAACATCTCCAGGAGAACACCCCTAGCAGGTGCTCAGGGCAAGACGGAAGTACTGGAGAGTCAGTGCCCCCGGAAACTGCCCTCAAACAACGGCAGATGGGAGTTGGTAGACAGATATCCCAGATTTCTCATCCTACTAGTGGGATAAGTCTGGAATGTCTCCAACACGACCCTTGAGAGTTCCCTCCTGAGAGAGTGGGATTGATCTCCAGGAGCTCACATGTTAACTTGCCTACCCATCACATGCAGTTGTGGCTCCCTTCTGTTTCCTTCTCATGCCTCCACTTTCCAACCAGGGTTTCATGGGACTGCCTTCCAAATAAAGGACTTGCATTTGACTCTCTGTCTCTGGATCTACTCCTAGGGGGTACTCAAACCAAAACACCCCCTGCCAACCCAGGACTTAACAGACGCAAAAGTGAGCTAACAGCTCACATGGGACCCTGGAACTAGAAGAGACAGGAGTAGAAGACAGCGGCAACAGGTAGGTCTGTAGCATTGTGGCCTCCTGGTGAAAAGCATCTGACTGATTTTTGCTCCCTCGTTTCCGACCTCCATACAAAATCTGTGGATGCCGGGGACACTTCATGGTGTGATTCCATGGCCCCTCCTAAATAAGGAGCCTTTGCCACCTAGAATGACCAGGGAAGAGCAATGGCCCTGGTTTGCCCTGTTGCAGACTGAAGCCTCCACATTCTACATCAGGAGGTCAAGATCCAAGGACAATTCGGGGTCTTGCAAAGTCTGCTGCTCATCGCGGGAGTCCTCGGAAGGTAGAACATTCCACATTTGTTCATTTCTTCAACAAATGTTTACGGAGGACTTAGCACTCATCAGGGTCTGGGGGATCCAGAAGGGGTGTGCATAAGTTCAATCCGATCAGGCTGTGGCCACATGGAACTCCACCAGCATCCGTCCTGCGGGTGCCTACCACATGGAAGGCCCCATCCCCTCCTGCCTGGATGAGGCCAGAGCCTGCTGAATGGTCTCACTGCATCGAAATTCAGACCCATTTGCTTCACCCTCCACCTTGGGAGCAGCGCTATCCTTGTAAAATAAAAAACTGCATGTCACTCCCCTGCTCAAGAACCTTGAGAAGCTCCACTTTGCCTATGGAATAAAGTACAACTTCTAGATTATATATGGAGCCAAGGGTCTCAAGTCTGGCCCCCAATCATTTTACTAACTTCATTTCCCACCAGGTGCTTTGTGCTCCCCCAAACACTCCATGTTCTTTCAGACTGCTGTCCTTTTCTGCATGTGCTCGTCCCCTCGGCCTGGATCCCACTTACTGCTTTAGCCAAGCCTTACTCATCGCTGAGTGCCCAGTATGGATGCCACTTCTTGTGTAAAAACTTCCTAGCCCCTCCCTCTACCTCTGACAGCACCAACAGCCACATCTTCTATGTCCCCTGTTATTGTCACACATGTGGCAAATTCAACCTTGATCCCACTGTACTGTCGTTGATTCTGAGTCTGCCTCCTCCCTGAACACTATGAGCTTGTAGAAAGCAGGTCCATCACCATTTCGTTCATCTCTGTACCCTACCTGTGGGCTAAAGATAATGCCTGGAACACTGTACATTTGTAAGAAAAGTTCACGAATGACCACATGGGCCTGAGAACTAAAGGAGATTTAGCATCTTCTTTCTGGTGATTGGCACCATTCCTGGCATAGGAGCCAACCCACACACCTGGATGGGAATGTTAGCGTGGGCTCTCTGTTTGACTTCCTTCTGTTCTGGGCCCTCAGCAGTTCTCTCCCCTGCTTGATAGCTAAGCTCTGGAGCTTGCCGCAGGATGTGAGGTCACCAAGGCACTCTGAAGTGCCAGCAGCCAGAGTGGAACAGGTGGATTATTATTTCCCCTAGAGTGCATTGCGCCACCTCCCTGGGCATGAGGAGGCAGAAAGCTGCTCACACTGCAGCCCCTTCCAGACACCCTCAGGGAGCCCTCAAGTACGAGGGGCGACAAGGAGGATTAAGGTGGGAGGAAGGAATTAGATGGAGGTGCATCAGGGTCTAGAGGAGTTGAAATGTCATTCACAGGTGGAGGGCAATGTCGCAGAAGGGACAAGCCAGTGAGTTTTTTGTCAGCATCCAGGGAACAGAGGTGATGATACAGCAGCCTCACAAGCACTCAGCTGACACCAGCAGCCGCTTCTTCTCCAAAAGCCTGGCAGCAGCGCTGGCCTGCGTCAGCATCACCTTCAAACTAGAAAAAAAATGAACCAAACTTTCTCACTCAGCCCAAAGTGCACTTCTTCAAGGCATAGCCTAAAGTTGTCATTCTAGAGTGATCTGGGCTTTATAAGTGCTTACTACAGACCACACCAGGCATGAAATTATGTTTCTATGTATCATCTCAATTAACTGCTGTAAGACACCCTGGTTGGTGAAGTGTTGTAATTACCCCTCCTTTTACAGATGATAAATCAGAGGCTCAGTGAAATCAAGTAACTGGGCCACATTCACATAGCTAGTAAGTAGCAGAACGGAGATTCTCCCCAGTTCTATTGGACCCCGTGATATGTGCTTGAAATGCCTACATGATGCCACCTGGAGTACAATGCCTTCCCTGATGTTCAAGGGAAAGAGGCTGTATAGAAACGAGACAGGGACCCTGTGTCCTGGCACATGGCCACCAGCTGGCTGTGTGGCTCTGGATAAGGCACCCACTTTTTTGGACCTCAATAATTTCCTCAGTGGGCAAGTGTGTGTGAATTGGATCAGATGATCTGTAAATCTCTTTTAGATTTAGCATTGCATGAGTCTATGGTAGACTCAGATTTTCCTCAATGCATGGCTATCATGGGTTGGTATCTGTGCTCTAAGAAAAGACAGACTGGTGGGAAATGAAATTGAGTTTAAGAAGTTGGCACATCCCTGAATCATGGTATAAGGAAGGCCTGTAGTTGCCATTTTTAGGTTGTTGCATTGATAAAGCTTCTTCAAGTGCTAGATTTTTGGCCCCTTTGACACATTCTGGTTAAGTGTTAAGCCCCTTGGGTTGAATCTGCCCATCTCAGGCTATAAACCTCTTGAGGGCAGTGACTCTTTAAATTGTGAGTATCATGAATGGGTGAATGAAGAACACCTCTAGGGATGAGGATCATGGTGGTAATATAATAACTGTGTTTTCAGGGTTATTTGGGATTTTAATGATCACTAGAAAGTGTTCCAATTATTCCTACTACATAGCAAATCATCCTAAAGCTTAGTGATATAAATCAACACTTTTATTATGCCCATGGATGGATTCTGTGAGTCAGTAATTCAACCAGAGCAACAGCAAGAATGGCTTGGCTCTGCCCCATGTTGTTCGGGACTTAAATTAAGAAGACTCAGTGGTTGAAGGTGACTGAACAGCTCATCTGCAAGTTGATCCTGGCTGTTGGCCGGGACATCAGCTGGGTCTGTTAATCAGAAAATACACACATGGCCTCTTCATGTAGCTACTTGAGATTCCTCACACCATGGTGGCCTCAGGCAGTCAGATTTCTTTCATGGCAGTTCAAGGCTCTAAGTGTGAATGTTCCAGAAAGCAAAGCAGAAGCTGTACCACTTTTTTTTTTTGTACCACCTTTTATAACCTAACCTTATACATCACTTTCACTTCATTCTATAGGTTACAGGTGAGTCATTAAGGCCAGATAAGATTCAAGGGGATCTGGATGGGGGGATGTGTCTAAGCTGGCAGTGTATTTTCATTCTTCCACAGGGCAGGAAATGTGTCTTAGTTATCTCTGAATCCCTATCATCTACCATGGGCATGGCAGGTAACAGGTGCCTACTGAATGACTGGCAGATAAAGCAATGGATAAGTGAATGAAGGAAGGAAAATTCCCCCCATTGAAGAGTGTCTTTCTGAGAAGTATAGACATTTAGTCTTTTTCAACTATTTTTTGTTTGCATTGTATTTAGTTATGCATTTCAACAGGAAATAAGTCACGGTTTGTGTGTGACCCTGCAGAGAGGAAAAAAGGTCAACGGTGCTATGATAGTTTGGCTTTTGAGGAGCATTCTATGGTCATTAATTTTTCCTCAACCCAATATGGTCTTCTAGTTTTGAATTTGTTCCATGCTTTTCAACAGGATGGTTTAGAAATCACCTTTTACCATAACAGATTGAATACTTCATGGCGAAGTCTGAGCTGACTTCCCCAGTTGGCCTGCCCAAGTCTTCCTTGCCCGCATTCCAGTTGAATCCTAGCCTTTCCCTCCCTTTTTCCTCCCTGCTTCCTCTGACTTTTCTCCCCTCCTCTTCTTGCTCCTCTTCCCCCCCCCCCCAGCTCACCCTGACTCTCCTGCCACCCCTCCTTCTTTCATTGCTCCCTCCCTCCCTTCCTCTCCTCCTCCAATATTTCCCGGCCCCTCCCCTGCTTTGTCACCCTCTTCCCATCCCCCAGTGCCACCACCTCTAGCTTCTGGATAGGAGTGTTTCCAGCAATGTCAAAGAAGTCAAGGACCTGGGAAGCCAAGCCACTCGCCCCCACCCAAGGGAGAAGGCCTAGATTTGGATTAGAACCCTTGGCCCTTGGAATTTTTTGGTATATAGCATTTCATCATTTTTATGGGCACCAACTTATGATGTCATATGAGAGGCTTAAAGCTCCTTTGGCTGCAAGCTAGCACAAAAAGCCCAATCTTATGGAGACACAACAGAAAATAATTCTTTAAAAAGAAAAACCATGACAGTGGGAATGTGCCATTCCCAAATTAGCATTTGGAAAATACTAGTCACACAAACATAAGCCAGCAGAGACCTCAGAAAGCATCTTGCCCAGCATCTCATTTTACAAACAAGGAGCTGAGAGCCAAAAACAAAAAAAAAGAAAAAAAAAAAAAAGGAAGAAAGAAAGAAAGAAAAAAGAAAAAAAAAAGAAGGAAAGACAGAAAAGAAAAAGCTATAACAACAAGCATTTACTGGGCACTGACTCTGCCCCAGGCGCTTTATTACTTTATTCCAGTTGTGCAACAACGAGATGGATTAGAATCATTAACCCCATTTCTAAGATGAAGAGACAGAAGCTCAGAGAGGGTCAGTAACTTCTGCAAGGTCACGCAGCCAGAAAATGGCAGAGCAGAGATTAGAATCCAGTATCTAAGATGAGTCCAAAAGTTATGTTCTTTTTTAAAAAAAATTTTTAATGTTTATTTATTTTTGAGAGAGAGAGAGAGAGACAGAGGCAGAGCACAAGCAGGGGAGGGGCAGAGAGAGAGGGAGACACAGAATCTGAAGCAGGCTCCAGGCTCCGAGCTGTCAGCACAGAGCCCAATGCAGGGCTCGAACTCACAAACCGCGAGGTCATGACCTGAGCCGAAGTCAGAGTCTTAACCAACTGAGCCACCCAGGCGCCCCCCCAAAAGTTATGTTCTTAACCATTAGACTTAACTGTGGCTGTGAGTGACCTTTTATCCTCTCCACAACCAGGGTCACACATATGAGTAGCTAATAGTTACCAATTTCAGAAAGATAAATTGAGGAGTGCTTAGAGTTCAACAAGTGATGGTACAGTTCAAGTCAAGTTCAAAGTCAGACTTTGTTAATCTGAATTCTGAAAGAAGAAACTTGGAGCAGAGATCCCAAGAGATTTCGAGGATGGCCCTTTGTAGGAACAGCTATGAGTACAGAGTGAGCAAGGACATGACAGTATGGTTTAATGACTGTAAGACTCAGACTTGAAACCAGTATCCCAAGGTTCAACACTAGCTCTGCTGCTTCTTAGCTTAACTGCTTTGTGCCTCAGTTTTGTCATCTGTAAAATGGGAAATAGTTATCTGCCTGATAAGATGGCTATGAAGAACAAATAAGATTAATAAGCATAAAGTTGTTACAACTGTGTCTGACACATAGCAAGCTCTTCAGAAGAATTTGCTCTGTTATTACATAATGCTGTATCACCAGAACCTAACATAGTCCTCAGCACATGGAAGGTGTTCAATAAATATTTGTTTACATGAAGAGAAAGATATTAGTAGTTCTAACGGTCCTCATCTGTTCTTCATCCTCTCAAACAGAAAACAAGAAAAAATTAGGTTCCCCTTGATTTTACCTTACACTTTTTCCATATGTCAAAGGCCTGATTCTTCAGTGATTGAAACCCCTTTGCCTTGGCAAAGCAGCTGTTTTCAACTTTAATCCTTTCCTGAGGCCCATTTTACCATGCAAGTGAAATCTTAAAGATGTAGAAGACCACAGCCTCAGGATTCTTTCAATTACAACTGTCAAAACCCCAATCCAATCTAGAAGAAACCAACTGCTGAATTTATACACTCATTTAAAAACTATAAGGATGACTTCAGGCATGGCTAGATCCAGGGGTTCAAATGATGTCATCGGGACTCTGTCTTGTTCAATCTCTAGCTCTGCCTTCCTCAGTAATGGTTTTTTTCCCAGGCAAGTTCTCCTCTGTGATGGTAAGATGGCCACTAGCAGTTTATATCCCCAAAGCTCCAAAACCAGGAGAAACAAAACACTTCTTTTTATGATCACGCCAGCCAAAGTCCCAGTTTTAGCTCTGAGTGGACCAACTCGGCTCATGTGTTCATCCTTGAACCAATCTCTGAGACTGTCCAGACACTTTGATTGTCCAGACTTCCTACATGCGTCCTTCATCTTGATTTTCACAGGATAGAGCCAGCCCCACACAAGCTATCAGATGACTGAGGGACACTCCGCTGGCTCAATCAGGAGAGTACATAACTCGTGACCTTGGGGTCCTGTGTTCAAGCCCAACATTAGGCGTACTTAAAAGAAAAAAAAGACGAAAATTGGGATGCTATTCCCATGGAAGAGAAAGTGGAGCAGGCAGGCACAAAGAACACACTCCCACTACAACCAGCCATAAGTAGGGTGCCTAGCAAGTCTATATTGAAAAAGGTATTGGATATGCAATCCTCATCTTACCTAAAGCTTCTTCTTGTATCACACCCCCTCACACCCAAAACCTCTTCCCACCTTTAAGGCAGTGGCTTTCAAACTTTTCACCTATTCCTCCAGCAAAAAATAAAATTTACATTGAGAAGTAGTATACATAGGACTTGAAACAAATGCTTCACCAAATTTACTTTTTATTACCTGCAATGCACCCTGATAGTTTCTATCCGATTGTACTCTACTCTGTCGTATTTTAATTTATTCCATTATATTCCTTCCTTTCCACGTCATTCCATTTTATTCTGCTATTTTTATTATGGCAATGCTTACTAGGTGCTGAAGCAAACAGCCCTTAAATCTCAGCAGCTTAACAAAATACAAGTTTATTTCTTGTTCATGGCCTAGACCAGAGCAGATTTGTCCCCCCCTCCCCCCCAGTCACTGGAGATCCAGACTCTTTCCATGTTATGATGCCACCACCCTCAACACAGGATCATGGCAGAAAGGAGAGGAAGAGAGGGAGAGAGGGAGAGGGGGAGAGGGGGAGAGGGGGAGAGGGGGAGAGGGGGAGAGAGGGAGAGGGGGAGGGGGAGAGGGGGAGAGGAAGAGAGGGAGGGAGAGAGGGAGAGAGACAGAGGGAGGGAGGGAGGGAGGTGAGCGGGGAAAGAGAGTCACCGAGAAGATTTTACGAATAGGCTCATAAGTGGTTTGTATCTCCTTTGCCTACACTCCATGGCCAGATGCAAGTCACACGGCTCCAAGCCAACTGTAAGGGTCCCAGGGAAACAGTCCGAGGGCCAGGCAGGCTACAGCACACCATTCTAAATTCCGGTTTGTTAAGGAAAAGGAAATGCTGGTTCTGACCCACTCTGTGGAATTCAGGACTCTGTAATGGTTGCAAGGCCTTAGTTGGAATAACCTGGCCTTCACAACCTGCCTTGATTTTTCTGCCTTGTGGACACAAGCCTTTCTTTGCTTCTGCCTTTCTATTCTTATGTGTCACGGGACCTGACTTTGTCGCTGGTGAGGAGACGGTTACACCTTCCTAACCACCTTCCTCCCCATCCACTTAAATCTGTCCCTGACTCTGACTCTTTGCCTGAGAACCTTCCGCCTTGGATGCTAAAGTCCTTGAAGCAGACTGTGGCCACTGTGGCAGCGATGGCTCCTGTCCTCTATCTCATGCTGTCCTTCTCCATCTCTCTCATCCTGTCTGTCTGCTTTCTTACTCTTCCCATACCTAGGGCCTGTGGTGAGTCTTTGCTTCCATTTCCTGTCCTGACACAGTAAATGACCAGGTTCTGTGGGGCAGCTAATGGCCCTTCCAACCACGAGGCTTTGCCCTGGGCTGGTTGCAGCGTCTGCCTAGGTCAGGACTGAAGTAAGTGAGCCAGCAAGGCACGTAATGAGATCGCTGTCTTCCCCACTGCTACTATGCTGAGTAGCCATGGAATCTGATTCTAGCAGCATCTTTATCTCCCCACTAGGCCTCAGGGTTCATTATCTAAAAAGCACTGGCTGTTAGCACAGTAGCAAATCTGTTGCCATAGAGAGGAGCTGTCTCTTTAAAGCCAAGTTGGGGATGGAGGCTAAGATCCTGGGCTTCCCAGTTAAAAGGCCTTCTGGCTCTGGAAGAATTGCTGGCTCACTGCCGTTCGTGTTGATAAACAATTTCAGTCAGTAGTAAAAGGCGCTTACCGTTGGGGCGCCTGGATGGCTCAGTCGGTTAAGTGTCTGACTCTTGATTTCCGCTCAGCTCATGATCTCAGGGTTCGTGAGTTCCAGCCCCACACATCAGGCTCTACACTGACAGCTCAGAGCCTGCTTGGGATTCTCTCTCTCTTCTCTCGTTCCCCGCCCCCCCCGCCCCTCGTGCTGCCTCTGTCTCTGTCAAAATAAATAAACTTAAAAAATGGCACTTACTGTGCACTAGACACTGTCCTGGGTACTTTATAATATTAACTAATTTAAGCCTCGCAGAAACTCTATAGATGAGGAAACTTAGGCGAGAGAAGACAAGGATCTGCCCACGGTCACAAAGAGAATAATTTTTGTTTGTATGTAATATTTACATGCTGCTTACAGGTCTTGAAATGCCTCCACATACTTTCTGACCCTCACAGGAACACTGTGATCTAGATACTAGAAGGCAAAGGAGTATTTCGATGCTGTCAGCTTCCAAGGGCCAATTGTTAAATTTTCAAGAATTCTGCATGCCAGTCGTAAACAATGGTCTTTATTTAAAACGAAATTCTAGAAATGTACAATTAAATAAATTATATTCAAAGGTAACAAATACTCGAAACTCATCACTTCCTAATTCTTTTGCTACATATTACTCTTATCCAGGCGCTCGAGATTATCTGAATCTTGTCGTACGTGTACGGGTGGGAATAATGTGTGACAGGTGCCACTGAGCAGCTCCTCCCAACCCCGCATCGCATCTGGTGATATCACATCGGTAGCACTTATAGTCACAGTAGGACCAGCAAATTCTATGAAGGAGCGCCCTCCCCATCTGCCCTCCCAAAGGGGCCGGGTGGCAGATACTTAACCAGCATGGCCCTGCTCCCAGGGTCTGACCCTCTCTGCTCCATGCTCATCTCAGGGGTGTGCTTCCTGTGGCTTGTTTTCCTGTGCTTCTCAGTGTTCTGTCCCCAAGGCCTAACCTGGTCTCCTTTCTCTCAAATTCCCCATCAAGACCCCACCCTGGTCTCCTGAGCCTCCAACTCCCTCTCTTTGCGCCCCGCTTTCCAGAAGGGCCTTCCGAAGCAGCCCACGGCTACCCGTGCTTGGCCTCGGTCCACTGACATCCAGCCAGCCCCATGGCCCTCATTCCCACCGGGGCCAAGTTCTGGCTTCGTTTTTGCAACTTCTAAGCATAAAGGCCCACCCATCCTCCTGTTTTCCTTCTCAGACATGGGAGTCAGTGAGGCCCGAAAATGTTCCTGCTCCAGACTTCTCTCCCACGGTCTGACCCAGCCGGGTGGGCAAGGGGATGGTTAGCTTCTCTGTGTGTGTTCTCTGGGAGCCGGTTGCAGATCAAAGAATGAGAACGGTCCTTCCCTAGTCTTAATGCAGAACACCCTTAACCATGCCAAGCGCTCCTAACCATGCCAAGCGCTCCTGTTGGCAGCCTGGGCCCTGACTTATGGGCATTCAAGGGATGCGGGGATCCTGGTCCCTGAACCATATGACCACCTAATAAGTACCTACTAAGAATGAATATATGTTCATCTTCATTCTCTCTGAAATGCACTTAGATTTTTTTAAAAATGTTTATTTATTTTTGAGACAGAGAGAGACAGAGCATGAGCAGGGAAGGGGAAGAGAGAGAGGGAGACACATAATGTGAAGCAGGCTCCAGGCTCTGAGCTGTCAGCACAGAGCCCGACGCGGGGCTTGAACTCACAAACCGTGAGATCATGACCTCAGCCGAAGTCGGATGCTTAACAGACTGAGCCACCCAGGAGCCCCAGATTTTTTTTAAGGCTAAGGATTCTCTTTCATACAGCATTTCCTTTACAGCTCCACGGACTTGTGGGAATTCTAGAACATTCTCATAATATATGAACATATGTAGGGCTCATTACATGCCATGCACTGTCCTAATTGCTTAAATAATCTGAACAGTCAGGTACTATTATCACCTCCATTTGAAAGATGAGAAACTAAGGCACAGAGAGATTAAGTAATTTTCTCAAGGTCACACAGCTAGTAAGGGTGAAGGCAGGTCTTGAAACCAAGTGGTATGGCTTCAAAGCCTAGGCTCTTAATGGAAGTGCAGAAGTGACCTTAAATCTAGCTGGTTGTCCCTCTAGGCTTTGACAGTATCCTGTTTATACCAGAGTTAAGAACTTATGGCATTTTATTATCATTATCTGTCTACAAGTTTGTCTACACTCCTCCACTGTCTACACCCCTCCCTGCACCCCTTCACCTCGAACCCCCTAAGGAAAGGAATGTCTTATTTTTATTTTGTCCAGTATGTGCTAAGTGCTTACCAAATGTTAGTTCAGATGAATGGCCCTCCTCACTTTCAAGATGAGAAAAAATCATTTTCAACTGAGGCCCAGAGATCTGATAGGAAAGATGACAGAGGCCAGGCAAGAACCCAGGTCTCATGCTGCTAGTCTGGCACTTATTTGACCTGCCTCACTATTCTCCTTGGCTTGGAGGTTTGGGGGCCAGATTATGGGGACCTGGAGCAGGCCTACTCACTACACTGGAATGCTGGTCAGTGGCTTCTCCCAGAAAAGAGTCTGCTTGTCCTAAAGCCACCCCCAGGAAAGACGGAAAAAAGACAAACAGCCATTGCTGTGCTAATCACTCACTGCCAGTGCAGGTGGGCAGAGCCTGGGCAGGAGTCCAGCCTCCAGCCTCACCTGATAAGACTTAAAGATGCACAGAGCACCAAGGACTTAATGAAATCTGGAGACTCCTCATTCACTTTTTACGTGCATCAGGATTGCTCTGATCCCAATCCTATCAAGGAAAAGGCAGAAAGACCCTAAATCACAAATCTGCTGCCTACCACACACACATTGTCAGAGTCCCCTGAGCAGATTACCCGAATCTTATCCACTTTTTCTTTAAGCCTTGGGTTGCAAATGGCTGTTTTCATCCTTATCCTTAGGTATAGAGGAGAAAACTCCTGTTTAACCTAAATGCCAATAGTCAGAAAAAGAAAGGGGAGGGGTGTCAGGTTCCATGTTATTTTACAAAGCATAAACAAATGGCAACAAAATAATACCAGGGATTTTAAAAATTCAATCAACCTCTGAGATATCACCAGGTCTGCGTAATTCTTAACAACTATACAATGAAATGTTGATAGTGTCACTAAGGTCCTGGCAAAGCTTAAAGTACCTTTGACAGATCAAAGAAAAAATAAAACATTACTCCATTTAGGTGCAGTGTTATGGATAACTTGGCATTATAGTTCTTTGGAAATGATTAACTCCATGTGGTATTGATGGTAACGATCCATTTTCTGGCATAATGAATTAGGCATTCCTCCATTGTTCTGCAGCTTGGCTGCATTCTGTGTGTATATATCAATGGTAACTTTTTAAAAATACCTTTCAGTTTCTCTCTCTCTCTCTCACACACACACACAATAAAAACACGCCCTATAGGCTGCCAGAAGAGAGAACATGAGCCTTGAAGCTGATTTATTTCTATCACCCCGAGTAACCTATTTCCTACCTGAGACGTGAAACCACATCAAGAGGGGAGGGAACGTTTTCATTTCTATGAACTGGGAGGGAAATTGCTCCTCTTCAAGCTGAGAGCTCAAAAACCTTTGCTGAAAAGTGTCCATTTTATCTATCACTTTCTCCCTCTGAAAAGCCCTTGTTTTTAAGGAATAATTCTTCCAACAAAGGCTCACCCATCAGGCATCCCACTCATAATTAGTTACTCTGTGAAAATGAGAAACAACCTCTAAGTGGCTGATCTACTTTAGCAGCAAGAGATAATCACAGCCACTAATTTCTGAAACTTGCAATTGTCTTAACGACTGTGGGATTTTTAAGCTGTGGAAACACCAATAGAAATGAAGTCAAAAGAAAAGTCAGCTACTGTGATATCTTGATTCAGTTTGTCTCTTAGGTTTGTTTTGTTTTCTTTTGGTTGTTTTTTAATGAAGAGCTGCCTCCGAGAGTGCTAATCTATCTTTAATATCATTGCATTTCCGTATATTATGCTGCACCATCTCCGTGGCATTTAAAAGTGAAATATTTGCTTCAGAAATAAAAAAAAGATAGGCAATAAAATGTAGCTGTAAACAAGCCTTCATGGCTTTATTTTTCATAGATAAATACACAATAAGTTCAAAGTCGAATTGAATTCCTAAAGCAATACTCCGCTAATCTGTATTCGGGGGTCTCAAGCGTATTATCTGTAATTTACAACCAATTTAAATGGCATTAACAGTCTTCCCCTTCTGGGAATTTAAATTTGCATCCTACCATTGAATTAAACAGTGATTGCATATTTTCTATAGGGGACGGAATGCTCTTTGATGCTTGTTTTGAATAATGAAGCATCTATTCATGCACAGGGTGCAATGTGCTCCTTTGTCCTCAACGTAATTGAAGCAAAATGTGAGTTAAAGAGATTTTTCCCCTTAGCCAAAGGTTTGTTGATTGGTGTCTATTTTCATCTATTCAAAATTAAGAAAACAGTCATCTCTCATTGCACTGGAAAATCATTTACCCAAAAAGGCCCTGAATGAAGGGAGGTCAAGTTTTGCCTTATTTGATCTTTTCAAAGATGGAGCAGGATGTCAGAAAATCTTGCAAACTAACCTCTGGGGGAATGATATTGTGGAATACTTTGCAATTCTTTTCTAGGACCAAGAGAATTAGAAGTGGAAGACAGGGAGAGAAGAGAGACTGTTTCTAAAACAAAACAACAACAAAAAAAACCCCACTTCAGTAACCTTACTCTGTGACTCCAAACTATACTCAGATGGGAGATTTCTTGCAAATCATAGAATCCGAGGCCTTAGAAATCCAGGGATGGCACACTCATTAGGGTGCCATCAGTTTCCTATAATGCACCCATGCCAGACACAAGTAATCAATTATTGCGGTCTTTGCCACTGAGTGAAGACAGAGCCTCATAATCAAGTACTCTGGGCAGCCAACAGCAGTTGATGTGAGTTGGCACTAAAGGCGAAACCTATTTGCCATTTCAGTTATTCCACCGATCTCATTTAATAGATGGCTCTAGAAAGATGAAGTGACCCTTTAAAGCTCTCAGACCTGGTCACTGACAAAGCCAGAACTAAGAACGCGCTGCTACTGATTGCTCAATAGTGCCCTTTCCACCTGCCACACCCATGCGTCACTACATCCCCAGGGCAGAGCACCAAGTAGACACCCAATAATTACTTTTTTAAACCGAACAAGTGAGGGGCGTCTGGGTGGCGCAGTCGGTTAAGCGTCCACTTCGGCTCAGGTCATGATCTCACGGTCCATGAGTTCGAGCCCTGTGTCGGGCTCTGGGCTGACAGCTCAGAGCCTGGAGCCCATTTCAGATTCTGTGTCTCCCTCTCTCTGTGACCCTCCCCCGTTCATGCTCTGTCTCTCTCTGTCTCAAAAATAAATAAACGTTAAAAAAAATTTTTTTTAAATAAACCGAATGAATGAATAAGAGAGATACACAATGCTAAACCTTGACCATTATGGAAAAGTAGTTCCTTCTTTGAAAATAATAATCCCCTCTGACCCACCTGGACATAATTAGACAAGGTCCAAACAAAATTTGAGCATCTGTTTACCAAAGCCTTCCCTCAGAGATAGGGAAAGTCACACATGTCAATGTTATCAACAAGAAGAAAGCATTTATGAGAAGAAATTGTTTCCAAAGACCTTAAAACCTCTTGAAAATATCTATTAATGTATAACAGATACACAATTATAAGCCATTATTCAGCAGAGGTGACTGAAGAACTTACTCTGCTGAATTTGAAATAAAATCATACTGAAAAATTGAGTAATTCAGACATTTCAAGAATTGAAAGGGGACTTTCTATTTATTACTCCATATTAGTATTTTAGTGTATTTCCATTGAAGAAGTAAAAGACAAGCTCCTGACACTTGTCTAGAGATTACCAAAGTTACTTGATATGAAATGTTAGCCTTTTTTGCTTTATAATAGGACCCATCTCCAGGATTTAAAATAAGGGAAAGTATAAAAATCCAACCATCCCACATTCTTAAGTATATCCCAGTGGTTCAACCAGGGACAGTTTTGTCCCTCAAGGGACATTTGGCAATGTACAGAGACAATTTGGGCTGTCACAAATGGGAGGTAGGTGGTGCTATTGACATCGACGGCTAGAAGCCAGGGAAGTTGCTGAACATCCTACAATGCACAGGACAGCTCCTGACAACAGAGAGTTAGCCAACCCAAAATGTCAACAGTGCCGAGGCTGAGAAACCCTGCTCTATGCCCTCTCCCCACGACAGTTCACATCATTTCGGCCCTAGGTTGAATTTAGAATCCATCGATCTGTGGCAAATAGGACATTTAACTGTGGTTACCAGAATATTTTATTCCGCTCCCCTTTTTTTTAAGGCTATTCAGTTTCCTTATGTGGAGGGACAGGTAGCTACTGAGTTTCCTCTTGTTTGCCTTCTTCCAGACACAAACTAGGGATTAACTCAGGTAGTTCAATTCTGGGGTTTTTCCAGAGCACAGAGAAGAGCTGCAGAAGCTCCCTGGAGTCTCACATGCACTCTAATATACTGCAAGCTGGTCTCATAAAGGCAGGCAGGGGCGTGAACAGCTTGCTACTACGTAAACCTGAGGATGGCTTCCCTTTGAAGGTTTAGGTCTCAGTTGTAGAGAGGGAAGAGTGGAATGTTGTTGTCTGCGTCGTCTTAATTTTTATCTGTTGTTGTTGTTCCTCTACGTATTCTAGTTGTGCTAACTTGCTTTGTGATCCTGCAGACTATGAGCTCATTGCTTATACTTTCTGCCCCTCAGCTCTTCAGTCAGTTAGGTGGCACTCACACTGGTGAGTGAAAGGGGGCATGAAAGCCAAGATGTTTCAAGTGCTATCCAGTGCGGGTAACACTTCTAACTCGGTGGGGTAGGGACCGTGTCCTATTTGGCCTCTAGCCCCAGAACCCATAGGCTCCGTGCTCAACACAAAATAGATGCTTAATAAGTAAGCACTGGCAATACTTCGGAATCTGTTTAGCAATACTTACTGATGCTGAACATTGATCTACTAATTTCACTCCAAGATGTGTGCCCAAAAGAAATGGGTGCATATGTCCTGCAAAGAATGAGTACAAAAGGCTTCATAGCAGCTTTATTAAAAACAGCCAAAAAGACTAAAGAACTCACAGGTCCATCAAGAGGAGAATGGATAATAGTGTTCATATAATAGAATGATGAGAGCAATAGAAAAGATTCAACAATTGCACACAGAACCCTCAGCAGAGTGCCTGGTAGTAAGGGATACTCAAGTCACAATAACAATGATGACAGTGATAATAATAATTATTGAGCATTCACCATCTGCCAGACGCTTCTAGGGGGTTTACACACACTAATTCATTTTACTCTCAGAACGACCTGATGGAGTAGTTTCTATTTCTATTACTATTGTACAGAAGACAATAATGAGGTACAGAGAGGTTAAATAAAATGTTGTTGAACGAATCTGAAATACAGATACCATTGGACCCTTTTTAAAAAGTACCATATATAAAGCAATATTGGGGAAATTAAAAAGCAACAGTTTGCCCTGTACTTAGTATGCACATATCTTTTCTCCACCATGTTTTAGTGTTTTGTTCTAGGTCTTTCCATCTTGTACCTTTTGGCCAATCCTACTTTTCAAACTCCAAAGCCCATGCAGATGCTGCTTGTGGGATTAAGGGCTACCATTCCATTCGCAATGCTCTGGTTACTGGGAACGTGATGGGCCATTTTGCCTTTGATTTGTCTCGCCTGCCCAGAGACAGCGCCGCCTCTGGACTCCTGTGGGGCAGTCAGTCCATGAAAACCTGAGGGTGACATTTTGAGGCAGGCCAGGGGGAGCTAGGGGACCTCAGCTTCCCTGCCTGTCAGATACCAAAGGCCACATCCTTCCAGGAGCCCAGAGGAGCAAAGGGGTGACAGAACGGGCTGCTCCTCCCACAAGGCAGTTTCAAGATCTCCACAGTTAATATGGCGTCCATGCTTCGCAGCGGGTCATGGAAAAATGATTTAGACTGTTGTACGCTTTGTAGTGCCCCAAGTAGCTATCTTGTTTGCTGTGATGGTGAAGAAATTGGGGGGCGGAGGAGTCACCAGAGTAATGAGCACTGAGGTCGTGTTTCAATTGTTCACATCATATGTTTCTGCACATTACTTTGGACTTACAAAAATGTCTTCATTAGGAAAGGAAATAAATACAGGTGACAAAGGAATACTCACTCCCTCATCCACCCCCTCCCCTTCCCACCCCATCATACTGGAAAAAGCTGCCACTGGTAATGACAAATTTGCACGTGGTGGGGGGGTGGGGAGAGCATGGAGAGTTACAATCACATTCCATCCTACCCACAAGTTTATTTATGGTGTGTTCAAGGTTTATTCCCCACCCCCATCCCTGCATCCCCAATGAGACAGTGCTGAGAGGGCAGAGATGGGACCATTAAATCCCCTCATCTACAGCTCATCTCCACTCTCAGCGGCAGCTGGTGCCTCCCCTCTGCAGAGTTGGCCCCAGTGGATGGTGGATGTCATTACTTGAGGAGACAGGAGTTCTGGCCAAGGTGATGGACGGTGTCGACCCTGCTTTCTTGGGGGCTATTCTGGACACTGGCTGAGAGTACCTCAAAAATTCAGTAGGTTCAATGCTTTTAACATGAGCTAATTAGCTGTTTTGTGGGGTCCAAAAGAATAAATTGCCAAAAGAATGTTAAAAAAATTTTTTTAATGTTTATTTGTTTTTGAGAGAGAGAGAGAGAGAGAGAGAGAGAGAGAGCGCACAAGCAGGGGAGGGGCAGACAGAGACACACACAGAATCTTAAGAAGGCTCCAGGCTCCAAGTTGTCAGCACAGAGCCTGATGCAAGGCTCGAACCCATGAACCGTGAGATCACGACCTGAGCCAAAGTTGGACGCTTAACTGACTGAGCCATCCAGGCGCCCCAACCCAAAAAAATGTTTTAAAGAATCAGTTTGAGAGCAAAATGTAGTAGCTTAATTCTGGAATTCTCAGGACATCGAGTAAAGTCCCTTTCTTAAGGAAAGCTCCTAGGACTTTTTAAATTAAAAATATATAAACATGAATTTTTTTATTAGTTGACTTTTAAAATTATACAAGTAACGGTCACTATAGATCTTATAAAATAGAGGAAAAAAATTAAAAGAACACTCAAACCAAAATTTGCCACTAATTTTCCAGTTTTCCCATATGTATATGTGTATGTTGCTATAATTATTTTTTAAATGGAACACTAATGCACTTAGTGATTTGTAACTTGCCTTTTTTTTTCATTAAATAGCATTGCTTCAACAGCTTTTCAGGTTAAGGAATATGCTTCTACACTATTATTTAATACAGTTGCCTAGTATTCCATTGTGTGATGTAGTAGAATGAATTTAACCAATCCCCTTTTATGGACATATTTCTGAAACAGATTGATTCCAGTTTTCCGCTGTCATAAATAAAATTGTGGTAAATAATCCTGTAGGCAAATCTTGGTTTCCTTGCATGTATGTTCTCTTAGAAAAATTTGCTAGAATTGTCATTGATGGGGCAAGGGTATTTTTAAGGCTTTTCATACGTATTACCAAATTGCGTCCAGAAAGGTAATACTGGCCCACTCACCTGCCAGGAGTGTATGAGAGTAGCTCACTCCCCAAACACAGTGGTGTTTGTGTAAACATTTTAAAAGCTTGCAATTAACTTCCTTTCTATTGCTTTTTGTCTTATCCTCTAATGTCCTTGGCCTCCCTCTGTTCTCTACCCACTGTTGTGGTACTTTCAGAAAGCCAACAGAGAGGACGGAGCCCGGAGCAGAACCCATTAAAGGAACTGGTTTTGGCAAACTCTCAAGGAATTTCAGTCTCATGCTGGAAAGAGACAACACAAAGAGCTACCCATTCACTCTGTGCGAGAGGGTATTTACATTACATTTTAGAACAGTCATAAATAAAAATGGCATTAATCTGCCAAGTTGTTGTTTTTAAAAGAGAAAACGGGAGGAGGTGGTTGACCTACCAGAGAAAGCCCTGTGCCTGCCAGAGCTTTGCTATGAGTATGATTTTAAATAGCAGGGCAAAGGTGATAAAGCCCGTTCAACATCTCTGTCTCCATGGCAACAGCATCCCTGCTCTGAGGCTGACACAGGCAGGGACCAAAATACACTCCTCGTGCACAATTACACTGCAAGTTAGGAGTTTCTTTTTATCCCTTGGAAATGCACTATTTAAAAATACAAGCAAGGACAGAAAAAGAGCAAATCACACACAGCTAGAAGAAAGTCTTTAAAATGACTAAGTGAAGAAAATGAACATCCAAAGGGCATGATGAAGTCTGCAGCCTACAGAGATTGAAAATCTTTCTTGTGTGTGAGTAGAAAATATAACTATGCGTGCATATAAGTGTGTGCATTAATTTTTTTAAATGTCCTTTCCCTAAATTTTTAATACAGGTCAATGTTGCTTTCAGCATATCCACTTAGCTCAAGTTATGATTTAATCAATTAAAGCAGCCACCCAACTTACACAAGTGGAAGCTCCTCATGTGCTAAACCCAACAAAACTTCAAAAAAAAAACCCCAAAAAACAAAAAACTTCATTACCCCTGAGTTGTGGAAGGTCTAAGTGGCCCCCTTAAGGTCAGTTAAAACCTACAAGTGGTCACCAATGTATCCCTGAATCCTCTTGAGGTACACCTTTCTGTAGTTTTAAGAGACCTTGAAAATAAAGAAGTACAGGGGCACCTGGGTGGATCAGTCGGTGGGGAGTCTGACTTTGGCTCAGGTCATGATCTCACCGTCTCTGAGTTCGAGCCCCGCATGAGGCTCTGTGCTCACAGCTCAGAGCCTGGAGCCTGCTTCAGATTCTGTGTCTCCTTCTCTCTCTGACTCTCCCCCACTCATTCTCTGTCTCTTTCAGAAATAAATATAAAAAATTTAAAAACAGAAAATAAAAGAAAGAAGTACAGAATCGTGACTATAAACTTTCTTCCTGTGCTGGTATCTCTGCTGGTAAGTGAGTAATGTTCAAGAAACCCGGCAGGATGGGCCGCCGGGGTGGCTCAGTCGGTTAATCGTCCAACTTCGGCTCAGGTCATGATCTCACAGTTCGTGGCTTCAAGCCCTGAATCAGGCTCTGTGCTGACAGCTCGGAGCCTGGAGCGTGCTTCGGATTCTTTGTCTCCCTCTCTCTCTGCCCCTCCCCTACTCATGCTCTGTCTCTGTCTCAAAAATAAACAAACGTTAAAAAAAAACAAAACCCAGAGGGATGATATAACTAGTAAAGCTACTTAACATTTAGTTCTTAGAGAAGGTACCTGAATTAATGTCAAGAAAATAAATGAATGACCGAAAGGGAATGTGAAATAGACCATGATGGGTTCACTGTATGTATACTTCTGTTGAACATGCCAAGAACACCTAGTTCAGTGGATCTCAAGCAGGGCTGATTTTGCCTCCAGGGGATATTTGGCAGTGTCTAGAGACAATTTCATTGGCCACATCTTGGGAAGGGGGGCTACTGGCATCTACTGGGTGGACACCAGAGATGCTGCTCAACATCCTACAGTGCACAGGACAGACCCAACAACAAGGAATGGTGCCGCACAAAATGGCAACAGCGCCGAGGAGGAGAAACTCTGATCTAGCCTGACCATCCATGTCACTGCTTTTGGTTCAGAGGGTTCTGTTAGTAGATTAAATGGTTTTCGGTTCTGTATTTGGTATAAAGACAAAATTCTCCCTGAATTGAGGGTTAGTATTTTCTTCATTGTTTTTATTATCACATGATTTCTCCCTTGTTTTAAACACAGTATGTTCTATTTTATTTCAGGCAAACACTCCTGAAAGTAAAAAACAATAAACAGAAAACGAGAGGTGAAGCATTAAAACTAAAAGCACAGGATTCATTCCTTCAAACAGAGCATCTGCAAAGTGAGTGGCATAGAGGAATGCTCAACAAACATTAGCTATTTTATTACTCCCTACATTTTTCAGCATGAAAAAAACCACGTATATAGAACAACATATTGTGTGTTCACTGCTGAAATAATAATAAAGAAAACTACTTAAACACACTTTGCCCAACACCTTTCAAATCCCTGTGTATCTCCTCCCTGATAGTGTTCTATCCCTCACCTCAGAAAACCATTATCCTAGTTTTGTTCATCATTTCCTTGATAGAGGCATAAACATATAAATACATAGGTTATTCACCTTCTCTTGTCCTTGAACTTTATATAAAGGGAGTCATACTGCACATATATTTCTGTGAATTGCTTATTTCACTCAATATCATGCTTTTGAGTGGTTGTCCCATGTGCATGTGTGCAGCGATAATTTATGCAGTTTTGCTGCTGTACAGTATTTCACTGCATGCTTGTATCACAATTTATCCAATTTGTGGTGCCGGACATTTGCTTTCTCGGTTTTTGCCTATTATAAATTATGATGCTATGTACATTGCTGTGCACCTGTCCTGGGGCACATGCAAAGTGTTTGAATTGTTTATGGGTCATTTGTGTTTCCCCGGCCGTGAAATATCTGTTAATATCTTTTGAAGACTTTTCTATTAGGTTGATATATATTGTAATAGACTCCTAACGTGACCAATAATGATCCCTACTTCCTGGTATTCATAGTCTTGTGTAATCCACTCCCCTGGAACGTGGACTGGGCCTAGTAATGTGCTTCTAACAAATGGGATATGGCAAAAGTGATGAAATATCACCTCCAAGATTAGGTTACAAGACATCGTGACGTGCATCTTGCTTAGCAGGTTCTTTCTGGCACCCTCTCCTGCCCTCCTGCTTGCTCCCCACAATGAGGCCAGCTGCCATGTGTGAGATGCAATGTGGAGAGGCCCGTGTGGCAAGGAACCGAGGGAGGCCTCCTGCCAACAACTCATGAGAAACCTAATCCTGCCAACAATCACATGAGTTTGAGCTTGGAAGAAGGTCCTTCCCAGTTGGGGTCTTGAGATGACTGAAGCCTGTGAGACTCTGAAGCAGAGGGTCCAGCTAAGCCATGCCCAGATTCCTGACCTACAGAAACTGTGAGATCTTAAATGTGTGTTGTGTAAATTTCTAAGTATTGGGGTAATTTGTTACACAGCAATAGAACATACACACAGGCGTGTGTGCGCGCGTGTGTGTATAAAATAGATAACATATACGTATTATACATTCTGGATAAGAATTATTTGTTAGTTACCTGTATTGCAAATATCCTCAATCAAATTGTGGCTATTTTTTTCACACTCTTAATGGTGACCTTTTATGTAAAGAAGTCTTGACATTTAACATAATCAAATGTATCAATCTTTTTCTTCAAACTTTGAACTTTTTCTGTCCTATTTAAGAATCATTACATACCCCCAAAGCTGTTATATGAATATTTCCTCATGTTTTCCTTGAAAAGTTCTTAGGTTTTATCTTTCACATTTAAGTTCATAACCCATCTGGACTGGATATATGTGTATAATAAGGTAGCAGCTCATTTTGTATGGCATATGGTGATGTAGGGATTTATTTTCATTCTTTTCCCTTAGGGATAGCCAATTTTCCCAGTACTATATATCGAGCAGTTCTTTTCTTTTTTTCCTTCCCAGTTGTAGTCATTACTGTCATATATCAGGTTTTCATATATGAATGCATCTGTGTCTGGGGTGTCTTTTCTGTTCCATTGTCTAAACCTTATCAGGAATACACTGTCTTGGGGCACCTGGGGGGCTCAGTTGGTTAAGCGACCAACTCTTGATTTCAGCTTGGGTCATGATCTCACAGTTCATGAGATCCATCCCTGCATTGGGCTCTGCACTGATAGCATGGAGACTGCTTGGGATTCTCTCTCTCCCTCTCTCTCTGCCCCTCCTCCCCCCAAATAAACAAACTTTTAAAAATTAAAAAAGGAAAGGAGTACATTGTCTTTACTACAGTTATATAATATTTGAGGAGTCAAATTCCATCACCTACTTTCTCTTCCTTAGGAGCATCTTGGCAACCCTTGGTATATATTCTTCATATACATTTTATTTTACTTTAAATGTTTATTTATTTTGAGAGACAGAGGGGGGGAGAGAGGGAGAGAGGGAGAGAGGGAGAGGGAGAAGGAGAGAGAGAGAGAGAGAGAGAGAGAGAGAGAGAGAGAGAGAGAAACGAGCAGGGGAGGGACAGAGAGAGAGGGAGAGAGAAAGAATCCCAAGCAGGCTCACGCTCAGCACAGAGCCCTAGGCAGGGCTCAAACCCACAACTGTGAGATCATGACCTGAGCCAAAATCAAGAGTCAGACACTTAACTGACTGAGCCACACAGGCACCCATCTTCATATATATTTTAGAAACAGCATACCAAGATAAAACCTGTTGGGATTACATTGAATTTATGTATCAATTTGGGGAGAGTGAACTATTTATAGTGCTGAATCTTCCTATCTTTGAAAACAGTATGTTCATAGACTTGACTTTAGATTTTCTTTAACATCTTTCAGTAAAATTTTAAAATTTATTCCATGGAATTCTTGTACATTTTTGTTAGATGTATTCCTAGATAACTTGTGTACTCTTGTTACCATCTTAATTGATACTGTTTAAAAATTCCTTTCCTGATGTGCAAAAATGCTGACACAAAAAATTCAGTTCATATTCATGGATTGGAAGAACAAATGTTAAAATGTCCACACTACTCGAAACAATCTACAGATTTAATGCAAATACTAACAGCATTTTTCACAGAACTAGAACAAATAATTCTATAATTTGTATGGAATCACAAAAAATAACAAAAACAAAACCCAAATAGCCAAAGCAATCTTGAAAAAGAACAAATTTTGAGGTATCATAATTCTAGATTTCGAGATATACTACAGAGCAATAGTAATCAACACAGTATGGTACTGGCACAGAAACAGACATGTAGATCAATAGAACAGAACAGAGAGCCCACAAATAAGCCCACAGTTATGTGGTCCATTAATCTTCAACAAAGGAGGCAAGAATATATAACAGAAAAAGGTCTCTCTGTGCTGTGGTCCCAGGAATTGTGTAAAAACACAGCTCTTGATGCAAATTCAGTTATTCTCATTGAGTGCCATGCCTGCATGGCTCAAGAGAGAAACTGGTTATAGGCCACCAATAAGACAGTATAACATGACCAAGTTGATTAATGTCATAGTGGGGAGGATTCTACTATCCCCAAGTAAAACTCTAACCTGAAGGTATTCTTTGCATTAAGTATAAGGTGACTGTCAATAGGTCCTATAATCAAGTTGGAGCTTCCCTTAAACAGCCCATCCACTGCCCAGGCAACATCTGATTCAGCCTGATTATCTGACTTGATTCACTATACTGAGTGGCTTGGTACAGTAAACAGGTTTCCAGGAACGTCAGCCCGGCAAGGATTACCATGAGAGTTTGAGAAAGTTAAAAGCCTCCTTAGCCTTTACATTGCCATCTGTCAAATGGAGATTGCACCATCTGTCCTGAACAAGAGGCAGTTTAGCATTTCAGAAAGGACACAGGTTCTGAGGTCAGACTCCCTGGGTTCAAACTGTTGAAACTTGGGAGAATGGCTGAATCTCCTTGAAAATGGAGCTTCAGTTTCTTTATCCATAAGGTGGAGATGATTATACTAGCCTTACAGCATATGGGTGGAGGCTTAAATCACACAGGTGCAAAGGTCTAGCCCATGGCCCAATCCATTGTAGACACTCAGCTAATCCTTGGTGCCTTGCCCCTGCTCCTGTGAATGTCTTGCTTGGTCAGAGTTTGGATAGGCCCTTGGCTGTAACTACAACAGAGGACTAAGAAGCTATTGAAATCTGCGGCAAAATAAAAGATGTATTTAGAGCAGCAAGGGATTGGCTATGACAATAATAGTCCGCATATGGGAATTAAGCCTCAAATGATGGGAAAAAAAAAAGAGAACTCGGGCTAAATTTTTAAAAAGACATGCTTACTAAGAAGGAAAAATACATTTTTTCTACCCCCTGATGCAAGCTATTTTTCTCCAGGGCTACGACAAGGGGGGTAAAGCTGAGGTTCTTTGAAATAAAGGCTGGACCCCTCAGGGCTCCTTTCCTCCAACCAAATCTCCTAGCTGGGCTTTGTCAGAGAAACTTCATGAACTGTAATTGTAATTTCAAGAATCACTATACCGAGAGCCCTTAAACCACTAATGGAGAGAAATTTGGGTCTTTTTGTACATCCTGCTATTTCCTTTCAGATCATTAAAGTTCCTTATAGGAATGGCAAACAGTTGTTTTGATTCTGGCTGCAATGGCCCTGGACCAAGGGCAAGAAAGCATTCCTCTGTTTGCATCCTGGCTAGAAATAGTCATACGAGAAAGGAATTTTTCCCCAAAAACCTCCTTCAGCTGCCTATGCTGGACCTGATTAATTCAGGAGGGCAGCGTCCAGGAAAATGCTTTTCATTCCAGTTAAGCTCTTTCTGGCTCTCTTTTCCTTCCTCAGTTCAAGGAGTCTGAAGACACACTTTCTAAAGCATCCTAGTCCCTTACACAGGAGAGGAACGTTGAGTCCCAGAAAAGGAATACAGAAAGGATTCCTTCTAGATGGCTTTTGACTCCAGGGATTTCTGTCTTTCAGTGTCTTCAGAAGGTGACAACGATGCTGATTTCTATGGCATTGGAAACAATCAGGGCAGACAGCCATTATGGATGGGAAATTGGAATCATGAGGGCAACAACGACAATGACCAAGAAATGTGTCTGGGGCAACACCATTGTCAGTCTGTATATTGCTCCTAATTTCCCCCTTAGTCTGAGTAATACCCCATCTGAGTAATAACATGCCCTCGGTGCTGAGCAAAGCAGGTTGATTTCATCCATTCTGCTCTCTGTGATCCTCTTACGGGGAGAGCAAGACTGTAAAATGATGGTGAGGGTAGTAAATTTTTGTTATTTATTGGCAGGGCTTTCTATGCCCTTTGCTAAAAGCTCTCGTTGGGAGAAGCGGCAGCAAGGAGGAAAGTATTTCTTTAGCATAGTTGTCATTTTTCAGTGAATGGAATGTAGTTACAAAGGTCATAAATGCTGCCTCTGTGTGTAGTCACAGAGTAGTAGCATCACATGTGCTAATATTTCATGCTGAAGTTAAAATCAATTAATTCATTAAAATTCCTTGGTTTTGAGGAAGTGGCTAAAACGGGGCTACCTTTCAGGGTTATATTAATCATAGTATCTGCAATCCTCAGGGCTCATTTCAAAATTAGCACCCTGAGGATCACAAGTGGCAGCACGTGCTTCCCAAATTATTGAAAGCTGGTTTCATATCTGGCCGTAAAAATACAAATCAGCCTCTTTCACTCTGTGTCGGCTCAGAGAGCAGCTGCTTATGATATAAAAAATACCACGGCTGGCTGGTTTACAGCATCCACTATAAATACAGGGGTATTTTATTCATCTGAAGAAAACCATGAATTGGATCAAGACAAGTTAGAAGAAAAAGCAGGAGTTTAGATTTTAGTGAGTGTCACAAAACACATCCCAGGTGGAGGATTTGAGCTCTGGGCTGCTTTTCTGGCAGGAGCTGCTCTCCCTCTCCAACCTACCCGCCCCCACACCTCAACATGTGCGATCCTCTAGGGCCACCATCTTCCCTAAAGAATTCATCTTCTCCAGTAGATATTGGGGCTAGTGGAGAAAGGAGGAGCCACTGTTGTCTATAGAATTAAAATCATGGAAATTTGTCTACAATCCAGTTACTGAAAGGCAGTTAGGTATTATCTAGTACAAATGTCCTTCGTGTCATGAAGCACCATGTCAAAATTCCCCAAACAAGGTGAACTGCCAATAGCGGTGTCATAAAAGTCCCTATATGATAAGGTGAGCCATTTCATTTCAGGACATTAGACTGTTTGCATAGGAGGCTAAAGTTTAATTCCCTGTAATTTTACTGCATTGGCTTTAGTTCTGATTTCTCCAGCTCCACATATTTAATGAGCTATCTATATACTGCCTCATTCCATAGAGGATTTGAGGCAACTTACTACAAATAAAATGCACATGGTGTACAAAAGAAAAATAAAGAGTTGAGAGAGTCTGGTAAAGAGAATATGGGAGTTGGAAAATCATACAGCCAGGAGTCAGATTCAAACCAAAGCTATCTTTGATCGCGCCTTTTAGGGTTGTTGGAGGTAGCCTCCAAAGTGGCTCTGTATTTCCTAACTATCACAGGTAAGAGCCACTGGGATATAGGTTCCAGGAGAGCAGGGATATGTGTCAGTTTCGTTCCCTGCTCTGCCCTGCCCCTGCTGGCACTTGAAGCCGAGCAGGTGCCCAATCCTTCCACGGTTCTGTGTCGGATGAACGTTGAGTTAAAGAGGAAAGTGCCTTCAACTATGAGATTCTGAGTGTTGGTAAAATCAAAAAGAATGAAGTGTTCAGAAGAAGCAATTCCTGGAAATAAAACTTAAGAAAAAGTTTCCCTGAGCCCTCAAATAGAACAGAATGTAGCATAGTGGATGACGTCCTTGACAATGTCCCTGCAATGGGTCAAAGAATGAAATTTCCTCCACTGTTTTTTGTAATGATACTCAGTATGGGCAGAGAGGATAAGGCCACAGCACTGCACGGTAAAAAGGAATTCTACAAGAGGGCAAATGAGGCAATGCAAGTAAGTCTAAAAAGTTTCAACTCCCAGCTTTTCAGAGGCACATCTGTATACCCCTAAAGGCTTGCGTCTCTGTGGGAGACAGATATTAAACACAGATTAAACAAGCCCTATCACCCTGGGTGCCAAATTTACCAGAAGATGGAGTTGGGGGAAGAGAAGGCAAGTAAAGGCTTTTACACCCTTGCTACTCAAAGTATAAACCAGCAGCTTTGGCATCACCTGAAGGCTTGTTAGAAATTCAGAATTTCAGTCTCTCCTCCAGAACTACTCAGTTTGGAATTTGCATGTTAACAAGGTTCCCAGGTGATTCATACACAGAAAAGTTTGAAAAGTGCCTCTTTATTACTGTTATATTCAGAGAGATACAGATCATTTATGAAGTAAATGTAAAATGAATATAACTTTTGAAGACAATATGAGACACTTCAGAGAAATTTCTCACCAGTGACTGGCAGTTTGGGGCTATACCTCTGGCTGTGCAGGGAGGCTGCAGGAGCTGTCCTGTCCTTAGAGTAAAACGAGACTTATTTGAGAAGCAGGGCTCTGATTTACTGAAAAAGAAAAACTTAAACTCTTCAACTCTCTAAAGATGGCTCAGAAATCCTCACCCTTCCCCCCCTTGAGTTTTTTTCTTCTTGAATGAATATAACAACCTGTCTTTAATCGTCGTTCCTCAGATCATTAGGTTACCGACAGTGGTGTCCTGACAAACCCACCGGCTAGAAAGTAAAAAGTGCTGATGTCTAGCATTTTCTAATTACCATGGTGTAAATACTCCCACCATGGGCCATTTCAAGCTACCAAGGGTTTAATCACCAGCTCAAAAATTCCTGAATATTTAGCAATTTCTAGAATTGAGTACCACCTGGCTCGAGCATTAGTTCTAGACCCTTTTCTACCCTGACTGCCTGTCTCAGATCCATTGCAGTTTGTCAGCCTGCCATGATGTGAGTACAATCATACGGACAGAGTCTGGCAGGTATCAAATACAACAGAATTAGCCTTCCCATTATACTATAATTAATGTAGTCCAAGATCACATTCAGTACTTGGCAGTCATGTACATTTCTCACTCACGAGGAGTTTATAATAAATCAAAGGTCCTAAGACTCCACCCCCCCCCCACTATACTAATGTCAGCCCCTGTCCCTTTGATACGGTTTCTGTATAGTTTAATTTTTAAACAAAAGCACATGCATTTACATATATTCTTAGTGCATTTAATCTTGTTCATTTTTAACCCTTCATTCCAGCTTGTAGAGAACTCTCTGAGTGTGCCATTGGCCATGGGATCTATTTGTCTCTACTCTGCATCTTCTACACAGTTGCTGGGCTTTTCTCGTAAGTGTTTATTAGAGTGTTTAATAAAAAGATGAGAAGGCCAGGGTTAAGAGTGTAGGCACCAAGGGTGAGAAGCCTCCAAATGTGCCACTTTGGCAGGCAGATTATTTGGAGCTGAAAACAATCAAGGCCCAAAGACTCAGGAAGAAACTTTGACCTTCTCCCTGATTGCCTAAAAGAATTTAGATAAAGGATCTGCTCTAGGAAGAGAGGTATCACCATTGATAACTACATTATAATATAAATTAGGGGTGGTAGACAGGGAGGAATTAGGCAAGGTTTTGTTTGTTAACATTCATCTCTCTGTCCTGTTGTTTCTGAATGGCTCACAAACACTTGTTTACCATTTACTCTTTTTCAGCTTCTTCTGGATTACTTTCCTTCCCTTTTAAGTCTCAGATCCCTACCCCCTCCTCCTTAGTTCAGGATGACATATACAACTCATTGTACAAGTATGTAATTAAATTTTATTTTCTCCTGTCAATGTGCCTCATGTCAACTTAATTCTTAGAGAAGCTGGAAGAATCTTGAAGGACAGAGAAAAATATTTTCCTCCTCACCAAAAGGCAGACCCTTACAACAGTATTGGAGATCTAGCTCAGAATGGACATTCAAGACCAGACATGAATTGACATATCTGCTCTATCATTCAGACTACACTCTTAGTTTCTCATCCGCAAAATATCATGATAGCCCTGTTAAGTAGACTGCTGAGATCCAGATATACTATCTCTAAGGTGCTCTTCTTGCTGTCCATTTTAATACCACTATCCAAAAAAGGGGAAAGGGTGACTGAGTTTGGGTTTGGAAGGATTTCTTAATCATCGCTTTTCATGTGAAGTGCTTCTAAATCAACTGTTTAATAATACACTTATAATTTCTCCAAGGACCAATGTCCAGCTCAATGACTTGACACTGTGGTATTTCACTCATAACTGGAAGGTTTCACCAATGCAGAAAACCAACCAAAGTAGGAGGGTAGGGGCTTGATCTTGGAATTAGACTCAGTCGCTGGGATGGACGGGCAAGTGGGGGCAATTTGAGCGATGGGGGGAAGTTTTGACCAATATGTGGAACGTGGTGTTTGGGGAGTATAATCCCTCACAATTTGACAAAACCAACTGGTGTCACAGAAGTCTGTCAAAAGGTAATGGAATAGAACTGGCAGGTAAGTAGTGCCAAGGAGAAGGTTTCGTACAGTGAAACCTCTACAGTGAGGAGCCTGGGGTATTGGGATCTTCTATCCACAAGTTGCAAACAGGTCCAAGAACAGACTCCAATACCTAAATTACAGATGGATATTGCAAGAAAGGGCCCATGACCCAGAACTGAGGCATAAGGTCAGGGGAGAGGGATGGTAGCCCATAAAATATGATAGTGTACTACCAAAGCATTGAACTAGGACCTCTCTTACAGAAGTTACCTTTTGCCCAAGAGCCTGGCTTCGGCTGAAGAACTTTTAAACAGCTATCAGATGATTCCCAGGCATGGGGAGAGGGTGGATGAAAGGGCAGGGAACTAGACAGATAGTGAAATCTTTCATCTGTGAGAAGTGTAGTGTAATACCAATTCAAAAACTTAGACTCCAGAGTCAGATTCCCTGGCTCATATCCTGGCTCTGCCATCTACTAGCAATGTATCTTGGGCAGATTGCTTAACTTCTCTGTGTCTCAGTTTCCTCACTGGAAAAGTGAAGATAGTATTAATGCTCACCTCATAATGGTGTTGTGAGGAATCGATGAATCAACCTATCTAAAGCACTCAGAAACAGAACCTGGCACCTAGCAGGTACTATATACACATTTGCTACCTGTATCATTTGCCTTTTCCAGTTGGAAAATCTGGATATGTGCCAATCCTCTAGCATTTCTCCCTTTCTCCATCACTTTCCTGGTAACCAATAGCAGTTCTCTAATCTCATTCTACATGTTCTTTCAATGACCGCAGATATAATTTGACTAGGCTTAGGGATTGTTAACTCATCTCAAACAAATAGGGGCTTTTAAAATATTATTTAATATCTCTTCACTTCCTTCTTTTTTTCCATGTGTGTAGGGAAGTGTTTAAGAACACTTTCTTTCTTTTTTTTTTTTTTTTTTTTTTTATAATTGAAGTGTAGCTGACATATAGTATTGTAGGAGTTCCAGGCACACCTTCACTCCCTTCTTAACTGAGGGTCCCCTATGACACCATCGCTGAGGTCCCACAGAGGAATCTGTCTTTTCCTCTTGTTCCTGTTGTAAGGTTCTTTTTCTTGATGAAAACTACAGAGGCAAAATAAGATTGAGATTTGGGGGAGGTAGTCAATAAGATTTCAGATCAGAATAACCTCTTGAAGTAGTAGAAAGTGGCCTTGAGAGGTAATGAGAAGATCTTTTTTTCAGCCGTGCTTTCTGATGCAGCAGTGTGAGCGTGCCAAGTAGTGTACCCTCTCTGGTTCCAGAGTCCTTATCTGTCAGAGAGAGAGCATTTTGGATGAGCTCCACCCCATGCCTTCTTTGTCCACTCTGGCAGTCACCCACTGGGTGTGGCTCCTGAAAGCTTGAAATGTAGCAAGTCCAAATTGAGATATGCTGGATATATACAAATACACACCACATTTTGAAGACTTATGGCAAAAAGAATATCAGTATCTCATTAATACTTCTATATTGATCACACATTGAAAGGTGAATATCTTGGATATATCATGTTAAATTAAATATCTTATTATAATTACACTCACCTGTCTCTTTTCTTTTTTTTTTTTTTTTGACATGTTTACTGGAAATTTTTTGTGAATTACTCATGTAGCTCACATTATACTTCCTTTGGACAGCACTGCTCTATGATATTCTGACTGCTTATCTTGCACTTGGTGGTGTTTTCCAAAGTCAGGGATGACAGTCAATAGGATTAGATATGAATAGCACAATTTCTAGTGGCATTCTTGGCTGATGTCTCTTCTCCCTAGTCTCAGCTGGTAAGAATGGCCCTGAAAGTTGCTGAAAGGTGAATTACTAAACACAGTGTCGAAAAATCATGATTGCCTCTTTCATTGCACAGAAATGTCAGCTTTTCGTTATTGTAACTCATTCTTGACCTTACTTTCAGAAGAATGTAGTGAAGGCACTTACAACTTAAATTCCCAGTAAAGAATTAGTCAAATTACTTGAAAAATATCTTACAGTTTATATCCTCACTTTCATTCTAGACCACTTACGTGAGAATGAAAAATCTGACTCTGATTTCAGGAGCTTGAAAGCCTAACAAAGACAAAAAAAATTCCTTCCAAAACCAGTGAGGAAATTAGTGGAGGGGATCAGTAACATCAGAGTGAGAAGGAACACAAGGAGGAGGACAAGAGCTCATGAATGAGAGACAAAGAAACTACATTTTAAAAAGCTTTAAATAAAAATTTCAAATTAAACTAAAAATACACTCAAAATAATTTACACTGGCACAAACCTTGTTAAAAACAAGACAACGTGGGTGGGGGTAGGGCTGGGTGGCTCAGTCAGTTAAGTGTCCACCTCTCAGTTTTAGCTCAGATCGTAATCTCACGGTTCGTGAGTTTGAGCCCTGCGTCGGGCTTTGTGATGCCGGTGCGGAGCCTGCTTGGGATGCTCTCTCTCTCCCCTTCTCTCTTTGCACCCCCACCGCCCCTCAAAATAAATAAATAAACTTAAGAAAAAAAACAAGACAACAGGCCCAAAATGGAATCACTTACGCTAAGCCCCATATCACCAGGCGAGACTTAACTTGATTATAGTTTTAACCTGTTCCAATCAGTCAATCAGGAATCGCCTGGTCCCTACTAGGTAGGTAATCTGACTGCTAGACCCCTGTTGTCCCCTAAAGGAAAGTGACTTTGCCACAACCAATCTGCTTTTTGCCTAGCATAACTTCCTTGTTCCTGCTCCCTTCTGCCTACAAAAGTCTTTCATTTTGTACAGCTCCTTGAAACTCCTTTCTATCTGCTAGATGGATACTGCCTGATTCATGAATCATTGAATAAAGCCAATACGATCTTTAAAATTTACTTCGATGAATTTTGTTTTTCAACAGCATGAATTCTCAGGGGGCTAATCCAATGTTAATGATGTATAGTCCCAAAGAAATAATATGTTAAAATGAGAAAGCCCACAGTCAACTTCCATGCCTAATGTTACAGGACTTGAGACTCTGGGTTTATCGCTGACATTATGGATATGAAATAAAAATGCTTTATTTCCTGACTCTTAAGAGAATAAATGCTTTTTCCTTAATTTACTCTAAGTCTATTGCCAAAATTTGTTAGGTCCAGACCATGATAAATAAAGTAGGCCTATATAACAAAGAAATAACATTTCCAAGAAGACAGAAACAAAAACAACACACATGCACATGCACACACTTAAAAAAAATCCTAGGCATTAAAAATAGTCTACAATGAACCTATAAGTTTCTATTAAATCACCATCTTGACAACCAAATTTATGCATCTAAATGTGTAACAGACATTACATACCATTTTGGACTATTTTCACCCCTGTAGCTATGAATGATGAGTGTGCAGGGGGAAATAACCCTGTTGCAGCCAGTAATATATAGGTTTGGGTCATAAAACAGAATATCAAAACAATTTCTTGGTTTCCCCCAAATAGAAGGCATTTCGATTTTTGCTTCTGGGTTGGGGTGAAAGTTCAAATAGGGAAAGGGATAGAGATAGGAAGCAAGGGCCCTGAGATGGACTTTTTCAACTTGAACATGTTGCCATGAGCAGCTTAAGGTCTTGCACATAAAATAAAATGGTTACCCTCTTTTAATTGACAGAGACTTAGCAAAGGTTGTCCTGTTTTCTGGGGTACAGATTCAATAAAGCCTTCCTGAGGAGCTGCAATCCTCTGAACATTCACCACATAAAATGTCAACCAGGCCCTCCAACTTGCAGGGCTCAACACACAGAAGTTCCATTTGCTAGAGGTCAGAGCA